>NC_057806.1:258452766-258792051 GCF_018294505.1 Triticum aestivum | reverse complement strand
AAGCCAAGCAGGACCCATGCTACTCCAACATCGATTACATCAATGTTGTCAACACCGACGAGGCGCGACGACAAGGGCGGACTTGGCTAGCACAAAGCGGCATGCGTACCGACAAGGACACGAGATTGGCTGCTGCCCACACCTACACACACCATCATCATCATGCATGGAGAATGTGAAGCGAAGACGACGAAGACGACCACATGGCTTAGTCAGAGGTATCTCGTGGAGCAACACAAGGGAGTAATGAACCAGGAGTCTTCCGAGGCCCTGGGAACCAGGAGACCGCACATCACTAGTCGGGCTGGCCACACTAGTAGGCCATGGAGCGCATATTGATAACCCGCAAGTATAGGGGATCACAATAGTTTTCGAGGGTAGGGTATTCAACCCAAATTTATTGATTCGACACAAGGGGAGCCAAAGAATATTTGCAAGTAATAGCAGCTGAGTTGTCAATTCAACCACACCTGGAAATTAATTATCTGCAGCGAAGTGATCAGTAGCGAAGTAATATGATAGTTTTGATAGTAGTAGCAACAACAATAGTAACGGTAACAGTGATAGCAATGATTTTGTAGCAAGTGTAACAGTAACAATAGTAGTAGTAACTTAGCAAGCACAATATAAGGGAAATTCGTAGGCATTGGATCTGTGCATTCGTTGGATGATATTCATCATATAACAGTCATAACCTAGGGCTATACGGCACTAGCTCCATCTTATAAATATAATGGAGGCATGTATTCCGTAAATAGTCATACGTGCTTATGGAAAGAACTTGCATGACATCTTTTGTCCTAATCTCCTGTGGCAGGGGGTCCATATGGAAACTAATGGATATTAAGGCCTCCTTTTAATAGAGAATCGGAACAAAGCATTAACACATAGTGAATACATGAAATCCTAAAACTACGGTCATCATCGGGAAGTATCCTGACTATTGTCACTCCGGGGTTTACGGATCATAACACGTAATAGGTGAATATAACTTGCAAGATCGGGTCTAGAACATGGATATAATGGTGATAACATAAACGGTTCATATCTCAAATCATGGCACCCGGGCCCAAAGTGACAAGCATTAAGCATGGCAAAGTCATATCAACATCAATCAACTCGATTACATGATGAGTCTCATCCAACTCTGATGTCCACTACGCAACTTTATTCTTGTAGACTCGTGTTGGGCCTCCAAGCACAGAGTTTTGTAGAACAGTAGCAATTTTCCCTCAAGTGGATGACCTAAGGTTTATCAATCCGCAGGAGGTGTAGGATGAAGATGGTCTCTCTCAAACAACCCTGCAACCAAATACAAGAAATCTCTTGTGTCCCCAACACACCCAATACAATGGCAAATTGTATAGGTGCACTAGTTCGGCGAAGAGATGGTGATAGAAGTGTAATATTGATGGTAGAAATATATTTTTATAATCTGAATAAATAAAAACAGCAAGGTAGCAAATAGTAAACGGGCACAAAAACAGTATTGCAATGCTTGAAAATGAGGCTTAGGGTCCGTAATTTCACTAGTGCAACCTCTCAACAATGCTAATATAATTGGATCATATAACCATCCCTCAACGTGCAATGAAGAATCACTCTGAAGTTCCTATATAGTGGAGAACATAAGACGTAATTGTTTCCAGGGTACGAAACCACCTCAATGCTATTCTTTCCGATCAACCTATCCTAGAGTTCGTACTAAAATAACATGAAGCTATTCTTTCCGATCGATCTAATCAAGAGTTCATACTGAAATAACAACAAAGCAAATTTAGATTCATAATACTCGATCCAACACAAAGAACCTCAAAGAGTGCCCCAAGATTTCTACCGGAGAAACAAAAGACGACAACGTGCATCAACCCCTATGTGTAGATTACCCCAATGTCATCTCGGGAATCCGCGAGTTGAGTGCCAAAATACATATCAAGTGAATCAATATGATACCCCATTGTCACCACGAGTATTCATATGCAAGACATATATCAAGTGCTCTAAAATCCATAAAAGTATTCAATTCGATAACAACGAAATCTCAAAGGGAAAAACTCAGTTCATCACAACAAGATAGAGAGGGGAAAACACCATATGATCTGACTATATTAACAAAGCCCGCGATACATCAAGATCATGACATCTCAAGAACACGAGAGAGAGAGAGAGAGAGATTAAACACATATCTACTGGTACAAACCCTCAACCCTGAGGGTGGACTACTCCCTCCTCATCGTGGTGGTCGCCGGGATGATGAAGATGGCCACCGGAGATGATTCCCCCCTCCGACAGGGTGCCGGAACGGGGTCTAGATTGGTTTTCGGTGGCTACAGAGCCTTGCGGTGGTGGAACTTCTGATCTTGGTTAACCCCGAGGGTTTTCGGAATACTTGTGAATTTATAGGGTAAATAGGGGGTGCAGAAGGCCACCGAGGTGGGCACAACCCACCTGGGCGCGCCTGGGGGGCCTGGTGGGTTGTGCCCCCTCGGGGCACCCCCCAGGTGCTGCTCTGGCCCATCCTGGGTTTCTGGTCCATAAAAATTCTCCAAAAAGTTTCGCGGTGTTTGGACTCCGTTTGATATTGATTTTCTGTGATGTAAAAAACAAGCAAAAACCAGCAACTGGCACTTGGTGAATAGGTTAGTCCCAAAAAATGATATAAAGTTGCTATAAAATGATTGTAAAACATCTAAGAATGATAATAAAACAACATGAATACTTCATAAATTAAAGATATGTTGGAGACGTATCAGCATCCCCAAGCTTAATTCCTACTCGTCCTCGAGTACGTAAATGATAAAAGAAATAATTTATGAAGTGAGAATGCTAGCAAAGTGCATAAGTTTGATCAATGATAATTTCAATCACTTTTCCTATCATCATACCATCAATTTTTTTCTTATAAAACTTCTCATGTTTTAGTAGCAACCAATTCACATGTCAAGGTTCAAACAATGAACGCTCTTGAAACTCAACAACCTATGTTCTTAGTCACCAAGCAATTACAATTCAACTTATTCAATGGAGTTTAAGTAAGAGCTCCACATACTCAACCATCATATAGTCTTCTATGATTGCTAACACTCACTGCGTACACATGAGCAAAACGTTTCAACCAGACACATAGAAAGATAGGGGCTTATTGTTTTGCCTCCCAACGTATTCACCTCAAGGGTGATGTCAACAATAATAACTCATGCTACCCATATCCAACTGGATATATGTGCCTAGAATTTTCCTCACCACATGATGCTTGCCAAAAGATAAAAATAAAAAGGAATAGAGAGAATAACTTTGACTCTTTGCATATAAGTAAATATTGAAAAGTAAAATATAGGCCCTTCGCATAGGGAAGCAAAGGTTGCCATGCGCGTATTTGTTTGTATGCTCAACCCCTTAGTGCAAAAGAACATCATATTATATTGCCCCTTATGATAGCAACCTTTATTATGTAGTCTGTCGCTTTTATTCTTGTCCATCACAAGTTCGTACAATGCTCAATTTTCTATTACACTAAATGATCTAACATTTTAGAAGAAATTTTTATTGCCTTATTCCACCGATGATGATGTAGGGTAGGACCCTAATCGGCCGATCTTTCACTAAAGGAGCGGATCCCGCGATGAACACGAAGAACATGAGGAGGGAAACGAGGGAAATCACAAGGGGAAACACAAGAGGAACACTCAAACCAACAAGAATAAGTCACACATGTGCTAGATCCTCGAGTACATAAGGAAAGATACACGATCCACAGACAACTAAGGACGATACAAGGGTAACCGGTCTTCTCTGTGAGGAGGTCTTGAGTTCTTCCCTAAAAAGGGGTCTTGAATCCGCTTGGGGGATCTTCTCCGGTGGAGGCTCAAATCTCCGAGGAGAAGGTATCCAAGTGGATGAGCAAAGCTCTCACAGAAAATATGAGCTAATCCTTTGCTAACCCTAACTAGGAGGAGGTGGAAGAGTATATATAGTCTAGGGACACGAAGGGGTAAGTGGGGGATACATGGGCCTCAGGCCCAATCTCTGTGCACAGACAGGCGCCGGTCGTCCGACAGGTACCGGACGTCCAGTGGTTCGCGAGGGTCCGGTCGTCCGGTACTTGTCAGACGTCCGGCGTTTCGGCTCGGTTGAGGTGGCACCGGATTTCCGGGGGCGGTCAGACGTCCGGACGCTGGAGTGTGTCGGACGTCCGGGGCTTGTCGGACATCCGCTCATTTGGCTCGGGTGTAGGATCATCGGTCATCCGGTCCGGGCCGGTCGTCCGGTGGGTCTTCAAGCGTCGGACATCCGTTCCCGCCCGGTCGTCCGGTGGCTGGAGCTTCTTCTGTAGCCCTTCTTCTTGTTCCTCGTGCTTGGTGTCCTCACCTTCTGGTCCATGGGCTTCCTCTTGGTTCCTGGACATGCATAGCACACAAGTTTGAGGTAGTAGCCATGTCTCACATGTGGAAAGTGAAAGTTCGGAGAGGAGCGAGTTCATGTTGTGTCCAATGGTGTATACTCGAGGTCTCATCTTATGTATCCTTGGGGCTTGGAGAGTAGTCGGAGTGCACATGGGGATGAACGTGGGATGCTCCGCATCATCTCCCCCCCTTGGGAAAGATCCGACCCCGGATCATGATCCTCATCACCATGGAAACGGTTGTCGTGGACGGAGTTGAAGGCATGGCGCAATCCAAGTACTCCAAGGTGTCTCCGATATGCGGTACATGCAGAATGAGCAAACACGAAGTACACTTGGAAATACAATGGTTAGCGCACACAAAGTGTCCATAAAGTAAACATGTGTCAGTGCGACAATATTGATCATGACAATGTGCATGAAGCTTATCCAAAAGAGATGGAATGGTATGCAAAGCATTCATGGGAGCAAAAGCATTCATTGCGCACACAAATGTGTTGTGAATATGATCAATGCAACCACGGTGAAAAATGATGTCATAATGAGACGGTTTATCAATAGCATGAATATGGTAATGGATGCTCAATGTGATGTGATCATGCAATTGATGGTAGGCAATAAGATCATGATGTATGAATATGCCATCAAGGTATATCACAACAAATTTGCTAAGGAAATGCAGAAGCTCATATATCATGGATGACATGGGAATACAAGATGCAACAAGGCAATCATAATATGAGTCAATCCATGCATAAGATGCAAATTTGTCATGAGTGTGAGATGTTAAATGAGCATGACATGTGTGAGCACAATCAACAAATATGGAGGTGTTGGTGTACCAATGCTCAATGTCGTGGAATGCACGGAGGTTTGAAGGTGCTTCCAATAAGTCCGAGCGCTCCTCAATGTGAAGCTCCATAGAGGCAATCTTCAATGTCGCTTCTTCGTTCGCGAGATGTGCCATGTAGACAACAAGAAGGAAACAACAATGAAAGAGTGGCCCATCCAATATGCATATTTGAGGATGGCTCAAAGGGAAGGAGTTCACCTTTAGGAGATTGTCGCAAAAGTTGGTGTTGCACATCGTGTATGCCTTCGCATGACCAAGTTGTCGCATAACGACATCGCCTTGTGAATCCTTCAAAATGAAAAAACATGACAAACACTCGGAAAAACGAATGAGGTTAGCATAAGTGCAAAACCTATCATTCGTGTGGTAAAATACCCAACAAGTGGATGCATCATGCTGATCATAAGAAAGGACAAGGGAGCATTCATAGTATGGAGGCATATGATGCGAGAACAACCAAATACAATAGGCCCAATCAAGTAAGCATGCATCACAAGTAAAGTGTCCAAGTCTCCAAGATCAATAATCGTAGATGCAACGATTGGAGGCAAGCGACAATGAACAAGATGTATCATGTGAGAGGCATGAATATATTTGTCATCAACCTAAGAATGCGAGTAAGAAAGGAACATGGGTGATGCAACAAAGCAAGCAATCAAGTGGTTTGAGCTAGTAGTGCAAAGATGCACCATACTAGAGGGAATCATGTCAAGCATGCCATGTGTGCAAATGGTGGTCATGAATAATGCACAAGACATATCACAAGCACGAAGGCAATATATGAGCAAAATATCATCAATGTATTGGCGAGAGGCCATATGTAAATAGCAATGGGACATCATGACTCTCCCAACACAACAAGCATCAATAGCATGAGGCACATGATAAACATGGCAATAGCAACAAGGATCTCCACCAAGCATGCAAATACACATATGAGTAGCATAATGGTGAATCATGGGTAGATGCAAGCAAGGGTCACAATTGCATGGCAAAGGCATAGAAGCAAGCATATCATGCAAAGTGAACACGGTAAAATGAGCATGAAGCGACAAGCGGTATATAGCCCATAGCCGTGTGAGGGCCAAGTGAGAGAGATGCGCGTAGTCGTTGCGCGAAAGGAACGGTGGTAAGGATAGTCCACGGGATCTGAAGTCATCTTTGCTCTCAAGAGCTCGTTTTGTCAACTCTTGGGATTGAGAGGTTGACAAGTATACAGGAGTACCTACACAAAACAAAGACAAAGGGAAAATTGTGTGTGCGTGGTATATGTACACATCATCCATCATGATGCGCACGTGCTTGTGTTGGTTAGCACAAAATATCCAATGCTCGAATAAATGAGATGTGTGATATAGAAACATGTCATCCATCATGATAGGTTTGTTGTTATGTAAACCATAATGGAGACTCAAATTGTGTAATGCATCATGGGAAATATGTAGAGCATTGTTATTCATGGAATGCATATGGTGCAAGCAATTGTGAGAATCATGCAAAGTATGGAATGCATCAAAATCTCCTAATATATATGAGGAAACTATGGGGGTCTCCTCATGATCATTAGTAGAAACATCACATGGAGAATATTGACAACATCCAAAACAATGCATATTTTTAACATTGTGATCATGGCATGGCATAGTGGATGAATTGTGCAAATCATGTAAAGGAAGCATGGCAATATCATCACATGAAAAACAAAAGCCAATGACCATCATCTCGTCATCTATGCCATAATTGCAAATGGGATTTATTTGAATGGGGCATGCATAGCTACTATGTTGAGATTGAAATGATGCGATATGGGAGATCTCATTCATAGCATATCACAAGTTCAAAGGATTATCAAACATGATGTGACCAATAGAGTTTTCACATGATATCCTATGGAGCATAGCATCACAACGAGGCAAATCAACATGCTCATCATCATATTTATCATAAATAGGTAAGTCATGACATGAAGAAGTCGCACTAGCATGAAGCATAGGAATAGGTGTGTCAACATCATGCAAGCCATCATTCGTAAAATAGTCCACTAGTGGGACAAGAGAAGCACCATCACCTATGTTACCTTTGGAGAATCTCTCATGTGGTGTAGGTGAGGTGTCGAAGACCAAGTCATGGTCATCTTCATCTTGATGGAACCATGTGGGGGTGTATCATCATCCACCATGGCCATCATTGTCTCCATTGGGGGTATGGACTCGTCGAGGAGAGGCATGTCGTCATGTAGGAGACCTAGCACCAAAGAAGAAAACACACTCGGAGTAGAGGTTAGGTCGTTAGAAATCATAGTGGCCTCACATGCCGTGTCAACTACCTCACTCACTGAATGTTGTGGCTCACTCCCTCCCTCTTGGATGCTCTCACTCATATGGTTGGTGGAGTCACTCAAATGGCTCTCAACCTCACACAGGATGTGTGGAATGCTCTCAAGTGTGGGGCTGGTGGTGGTCACACTCATCCTCTCATAGGAAATGCACTCAATGTCATATATGGTGGAGTCACTCATCTCACTCATGGGGTGGTGGCTCTCCTCACATGGCAATTGGGGCATCTCATCATATGTGGGTGTCGGAGAGATGTAGGTGCAAATGTCTCCATGCTCAATCATGTCGTTGTCATAGCCGGGGATGAAGGCCGAATATGGCACATCACCACTCTCCTCCGAGACCAAAGATAAGGTCTCATGTGCGGTCTCGTAGCTTGACTCAGAGTATGATTCCAATATGGGCACCGTCTTCATGTTGTTGAAGAGGTTCATGCTCGCCGCCGTGGTCGAAGGGGATGGCCCTTGGTCAACCTTCTTGTCACCGTCTTGTTGTTGGAGGCCCATATGATGTGGCACCTCGTAGCTCGTCTCCATGACCGAAGGGAATGTCCCATGCTCGGCCATATTCCTTGGGGGGCTTCCGAAGATGCAAGTGTCGCCCTCGCTCGTAGGTGGCCAACCAAGATGCCGTACGTCCAAAGGAGAAAATGCCTTGATAGCACTTGGCGATGATGCCGAAGTGGTGGTGGTAGTAGCCGTAGCGCTGTCTTGGTTGTGGTCGTCTCGCGATCTTCTCTTTTGCTCATGAAGCATGGATTTGGTGTTAAGTAGGGCTTGTTGGGACTTGTGCATTTGTGCTTGGTGAGCATCGTCATGATGATGTTGGCGTTGTCGTGCTTGAGCTCGTAGTAGATGTCGTTAGTCATCTTCGTGCACATGATGCTTGGAGGTGACTTGCCCTTCATGATGAGGTGGATCACGAACGTGATGGTGGTCGCCATGGAGATGTGGACATAGACGACTTGTGCTTGCATCATTTTTGCGCTCCGAAGACTTGTGACTTGAACATCGCCGCCTTGAGGATGATGAAGGGGAAGAACGGTTGATCAACAAGGTCCGAATCTCCTCCATCCTTGCATGTTGCTCCTCCTTTTGTGCGGAAAGCTTGTTGTCGATGTAGTCCCTTTTCCTTGCTTCGGAGTGACGAATGTCGATGGAGAGGTTCTCGATGCGCTCTCGCAATCTTGATTGTGCGCCTTGCATTTATCATTGTAGATCGAAGATTGATGCTTTGGTGATGTAGTTGTTCACGCCGTCGTTGTTGTGGAAGACTGGAGATGAAATGCCTTGCCTATCCATCACTCCAAGAGAAAAATGTGAGTGGTAGAAAGAGAACAACGAATACCAAATGTACCTTGACCGAAGTTGAAAATGGATCAATGATCACTCCGATGTGGACAAGGAAATAGCACAATTGGTACCAATTCTTGTCGGTTTCTCACACCTACACAAATAAGGCTTATGGTGGAGCTCGGTGAAGATAGTGGCACAAAAATGTGATGCAAAATGTTAGCAAGAGTCAATAATGTTGAAAGAGATTCCCAAATTCGCAAGTGAAACAAGTAGACCAATAGCAATATGTGGCACACGGAAACACACACACAGATAAATAAATGGGGTCGTGCAACCAAGGATGAGCACAAAATGTGGAATCCACGGAAAACGCTCGTGTTGTACAACTCAAGAGAGACACTAGCACGACTGCTCAATAGGTGGATATGACACTTGTGCACAACCTATAAGATGCAATATGGATAACTTTCTATCCGAAGTATGCTATGTATGTATGGTTCCCGATGTTTCTCACAAGGTGATCCAATGTCACAGCCCTAGAATTGTTTGCAATAGTTGCATAAGAGAGCATCCATGCATCATGTCTAAATTCTGAAAGTTGATTTGAGGTTAGTTAAAACCCTCAGAAATCACTTCAGAAATAATCAACATTAAAAATCTTTTCAAATGAGTCCAAGGAAATGTTCCTGTTATTCTGTAAAAATATTGGCAGGAAGTAAAATTCAAACCAACATTTTTGGGGTCTCAGAAATATTTATTTTGGGCATTTGAAATTAATTCAATAACTATTTGAATTATATATATTTATTATATAATACATATATGTTCAATAATTCTGAAAATTGTTGTGTGGCTTTGGATAAGTCCACTTAGCTATCACAATTATTTTCATGAAGTTTAAAGTTGATTTGGTGTTAAAACTAAATCGCAAACAAATTGCAAAAAAAATAGAAAAACAAAAACAGAATAAAGAGAGAGAGAGAGAAAAGCCAACCTGGGCCTACTCACCTGGCGGCCCAGCTCGCTGGCCTAGCCCACCCGGGCTCCCTGTCGCGTTACTCCTCGCGCCAGTAGGCGAGGGCGCGTGCCCGGCGCGCGCAGCCACACGCCCGGCCACCTCTTGCTTACCGCCGAGCCTCTGGACGCGTGGTTGAACGCCCCGGTGTCGTCCAGATCCGCCCGACCTCTCTCACTCTCCCCTGCTCTCTCCCTCGCTGATCCCCCACCTCACCGAGCGCAGCCTACGCTGCTGTTCGCCATAGCCGCAGCCACCGTGCTCCCCTCGCCACGCTGATGTGTCCTAGTGCTCCGTCCCGTCCCCTGCTTCGTCATCGTCAAGCCATGCAACCGGGGACGCCCTGCTTCGACTTCGCCGTTGTCGTTTTCAACCGCGGATGACCGATATCGTCGGCGACCTCCCGTCATCACCAGTCCCTCCCGGAGCTCGCCATTCGCTCCCCTGCACTCGCAGTGAGCCACTGACCCCTCTCCCCCTCCCCGTTCTCGCTCTCGTGCACCGTACGCGCCGCCTCGAGCTCGCCCGCATGCACCGCCGCCTGTGCTCGCCGCCGACGTGTCCCCGGCCATCTAATGGTCTGGCCATCGTGCCCAAATTCCTCCCTGTGCTGCGTAGTGCACGTAGGTGCCTCGCATGAGCCACCACGACCGTCACAGCGACGACCCCAAGCTCTGGCAGCCGCCAAGGTCGTCGCCGGCGTCGTTTCCGGCCTCCCCGCGTCCAGCCACTAGCACCTTTGGATGCGGCGCATGCCTAGCTGCACGTAGCGCTTCTCCGCCATCGATTTGGTCGACGGAGGACCAAATCTGAAGCCCGCTGCCGCATCAGGCCTCGCCGGCGGCAGAACGCCGGTGGGTTTGACCCACTTTGACCACGACTGGGCCCCCTGTGTCGATGACATGTGGGGCCGGCCTCTGACCAGAGTTAGTTTAGGTTTTAGTTAGTGCTAATTACCACTGTTAGAGGTTAATAACCTCGCTAACTAAACACTGTATCACTGACATGTGGGCCCATGCCCTAATTAAGTTAGGTTAGTATTTAACTTAGCACTAACTAATAGAGTTAGTTAGTTGTATCACTGACGTATGGGTCCCACAGGTCAGGTTTGACCTGGCCGACCCAGTTGATCTGCCGATGTCACACCTATGTCATGCTGACGCAGTAAATCATTTTCTGGATTTAAAATAATTAGAAAATTCCAGAAAATGTCTAAAACTTCTAAGAATCATAGCAATTAATCTATAACTCAGAATGAAATAATTTATATATGAAAAATTATCAGAAAAATTCAATCTATCCATCTATACCATTTTCATGCATGTTAGAACAACTTATAGCTACTGTTTAGGACAAACCAAATGAATGACATTTAAATAACCATATGTGGAGTTTGAATTTGAACCTTGGGTTCAAACCAACTACACTTAATTGTGTTGCTAGTTGCATTAGGCCAAATCACATCATATTGCCATGTCATGATCATGCATCATATTGTGCATTGCATTGATTGTGTTTCTTCTCTGTTTGCCGGTGTTGTTCCCCCTCAGTAGACGTTGTTCCAACATTGTGATCGTTGACACTGATGAAGACCCAATGCTATCTTTAGAAGTTCCAGGCAAGCAAAACCCCCTTGTTCATTCCAATACAATCCCACCCTCTCGCTCCTGCTCTCTTTTACCGCATTAGGACAACAACGCTTCAACTGTTACATGCTGCGGTAGTTGAACCCCTTTCCTCTACATGACCTGTCATTGCCACAGTAAATAGATGAAACCCACTAGCAGGAGTAGGAGTTGTTTGAGCCCTGATGTGCCTACTCATTCATGCTTGTTTGTCATGCCTGCTATTGCTTAGAGTTGTGTCAGGTCTGATTCATCAGGGATGAATTGGGAAGTTGTGAACATGTCCTACTGTTGAGAGCTAAGTGTGTGAACACGATTTGGTAAAGGTAGCGGTGAGAGGCCATGTAGGAGTACATGGTGGGTTGTCTCATTGCAGCCGTTCTCAGGAACTGAGTTCTGTGTTTGTGATCCATGAACAGTTACTACCACACATTGGGTTCCGGTAACTCGACCCCTCTCGACTTATTAATCAACTTGATCTCTGTCCAGGAGTTGCAACTAGTTTCTGGTGTTTGTAGGTAGTGTTAGTAGTCTACCAAGTGGCACCCGGTACAGGTGGGCTTGGGACATACTAGGCACAGTGGCACGGTGTACCAAGTGGCACCCGGATGGTGGGCTTGGGAACCCTGCTCACATTGTTTGGGGCCGTGAGCGACACCCCGGCCGGATCTCCTTGTGGATGGAACCCGAATAGGCGATAAACCTGGACGAGAGACTTGTGTGGTTAGTCAGGTCGTGGCCGACTCCCTCGCCAGGCTTCTGCTTGAAGGTTGCCGAGGTACACGACGTGTACATGGTGGTAAGTGGCGAGAGCGTGCGTGAAGAAGTACACCTCTGCAGGGTTATCATTATCTATTCGAATAGCCGGATTCCTCGGATATGGAAACTTGGACCCCTTGCATAGTTCATAGACAAGTGAAAGTGGATACTCTAAAATGTGCAAGATAAGCGTGAGTGCTATGGATGGCCTTCTCGTAGGGAGACAGGAGCGGATCCATAGTGGAGTATTGATATGGTGAATATGTGGACTCATGTGCGCCACCTCAAAGAGTTACTTATAGTCTTAGTTCAGGTTAGCCACTGAGTCAAAAGCTAGCTTGCTGCAGTTAAACCCCACCATCCCTTTGTTGATAATGATGCATATGTAGATAGTTTTGATGTAAGTCTTGTTGGGTACATTTGTACTCACGTTTGCATAATTTATGTTTTTACAGAGAGACTTCAGTCTCGCTAGTAGTTCCACGTGGACTTCGATGTTTAGCTTGTTACCTCAGCTACGATCTTGTGCCCTCGTTAGGATCTGGTAGATAGTCAGGCTTCTCAGCCTTTTTCATTTGTAGAAGTCTGTACTCAGACATGTTAAGCTTCCACTTGTGCTTTGACTTGTATGCTCTGAATGTTGGGTCCCGAGACCCATGTTTGTATTATCTGGCTCTTCGGAGCCTAATGAATAAATACTTGAGTCGTAGAGTTATGTTGTGATGCCATGTTGTATTTACACATATCGAGCATATTGTGTGTATGATTGAAATGCTTGGTATGTGTGGGATTCGACAACCTAGTTGTTCATCCTTGGTCGCCTCTCTTATGGGGAAATGTAGTCTTGTGCTTCCATGAGCCATAGTAGTCCGCTACAGCCCGGTTCACCGGAGTCCTGCTAGCCCAACACTACTGCTCCAGAACACTTAGACTGGCCGGCATGTGATTCACTTTGTTCCTGTGTCTGTCCCTTCGGGGAAATGTCACGCGGTGACATCCGGAGTCCTGCTAGCCCGCTACAGCCCGGGTTCCCAGAGTCCTGTTAGCGCAGTTGCTACAGCCCGGATTCACACGCTGCTGACCGACATGCTCGATGTTGATTCATGTATGCCTGTCCCCGTAAGTTAGTGCCACTTTGGGTTCACGACTAGTCATGTCGGCCCGGGTTCTCTGTCATATGGATGCTAGCGACACTATCATATACGTGAGCCAAAAGGCGCAAACGGTCCCGGGCCATGGTAAGGCGACACCCGTGGGGATACCGTGTGTGAGGCCGCAAAGTGATATGAGGTGTTACAGGCTAGATCGGTGTAACTTAGAATCGGGGTCCTGACATCCAAGATGATCGGATATGACAATCTTATGCAATGTGGTATGATGCTATGGCACTTGCTTACAAGCTTGTTTTCTCACTCTTTTTCTTTGCTTAAAAGCTTATTCTTTTTTTTGTATGGCCACTTTTGTACAATGCACAAACCAAGATAGCAATTGTATATATGCGGGAACAAACTTGTGGCACAAAGAATGATATGATACCAAGATGATACCGATATGGTATGGTATGTATGCAATGTATGGTGTAGATCACTAACGTGCACAAGTAACGTTGGTGGCAATACTCAAAGGGTAGTCTCGATAGGCAAGTGACGCAAAATGGCTAGGGGTTATCAATGCAATGGCAAGGGAATATACAATGGAGGGATACCACGATACCAAGATGATATGGAGGTTACCGTCTGTGTCGATGATGAATGGCGGTGATCTTGATGGAGATACCAAGATGATGGAGACTCGTCCCTAAGTAGCTGAAACACCTTAGGGAACGGAAAAACCGCGAACTCAAAATCTCAAATGTCAAATGGTAGTGGGAATGCGGTGGTGGTTGCGGAAGCTCAATGGGACTACAGAAATGCAATGATGGGTTGTGCGAGTAGGCAATGCGGAAATGGTTGCGGTAGCTCAATGGGATTGCGGAAATGCAATGATGGGTTGTGCGAGTAGGCAATGCGGAAATAGAGGGTATGGTGGTGGACTATACATGGGTGTCGGAGTTTAAAGCACGGTCCCTAAGTAGCCGAAACACCTTAGGAGACACAACTCATAACACAAACAAAATTTGGTTAAGTTGGGGTGGCGGAAGTGTATGGTGGGCAAGCCTATGCGGAAGTTATGGTGGTGGTGGTGGTTGATGAAGAAGCAACCGTTCCTAAGTAGCCTAGACACCTTAGGAGACTCAAATCACTCCTCAAGCAACCACTAATGCGATGGGGATCAATATTGGTTAGGTTGCGGAAGTCGATGGTGGAGTAGCGGATGATGTGGTGGAAGCCCTAGGCAAAGATGCCAAAATTGTCAAAATTTGATGGAGTCAAAAGATGTTGGTGGTATTTTTGTGGGAATGGGGATGTCAACAGCTTTTCAACGAGCTAAAGAACGTGAAAATCAGACTCCGGATGAATTAGTTATGGCCAAAACAAAAATCAGCCGAAATGGCACGTATCGGACGTCCGGACAAGGTCGGATGTCCGGGGGCCGGACGTCCGCGCGGGCTCAGAAATCCATAAATTCGGCTTGGGTTAGGGGTTCCGGTCGTCCGGAAAAGGTCGGACGTCCGGTCGTTCCAGGGGGTCCGGACGTCTGGAAAGTGTCGGTCGTCCGGGGGCCAGGGTCAACACGAGATGCGAGTTTCGGGACGCGATTTTGGGCGGAATTTGGAGATTTTGGGGTCAAAATTGAGGAGATTTCGTGGATGAAAGATGGGAAAACTCGGGGAGATGCTAGATCCACTGGAAACCAAGCAAATCCATGGATCAAATCCAACAAAACTTCATCAAACTCACAAATCACAAAAAAAATTGGGGCTATTTTTGGTGGGGATTTTCAAAATTGGGGAAGAACACAACAAAATTGGGCTAGAAAGCAACGAGGGGAGGCTCCGAAATCGTGATCAACGTGGCTCATGATACCAAGATGATGTAGGGTAGGACCCTAATCGGCCGATCTTTCACGAAAGGAGTGGATCCCACGATGAACACGAAGAACACGAGGAGGGAAACGAGGGAAATCACAAGGGAAAACACAAAAGGAACACTCAAACCAACAAGAATAAGTCACACATGTGCTAGATCCTCGAGTACATAAGGAAAGATACACGATCCACGGACAACTAAGGACGATACAAGAGTAGCCGGTCTTCTCCGTGAGGAGGTCTTGAGTTCTTCCCTAAAAAGGGGTCTTGAATCTGCTTGGGGGATCTTCTCCGGTGGAGGCTCGAATCTCCAAGGAGAAGGTATCCAAGTGGATGAGCAAAGCTCTAACACAAAATATGAGCTAATCCTTTGCTAACCCTAACTAGGAGGAGGTGGAAGAGTATATATAGTCTAGGGACACGAAGGGATAAGTGGGGGATACATGGGCCTCGGGCCCGATCTCTGTGCACGGACAGGCGCCGGTCGTCCGACAGGTATCGGACGTCCGGTGGCTCGCGAGGGTCCGGTCGTCCGGTACTTGTCGGACGTCCGGCGTTTTGGCTCGGTTGAGGTGGCGTCGGATTTCCGGGGGTGGTCGGACGTCCGGACGTTGGATTGTGTCGGACGTCCGGGACTTGTCGAACATCCGTTCATTTGGCTCGAGTACAGGATCGCCGGTTGTCCGGTCCGGGCCGGTCGTCCGGTGGGTCTTCAAGCGTCGGACGTCCGGTCTCGGCCGATCGTCCGGTGGCTGGAGCATCTTCCGTAGCCCTTCTTCTTGTTCCTCGCGCTTGGTGTCCTCGCCTTCTGGTCCATGGGCTTCCTCTTTGTTCCTGGACATGCATAGCACACAAGTTTGAGGTAGTAGCCATGTCTCACATGTGGAAAGTGAAAGTTCGGAGAGGAGCAAGTTCACCTTGTGTCCAATGGTCTATAGTCGAGGTCTCATCTTATGTATCCGTGGGGCTTGGAGAGTAGTCGGAGTGTACATGGAGATGAACGTGGGATGCTCCGCATCAGATGACAACTTACTTGAAGGATCTTGCTCAATCCTTAGGTAGGTATGGTGGACTCTTGAAGATAAGATTTGGGTTTAAGGGTTTTTTGGATGCACAAGTAGTGTCTCTACTTGGTGCGGAATTTTTGGCTAGCAAAGATGGGGGGCAAGCACCACATGTTGAAGGATCTATGACAATATTACTTCTATGTGAATATAAACAAACATAAACCATTATGTTGTGTTCCTTGTCCTACATCAACAACTTTGGCATATAATATTTTTACGGGGGCTCACAATCACAAAAGATTTCCAAGATAGTGTATTTGCACGTGAAAGTTCTCTTCCTTATACTAATTATTCATGAATTGCTTGTATGACCAATATTGTGATTGTCAAGACTCAAAAGATTTCACTTTCTAAACCCAATGTGAAGCTACCACTAAGCATGATATGATTTCAACTTCATGACATTCAATTTATTCAACAATTTACTCATAGGATATAAGTGAAGCACAAGAGTAAATGACATAGAAAAGAGCTTCATTGACGGGATGTGAATGCTGCTTACTTAGCCTCCCTGGCAACTATTTAAGGACTCTATTTTATTTAAAAACTTCAGATCTAAGCATTTTTATTAAAACAACAAGAGAAAACAAAATAAAATGACATTATAAGAATAGCACACATCATGTGGAGAAGCAAAAACTTAGGCTCAACCAATAATTGTGGAAGAGGAAAGGTGGGATGCCTATCGGGGCATCCCCAAGCTTAGATGCTTGAGACTTCTTGAAATACTATCTTGCGGTGCCTTGGACATCCCCAAGCTTGAGCTTTTGTGTCTCCTTAATTCTTCTCATATCACACTTTTCCTAAATCTCAAAAGCTTCATCCACACAAAACGCAACAAGGACTCAT
Source organism: Triticum aestivum (assembly GCF_018294505.1). Taxonomy (NCBI): domain Eukaryota; kingdom Viridiplantae; phylum Streptophyta; class Magnoliopsida; order Poales; family Poaceae; genus Triticum; species Triticum aestivum. The sequence goes on along the minus strand of NC_057806.1, from coordinate 258,774,882 downwards.
GAGATAAGTTAGTATAAGTCAATGCAAAACCTTATCATTCTCTACTGTAGAAAATCACTAAAATTAGTATTGAACATTGTATACTAAATGCCTCTGCATATTTAATACTCCTATCCTCAAATAGAATCATTAAACAAGCAAACATATGCAAATAATGCAAACATAACAGTAATCTGCCAAAACAATACAGTCTGTAAAGAATGCAAGAGTATCAATACTTCCCTAACTCCAAAAGTTATGGAAATTTACCACACTATAGAAAATTTATCAGAGCTTATTTTGCAAAAAGTTTCAAAATTTTATCACATTCTGAGTTTTCTAGGGAATTTTTGCAGCAGCGGTAAACTTTCTGTTTTCAAACAACAACATGTATACTTGCAAAATAAGCATGGCAAAGGCTATCATTGCCACTTTTATTGAAATGAAATATGCAAAACATTATTATAAATAACAGCAGGAAAATCCTAACAAAATAAAATGACACTAAAAGTAAAACTCATATCATGTGACAAATGAAAACCTAGCTTCAAGTGAGGTTACCGATAATGTTGAAGACGAAAGAGGGGATGCCTTCTGGGGCATACCCAAGCTTAGTTGCTTGGATACTCCTTGAATATTACCTTGGGGTGCCTTGGGAATCCTCAAGCTTAGGGTCTTGTCACTCCTTATTCTCCTCATATCGACATCTCACCCAAAACTTGAAAACTTCAATCACACAAAACTTAACGGAACTTCGTGAGATAGGTTAGTATGATAAAGAGCAAACCGTTTCACTTTGGTACTGTTAAAGACAAGATTCATAATTGTTCTCACATAATGCCTACTGTAGCATATAATTTCCACAATTTTATATTGAGCAATATAAGCCATGGAAACTAGAAAACAAGCAAACTATGCATTGAAAATAGAATATGTCAAAAACAGAACAGTCTGTAGTAATCTGTACTCCAACCATATTTATCCTACCCAAAAAATTCTGAAAAATTTGGAAAACCTGGGAAATTTGTCTATTAATGTTTTTCAAAAGGATCAGAATTTTATCATGCTTCTGTTAAAAATGAGAATTGTTTTTCTGAGTGCAAAAGTTTCTGTTTTTCAGCAAGATCAAATCAACTATCACCATAAGCCATCTGAAAGGTCTTACTTGGCACTTTATTGAAACAAAAGCAATAGAACATGATTACTACAGTATCCTAATCATGTGAACACACAAAAACAGTATGTAAAAGTGTTGGGTTGTCTCCCAACAAGCGCTTTTCTTTAATGCCTTTTAGCTTGGCATGATGATTTCAGTGATGCTCGCATAAAAGATAAGAATTGAAACATAAAGAGAGCATCATGAATCATAAGTTCCTCTCTCATAATAATTTTCAGTAGCATCTTGAGTAGATTCATCAATATAACTATCACACAAAGCATCCCTTTCATGATCCATAAGCATAGTATTTTTATTACTCTCCACATAAGCAATTTTATTCTCATTCATAATAGTGGGAGTATCATAGGAAACTCGAATACTACAAATTGTTCCCACATTAAAAGAGTAATGTTCAATAAAAGGATATTCAAAATTATGACAATAATTATCACTACTTCTTATAACATAAGTATCATCACAATAATCATCATAAGTGGGAGGCATGCAATCATCATAGCAAATTTGATCATTCAAAGTAAGGGGACTAAAAAGATCATCTTCATTAAGCATAGCCTCCCCAAGCTTGGGACAAACATTAATTGCAGCAAATAAATTCTCAAACATGTCATTATCATCAAACATAGCATCCCCAAGCTTGTGGCTTGGCATATCATAAGCATGATCACTCTCATCATTAATAGTATGAATAGCACCAACGGTATAACAATTGCTATCATCATAATTTCCCAAGTTGGTGCCAAAAAGATTTCCAACATTATAAGAAGTATCATTATCTTCCCAATCATAATCATCACAACAAGCAATAGCATAACAAAATCATCATCAATAGTGCTTTCAGACATTGTGCCATAAGACATAGAAGCAATATCATCATCAAGTGCATCATCCTCCAAAATTATTTTTGATTCATTTTCGTGAGGCACAACAATAATAGGAGCAACATTATTTGGGAGAGATGCCTTTTTACCTCTATTCTTTCTTCTTCACTACCTCACATGTGGGTTTAATTATTTTTTTCAAACTTCTTATTGATGAGATGGGTTGAATAGGGAGCTCCTCCTCGTCACCTATTTCATCATGAGAGATAATAGAGGGAAAGTGGAAATATTTACCCTTTCATTAGTATTCCTTTTATATTCTATTAGTTTTCCCATCTTTCTATATTTGGCACTATAAACATTCTCATTGCAATTTCCCATGCAAAACATATAGATATTTTTTAGTTTAGTTTCGGTGTCATCCATGAGAATGAATACTTCAAACCAACTATTTTTATATGTCATTTCTTCACTCCCGAAGAATAAACAAAGTTCATTATAAAGTTCTAGGATGATCAAGTTATTGCAATATTTGGACACAATTCGATCATGAAAAAGCATGCATTGGAAATTAAGATGACCAACCTTATTGCAAAGTTCACAAGTAATAGGATAAAGAGAACATAATTTTGTAGCAAATTCATTTATAAAATTGAGCAAAGAATTAGTTCTATCATGTTTATGCTTCTTGCAAAATCTATCTTCCCTATAAGGCACGTCTTCACAAACTTTATGCACTCCACAAAAATTGACATGCTTATAAGAAACATTTTTGTCATGACTTGTGCAATCATCATTAGCATTTTGGATATTCAAATAATTCATACTAACAACATTGCAATCATGCTCATCATTCAAATATTTTGTGCCAAACATTTTATTGACTTCTTCTTCTAACAATTGAGCACAATTTTCCGAACCATCATTTTCAAGAAAGATATTATAAAGATGATCAATAATATGATGCAACCTCAATTCCATTTTATGTAGTTTTCTTTTATAAACCAAACTAGTGATAAAACAACAAACTAAAAGATTCAATTGCAATATCTAAAGATATACCTTCATGCACTCACCGCCCCGGCAACGGCGCCAGAAAAGAGCTTGATGTCTACTACGCAACTTTATTCTTGTAGACTCGTGTTGGGCCTCCAAGCGCAGAGTTTTGTAGGACAGTAGTAATTTTCCCTCAAGTGGATGACCTAAGGTTTATCAATCCGTGGGAGGTGTAGGATGAAGATGGTCTCTCTCAAACAACCCTGCAACCAAATAGAAGAAATCTCTTGTGTCCCCAACACACCCAATACAATGGAAAATTGTATAGGTGCACTAGTTCGACAAAGAGATGGTGATAAAAGTGTAATATTGATGGTAGAAATATATTTTTATAATCTGAATAAATAAAAACAGCTAGGTAGCAAATAGTAAACGGGCACAAAAATGGTATTGCAATGCCTGAAAATGAGGCCTAGGGTCCGTACTTTCACTAGTGCAACCTCTCAACAATGCTAATATAATTGGATCATATAACTGTTCCTCAACATGCAACGAAGAATCACTCTGAAGTTCCTATCTAGCGGAGAACATAAGATGAAATTTTTTGTAGGGTACGAAACCACCTCAAAGCTATTCTTTCCGATCAATCTATCATAGAGTTCGTACTAAAATAACACGAAGCTATTCTTTCCGATCGATCTAACCAAGAGTTCATACTAAAATAACACCAAAGCAAATTCAGATTCATAATACTCGATCCAACACAAAGAACCTCAAAGAGTGCCCCAAGATTTCTACCGGAGAAACAAAAGACAAGAACGTGCATCAACGCCTATGAGTAGACTACCCCAATGTCACCTCGTGAATCCGCGATTTGAGTGCCAAAACACATATCAAGTGAATCAATATGATACCGCATTGTCACCATGAGTATTCATATGCAAGACATATATCAAGTGCTCTCAAATCCATAAAAAGTATTCAATCCGATAACAACGAAATCTCAAAGGGAAAAACTAAGTTCATCACAACAAGATAGAGAGGGGAAAACTCCATATGATCCGACTATATTAACAAACACCGCGATACATCAAGATTGTGACATCTCAAGAACACGAGAGAGAGAGATTAAACACATAGCTATTGGTACAAACCCTCAGCCCCGAGGGTGGACTACTCCCTCCTCATCGTGGTGGCCGCCGGGATGATGAAGATGGCCACCGGAGACGATTCCCCCCTCCGGCAGGGTGCCGGAACAGGGTCTAGATTGGTTTTCGGTGGCTACAGAGCCTTGCGGCGGTGGAACTTCTGATCTAGGTTAACCCCGAGGGTTTTCGAAATATTTGTAAATTTATAGGGTAAAGTGGGCACAACCCACCTGGGCGTGCCTGGGCCCCCAGGCCCGCCCTGGTGGGTTGTGCCCCCCTCGGGGCACCCCCCAAGTGCTGCTCTGGCCCATCCTGGGTGTTCTGTTCCATAAAAAATCTCCAAAAAGTTTCGCGGTGTGTGGAATCCGTTTGATATTGATTTTATGTGATGTAAAAAACAAGCAAAAAACAACAACTGGCACTAGGAACTGGGTCAATAGGTTAGTCCCCAAAAATGATATAAAGTTGCTATAAAATGATTGTAAAACATCCCAGAATGATAATAAAACAACATGAATACTTCATAAATTATAGATACGTTGGAGACGTATCAAACTCCTCACCGACCAGCGAAACTATGAAGGAATTACTCACTCCCAGTGGGGAGCATCATGGAATTGGCGATGAAGGAGGGTTGGTCTTCACGAAGATCGAATATCTCCTCTCCGGAGCCTAAAATGGACTCCAGATCTGGCCTCCCGATGAAGAACAGGAGGAATCGGCGGCTCCGTCTCGCGAAATGAGATAATTCTTCCTCCCTAATTTTTCTCTCTGGAAAATAAGGTATTTATGGACTTGGATTCAGGGTCTGCAGGGCCACCAGGTGGGCACAACCCACCTGGGCACGCCTGTGGGGGGCGGGGGGTATGCCCTGGTGAGTTGTGCTCACCTAGGGCCCCCCTCCGGTGGTTCTCGGCTCCAGTATTTTTGTATTATATAAAAATCCTGGCAAAGTTTCATTCCAATCCGAGAACTTTTATTTCTGTACAAAAACAACATCATGGTAGTTCTGCTGAAAACATCATCAGTCTGGGTTAGTTTCATTCAAATCATGCAAATTAGAGTCCAAAACAACAGGAAAAGCATTAGGAAAAGTAGATACGGCGGAGGTGTATCAACTCCCCTAAGTTTAAACTTTTCCTTGTCTTCAAGCAATTCAATTGATAAACTGAAAATGAAAAAGAAAAACTTTTACGAACTCTTTTGCTCTTGTTTACATAAATAAGCTTAAGTAGCACCCAGGTTTTAGCAAAGATTATAACCAACCATGTCAACAATAACTCTTGAAAACTATATTAACTCATATCGATGACATAATCAACTAGCGAGCAATAATAAAATATCTCAAATGACAACATATTGTCAAAATAATCATGATATAATATGACAATAGTGGTATCTCGCTAGCCCTTTCTGGGACCGCAAAACATAAATGCAGAGCGCCTCCAAAGTTCAAGCGGTAACTAAATATTGTAATTCATGGTAGAAAAGATCTAGTCATGATGCATCCAACATTAACTATACACAATGCATGAGGATGACAAATAGTGCTCTCAAGATCTAGTGCTTATTTGAGAAGGTGATGACTCAACATAAAAATAAATAGATAGTCCGTTAGCAGAGGGAAGCAGGGATTTGTAGTGGTGCCAGAGCTCAATTTTTAAAACATAGGTAAATGAAATTTTGAGAAATGCACCCTTCTTGTTTACTTCGCGACCATTAGTTATCGATATCTTCCATGCTAAACACATTAGTGGCGGTTCCCAAGCAATAGAAGTAAAGGTTTACTCCCCCTCCACCAACAAACCCACTCCACGGCTAAACGAATCCACGGGTACCATCCATACCAACATCAGTCCTGGGGAAGTTTTGTTTAATTATTGCAATTTCATTTCGTGACTGGGAATCCCTATTACTGCCCCTCTCGTGCAAGGACGAGTGAATAAACACTCATCATGAGAATAACCCGCTTTGCATGGAAGATACCGACTACCTCCTGTCGCTCTGTGAACAATCCAGGCATAGAAAAAATGATATTTATTTGAAGTCTTAGAGGTGGCACATGCAAATTTACTTAGAATGGCAGGGTAATACCGCATATAGGTAGGTATAGTGGACTCATCTAGAATGACTTGGGTTTTAGGATTTTGATGCGCAAGCAGTATTCCGCTTAGTACAGGCGAAGGCTAGCAAATAGGTTGGGAAGCGGCCAGTAGAGAGCGAAAACGATCATGAACATGCATTATGCATAATGAACATTGGATACTAGCATGACTAGGATATGAACACCATGAACATAAATATCATATAAGCTATGCTGTTTTGATTCAACTACATGCATGAACATGTGTCAAGTCAAGCCACTTGAACATTTGGAGGAGGATACCATATCATCATACTACATCACAATCATTTTAATGCAATGTTGACATCCGAGATAAATCATTATCCACCCCTAGCTACTTAAGCATGGCATGAGAAACTATAATCTCCAATTGTCATTGCAAACATGTTCGATCATAATATGCTGAATCATGGATACTAGGTTAAACATATTTACAAAAATAGAACAAGTTGAGTTCATACCCTTTTCTCTCTGCCACAGCCAGCTCACCAAATGTCATCATTATTGCCTTTCACTTGCACCACCGAACGATTTGAAAATAATAATAGTGCAAGAGTGCCATGGACTAAACTGGAATCTGCAAACATTTTATTCAAATGAGAAGAAAAGGTAATTTGGGCTCTTCGTTAGATCAACAATAATGCAAATGAGAGCCACTCAACGTTTTCATTGTGGTCTTCTCCTTGGTACGAATCAATAAACTGAAAAGACATTCAGAGAAACACACTAAAATATTTTTTGGAGTTTTTAGTTTTTCTAGAAGAAAGCAAATTAGAACAGGGAAAACAAAAACGAGAAAAACTATTTACACGGGAAAGCTCCCAACAAGCGAGAAGAATCGATAAATATTTTTGGGTTTTCTTTTAATACTACAACTAATTTAAACTAGAAAGAAAACAAAAAAGAAGTAGGAAATATTTTCGTATTTTCTCAAAAAAATTCAAACACACAAGAAGAAAGCGAGAAAATAAATCTAGCATTGATAATACAATGAAAAAGTGTGCACACCGACCACTGAAATGAAAGGTGTGAACATGAATGTAATGTCGGTGGAAATACGTACTCCCCCAATCTTAGGCTTTTGGCCTAGCTTGGTAATCACCACCCGTAGTAGCCATCAGGTCCTATGTTGAAGTGTTGTGGAGCGGGTACCCGAGCTTCCCACTCCTGAGGCTCCTTGTCTGCAACTGCCTGGGCGTTATGGTAGGCGACGATGTCTTCTGGCATGATCCTGTATCCGCCCCTGGCAATAGAATCAAACAAAGCAGGTGCATGCAATGGAATAACATCACGAGTATTTTCACTAAAAATTAGGTTATAAGGAACAACAATAGTAGTGTTCTCGCCATCAATAAAGTGATGATCAGCCATTGCCTGACCATCTAAGTAAACCTTTGGCAAGCGATGGTCATGTTGGCGTATCTGAATGTTAAAGTGACTCGCTAAGCGAGTAGCATAAATACCGCCATAAATACCCTTGGATCTATTAAGGTGAAGGCGACTTGCCACAATAGCTCCCAAGCTATAAGTGTCATCGCCATAGAGTGCGCGGCGTAAGACAACGAAATCGGGTGCACTAAGTGCACCAACCTTCTCTCTAGCAAGTAAACACTTCACAATGAATAGAGTAAAATAATGCACTGAAGGAAACTGCAAGCTAGTGGCGGTGACACTTGACACCCCTCTCTCATCTCCCACTGACAGGGTACGATAAAAACCCTCAAACTCTACAGGCCTAGGCTCTCTTATTTCCCTGTCAGAAGGGATCAAGTATATATCACAAAACTCAGTAAGTGGTATTTGACGGGTTTCACCATGTAGATTAAACCGCACCTCAACCTACTTATGAAATGAAAACTTTGCACAAAGGAATTTGTGAGGAGATGATACTGTTCACACACAGCTGCGATGAAGTCAGTGAGGCCAGCATTGGCAACAAATTGTGCGAACTCTTGACGGATTCAGGCTCCATCCATGAAGGGGTTTGTAACGCCCACGATGCGGCTATATCTCCCACGTGTCGAAGCACGACTTAGAGGCATAACCGCATTGTAAGCAATGTCGCAAGTGAGGTAATCTTCACAACAACCCATGTAATGAATAAGGAAAAGAGGTACATAGTTGGCTTACACTCGCCACGTCACACAATAGCATAAATATCATTACATCCATCCAGATACAATCAAGGTCCGACTACGGAACCAAAATAAAGAACAACCCCAAATGCGACAAAGTCCCCGATCGCCCCAACTGGGCACCACTACTGATCGTCTCGAAAGGAAACATAGTATCGTCCCGAGTCCTCCTCGAACTCCCACTTGAGCTCAGTCGAATCACCTAGAGCGGTATCATCGGTCCCTCCATCTGGTTTTGGAAGTAATCTGTGAGTCACGGGGACTCAGCAATCTCACACCCTCGCGATCAAGACTATTTAAGCTTATAGGAAAGGTAAAATGTATGATGTGGAGCTGCAGCAAGCGACTAGCATATCTGGTGGCTAACATACAAAAATGAGAGCAAGAAGAGAAGGCAAGGCACGGTCGAGCAACTATGATCAAGAAGTGATCCTAGCACAACCTACGATCAAACATACCTCGAGACCGTGTTCTCTTCCCGGATTTCGCCAAAAAGAGACCATCACGGCCACACACTCTGTTGACTCATTTTTATTAAGTTAAGGTTAAGGTTTTCTACAACTGGACATTAACAAATTCCCATCTGCCCATAACCGCGGGCACGGCTTTCAAAAGTTCAAATCCCTGCAGGGGTGTCCCAACTTAGCCCATCACAAGCTCTCACGGCCAACGAAGGATATTCCTTCTCCCAAGACAAACCAATCAGACTCGGAATCCCAGTTACAAGACATCTTGACAATGGTAAAACTAAACCAGCAAAGCCACCCAAATGTGCCAACAAATCCCGATAGGAGCTGCACATATCTCGTTCTCAGGGCACATCGGATGAGCCATACGCCGGGTAGGCCAGCCCAGAGTTGCCCCTGGTAGCCCCGGACATCGCTCAGGTTGGACCAACACTTAGAGAAGCACTGGCCCGGGGTTTAAAATAAAGATGACCCTTGAGTCTAGGAAACCCAAGGGAAAAAGGCTAGGTGGCAAATGGTAAAACGAAGGTTGGGCATTGCTGGAAGAGTTTTATTCAAGGCGAACTGTCAAGGGGTTCCCATTATAACCCAACCGTGTAAGGAACGCAAACTCAAGGAACATAACACCGGTATGGCAGAAACTAGGGCGGCAAGAGTGGAACAAAACACCAGGCATAAGGCCGAGCCTTCCACCCTTTACCAAGTATATAGATGCATTAAAGTAGACAAGATATAATAATGATATCCCAACAATAAACATGTTCCAACAAGGAACAAACTCCAATCTTCACCTGCAACTAGCAACGCTATAAGAGGGGCTGAGCAAAGCGGTAACATAGCCAAACAACAGTTTGCTAGGACAAGGTGGGTTAGAGGTTTGACATGGCAATATGGGAGGCATGATAAGCAAGTGGTAGGTATCGTAGCATAGGCATAGCAAAAGAGCGAGCATCTAGCAAGCAAAGATAGAAGTGATTTCGAGGGTATGGTCATCTTGCCTGCAAAGTTCTCCGAGTTGACGTTAGCTTGATCCTCGTAAGCGTACTCAACGGGCTCCTCGATCATGTACTCGTCTCCCGGCTCTACCCAAGCAAGAACAACAAGCAAAGGGAGACACAATCAACCACGTGCAATGCACAAACAACATGATGCAAAACATGGCATGATATGCGGGATGCGATATGCGATGCATATGCATGATTCGGAAAGGAATGATTGAACCTGGCCTCAACTTGGAAATCCAAGAGTGCCACTGGAAAGAGGAGTTGATTTCGGTCGAAATCGATATAAAGATCACCGGAATCGGATGCACGGTTTGGAAATGACAAGCAAAAAAATATGGCACCGATCTGCGATTAACATCACGAGGTCATCTAAATGCATCAAGAACAACATGCTACATCACTCTAACATAGCAACAAAATACATGGCAGGGATCCACTCAAGATGCTTGACAAAAGATGAACACTGAGCTACGGCTAATTCACTCAATAGCAGGTTCAAACAAGCATGGCAAAAGTGCAAAAGATAACAGGTTACAGACTTAGTGAAATAACAACAAGTCAGGAATTTAACATCAGGAAGCAATGTTTAGAGCAAGATAACAACATGCTACAGGAACATATCATGGCAAAGCAAGGCATGGCATGAAGCTACTCAAAGCATACAACAAAAGTCCCTTACTGACCATAAGCCAAAAGGGATCAGAAAATACAATGGCAACCATGTGAACATAGCAATTATCGTTAACAGATTCAGACTTAGTAGAAAACTGGAACATGGCAAAACAGATATTAAGTAGGCATGTTTACGAGCTCGATGCACTCACCACAAGGCATTGCATGACAAACTAAGCATACACCCAGCAAGTAGACATGGCATAGAAGCTAAACATGGCAAGAACAACATCATAGCATGCATGGATCAACTACAACAAGCTCGGCAAAAATGCTTAACATGTAAACATTCTGCCAGGAACATTTTATAGCAAAAGTAGAGCTCGATTGACTCAAGCTAGGGTGCTCCATAAATGCAAACAAAGACATGGATGGATAGAGCACCACAATATCTACAAAACATCCTTACTGATCATGCTCAAAAGAGGCATGGATCACTCTGTAGCAACATGAATACATGGCATAAAAATATAAACAGGGCAATGACTTAGAATATTTCTAAGTCCCTGAAATCAGCAACATTGAGAGGGCTACTTTGCATGCTTGTGCTAGTCACCACAGAGATCACAAAAATACATGGCATACACCCCTGTAAAGATGGCATGGCATACTTCAAAACACATGTAGGGCTCAAGTTCATAGGAGGCACACATCAATCATGGCAAAAATGACAAATGTCCAATTACTGATATGAATCTGAAACTAACAGAAAACTAACACTCTTCCAACAGCATTTAGGGCATCAAGATGAGCTCAAATGAACATGATGCAATGAGATGAAATGAAGTACTCGTCGAGACGAACATTTCGATATGCTACACGCGCAAAACGGAGCCACAGGTGCAGAGATGTGATGCTGTGAAGAATGCAAAATATTAGGGTTAGGGGCAAAAAATCAACCCGATCCAGATCCGGATTGCACGCGGATCGAGGTTCACCGGAGTTCCTGTTCGCCGGAGATCGAGGTGGCCGGAGCTGCGCCGGGGACTTGCCGGGGCGGTGAGGAGGCGATGGCTGCGGAGGTGGCCGCGGGCGACGAGGGGCGCGGCGTGAGGCGGCGGGTCGGCACCGTCGGCGTCGGCGAGCGGGCGGAGATGGCGCGGCGGCGGAGCGCGCCGATGCCGGAGTCGATGGCGGAGAGCGGCGGCCGGCTCGGGCGAGGAAGGAGGAGGCGCACGCGGGCGGAGACGCGTGGGAGCCGGGCCGGGAGGGCTTCCCGCGGGCTCCGCGGGCCGCGGCGGTGTGAGGTGGCCAGCGTGCCACATGTCGCGCAGAGAGTGGCGACGGCGGTGTGTCCGGCACGGGCGGACGTTGTCCGACCGTGCAGAGGGAAAGAGGGCTAGGTTAGGGTTGGAAATGACCCGAAATTTCGGGGGAGTGTCTATATTTATAGGTAGGAGGAGCTAGGAGGCTCCAAATTGAGCACGGTTTTCGGCCACACGGTCGTGATCGAACGATCTAGATGATGGAGGAGGTTTAGGTGGGTTTTGGGCCACTTTGGAGGGGTGTTGGGCTGCAACACACACGAGGCCTTTTCGGTTCCTCGGTTAACCGTTGGAGTATCAAACGAAGTCCAAATGGCACGAAACTTGACAAGCGGTCTACCGGTAGTAAACCAAGGCCGATTGGCAAGTCTCAGTCCAATCCGAAAACGTTTAACACCCGCACACGAAAAGAGGTAGGAAGGGACACCGGAGGACATAGAAGCGCCGGAATGCAAAACGGACAACGGGGAAAATGCTCGGATGCATGAGACGAACACGTATGCAAAAGCGATGCACATGATGACATGATATGAGATGCATGACAAAGACAAAACAACAGGAAGACAAAAACCCAACAACGAGGAAATAACATAACTTAGTGCCGGAAATGGCAAGAGTTGGAATACAAATATGGCAAGTTACATACGGGGTGTTACAACACTCCACCACTACGAAAGGATCTCGTCCCGAGATCTAGGACTGGAAAAACTCCGGGTACTCAGAATGGAGGTGGTCCTCGCATTCCTAGGTGGCTTCACGGTCGGAATGATGTGACCACTTGACTTTCAGGAATTTGATAGACTTGTTGCGATTCTTGCGCTTAGTTTCTTCCAGAATAGCAATGGGGTACTCATGATAAGACATGTCTTCTTGGAGATCAATCTCTTCAAAGTTGATGGTGCGGTCAGGAGTCTTGAAGCACTTGCGGAGTTGAGATACGTGAAACACGTCGTGCACATTTGCAAAGTTGGATGGAAGCTCAAGTTGATAGGCGATATCGCCTCTTTTGCTGATGATCTTTAAAGGACCCATGTATCTAGGGGCAAGCTTCCCTTTGATACCGAAGCGATGAGTACCTTTCATTAGAGAGACGCGGAGGTAGACATGGTCTCCGATCTCGAAAGCCAAGTCATGATGCTTGCTATCATAGTAACTCTTCTCGCGCGATTGCGCGGCTTTGAGATTATCACGAATGACTTTGCACATTTCTTCAGCCTCTGTGATCAAGTCATTTCCGAGAAGTTGACGTTCACCAGTCTTTGACCAGTTAAGAGGAGTACAACACTTTCTACCATAGAGAATTTCGAATGGGGCCTGGCCCGAACTCGCTTGAAAGCTGTTGTTGTAGGAGAACTCGGCATATGGAAGACAATCTTCCCACTTCATACCGAAAGAGATGACACAAGCCCTGAGCAAATCTTCAAGAATCTGATTTACTCGCTCGACTTGGCCACTGGTTTGAGGATGAAAGGCTGTGCTGAAGCGAATGTTGGTGCCCATGGCCTTCTGAAAAGAATCCCAGAACTTAGAGGTAAAGATGCTGCCACGATATGAAGATATCACCTGCGGAATTCCGTGCAGGGAGACAATCCTGGAGGTATATAGCTCTGCCAACTGAGCTGCTGTGATAGATTCTTTGATAGGAAGAAAATGAGCCACTTTAGTGAGCTTGTCGATGACAACGAAGATAGCATCATTGCCACGCTTGGACTTTGGAAATCCAGTCACGAAGTCCATCTCAATATGGTCAAACTTCCATTCTGGAATGGCAAGAGGTTGGAGGAGACCAGCTGGTCATTGGTGTTCTGCTTTCACTCTTCTGCAGACATCACATTCATTCACGAACTGAGCAATCTCGCGCTTCATTCGAGTCCACCAATACGACTGCTTGAGGTCCTGGTACATCTTTGTACTTCCAGGGTGAATAGAGAGGAGTGAATTGTGAGCCTCGTTCATAATGACTTTACGAAGGTCACCTTTAGGCACAACAATGCGATCCTCGAAGAATAGAGTATCCTTGTCATCAAGACGATAGCACTTGTACTTGGGTTGACTCTTGGAAATCCCAATCTTCACCTTTTTCACCATAGCATCAAGAAGTTGAGCCTCGTGAATCTGATATTCCAAAGTAGGAGAGACTTGGAGGTTGGCAAGAAATCCTTGAGGAACAACTTGAGATTGAGTTTGCGGAAAGCTTCACAAAGCTCGGTTGGTAAGGCTTGAGAATCAGACTGTTGCAGTAAGCCTTCCTGCTCAATGCGTCAGCAATTACATTGGCCTTGCCTGGAGTATATTCGATACTCGGATTATACTCTTGAATCATTTCGACCCAACGAGTCTGCCTGAGGTTGAGGTTTGGCTGAGTGAAGATGTACTTGAGACTCTTGTGATCAGTGAAGATGTCCACTTTTCTTCCCAATAAGAGATGTCTCCACGTTAAAAGAGCATGGACAACTACCGCCAACTCGAGGTCATGAGTGGGGTAGTTCTTTTCGTTGGGCTTCAACTGGCGAGAGGTATAGGCCACAACTTTCTTCTCTTGCATCAACACTGCACCAAGACCTTGAAGGGAAGCATCACAGAAGACCTCAAACGGTTTGGATTCATCAGGAGGAGTCAGAACTGGAGCAGTGACTAACTTCTCTTTCAGGGTGTTGAAAGCGATGTCACATTCAGGCGACCAGACATACTTCACATGCTTCTGGAGAAGGTTGGAAAGAGGCTTCGCGATCTTAGAGAAGTTCTCAACGAACCTTCGACAATAGCTTGCGAGCCCAAGGAAGCTGCGGAGTTGCTTCACATTCTGAGGTGGTTCCCAATTCACAATTGCAGACACCTTCTCAGGATTAACAGCTATGCCCTTGGCGGAGATGATATGCCCAAGGTAGAGAACCTCATCGAGCCAAAACTCGCACTTTGAAAACTTCGCATAGAACTGATGTTCTCTGAGTTTATCCAGCACCAATCTCAAGTGCTTGGCATGATCCTCCTTGTTCTTGGAAAAGACCAAAATGTCATCGAGGTAGACCAAGACGAAGTCATTTGTGTAGGCGTTGAAGATGAAGTTCATCATGCGAGAGAATGTTGGAGGAGCATTGACAAGGCCGAAAGACATGACAGTGTATTCATATGAACCATATCTTGTTCTGAATGCTGTCTTGGGAATATCTTCTTCACGAATGCGAATCTGATGATAGCCCATACGGAGATCAAGCTTGGAGAATACTTGAGCACCTTTGAGTTGTTCGAAAAGCTCATTGATGTTGGGAAGTGGGTACTTGTTCTTTATGGTCTTCTTGTTCAATGGACGGTAGTCGACACAAAGTCGGTCCGTTCCATCCTTCTTCTTGACAAAAAGAACGCCACAACCCCATGGAGAAGAACTTGGTCGGATGAGACCCATACGCTCTTGAATATCGAGTTGCTTCTTCAGCTCCTTCAACTCTACAGGTCCAAGCTTGTAAGGACGTTTGCAAACAGGTTCCATGCCAGGCTCAAGATCGATGACGAATTCAACTAGCCGGTGCGGAGGCATTCCTCGAAGCTCTTCTGGAAAGACGTCTTGATATTCACAAACGACTGGAATCTGAGAGATGGCATCCAGCTCACCCTTCTCGTTGAGAGAAAACAGTCGAATGGTATCATCCCGAGCAGCAAAGACGATTACATCCTCAGACGAATGTGTCAATTGAATCTGCCTGGCAGCACAATCAAGTTGAGCCTTGTTCTTAGAAAGCCAGTCCATTCCGAGAATAAGATCAATATCCGAGTTACCAAGGACCACTGGAGAAGAAAGAAACTTATATCCGCCCAACGTGATAGTAACTTCCGGGATCATAGAGCTTGCATTCATGAATTTACCCGGAGAAACAACTGATAACTGTCTAGGCAAATCTTGGAAAGGCAACTCATGCTTAGATGCAAATGGTCTTGAAATGAAACAATGCGATGCACAAGTGTCAAAAAGAACTTTTGCAGGAATATCGTTAACAGGAAGGTTACCCATGATGACATCTGACGAGTCCTCTTCCTGAGCTGCATTCATCAAGTTGACCTTTGCAGACTTGGGGTTATGCTTGACCACTGCGGTACTAGCAGATCTCACAGGAGGAGGAGGAGGAAGACGCCTCTGATTGAAGCATTTGTTGGCATAGTGACCCTTCTGCTGACACTTGTTGCACGTGACCTCCGAGAGCGGACGGTGATACAGGGCACTTGATCTTGGAGCATGAGACGAAGTCTTGTTCTGAAAGCCTGGGTTGGGTGGGTGGGAAGATCCATTGCCACCTTTGCTCTTCTGCTGATAAGGCTGACGGAACAGAGGAGGAGGAGGCAACCAATACTTTTGCTTCTTAGTTACCACTTGAGTTGAAGAAGAAGGAGTTGCATCTCTGACTCGCTTCTTGGAAGCATCACACTTGAGCTGAGCAGTCTCTTGTTTCAGTGCCATGTTGTAAAACTCATTGTACTTCTGTGGCTCAAAAAGCACGAGAGCTAGTTGAAGATCTTCTCTGAGGCCACCTCAGAACTGATAAATCATGCTCTTCTCATCAGGGACGTCTTGCTTAGCGAAACGAGCTAGCTTCTGGAACATGATGTTGTACTGGTAAACAGACAAGCTGCCTTGCTTCAGGTTGCGGAATTCCTCACGCTTGCTCTCAACAACACTCTGAGGAATGTGGTGATCTTTGAAGTCTTGATGGAATTCATCCCAGGTAATCACATGACCTCCTCTGGAATCTTTGTATTGTTGATACCACTCTACAGCTTGGTCTTTGAGTTGGAAGGAGGCAAACTTGACAAAGTCCTCAGGCCTGACGTTGCTGCACTCGAAATGCTTGCAGATATCCATGAGCCAATCATCAGCGTATGTTGCCTCAACACAGTTACTGAAGGTCTTTTGGCTGGTTTGCGAGGAACTGGTTGAGTGTAGCAAACTGATTCTGAAAGTTGCCATGGTCATGATTCCCTTGGTTGCGCTCTTGCAAGAGTTGCATGAGCATCTGCGTGTTTGCATTGGTAGCGGCCATCACACCTTGCCATGCCTCCGAAGGTGGAGGTGGTGGTGGCAGATCAAGATTCTGACGCGTTGGAATCCTAAAGAGGGTGACATCCGTTAGCATCTTGAAGGACAAATATTCAAGCTGAATCAAATGGATCGAAATTGCAACATATAGTCTTAACATCCGAACAAAATGAACGAATGCATTCCAATTGAAATGGTCACACTTCCATAAATTGAGAAGCCACTTGAATAGAGGTAGATGAATAAAACAACAAGGTATGGACAAGAACAAATACTTGGTAAGGATTACCCAATCACAAACCAAATATCCGCGGAAGAAATACTAGAGCTACATGAATTCCAACCTATGAAACTCCCGAACCTTTCCGGTTATGCAATCAGGTGTTGGGGATACAGGGGAAGCATAATATCTCACCAAAAGCTAGCAAATCCTACATCTAGCTGTATCCATCCTTCAACACATAACCAAGAAACCTTCCGAAATCATTTACCTCAACCTTCGAAAAGCATCCGTTATACGAGTTATGGCAATACTCCCGAACTCCCGCCCCAATACTGGGTGGCGTCGAGGTTATCTCACCAACAACTGCATAAAAGAGATTTTCAATGTCGGCGAAACTCTGGTATTCCAGAATTGCAACGATAAAATTGTGACGACAACACCTTGGAGCTCAACTCCCCGGGACACTACCACAACCCCTAAATGTTAGGAGGCACCAAGAACAATGTTCTCATCACAAAACCATCGAAACGATTCCAAGATACCCGCGTGATCCTAATTTTTTTTAGTGAAATTTGAGAAGAGAAGAGTCAAAACTCTACGTTAGGATACCTCACCAGAGCGATGAAGGGACCGAGGAGTAAAAAGAATCCGACTCACCGATATATATAATCCAAAATGACTCAAAACATTTTTCTAGACTCAACAACGCCAATGATTCGATCAAGCAGGGGGCTCCTAAGGTCGGGGAAGGCTCTGATACCAACTTGTAACGCCCATGATGTGGCTATATCTCCCACGTGTCGAAGCATGACTTAGAGGCATAACCGCATTGTAAGCAATGTCGCAAGTGAGGTAATCTTCACAACAACCCATGTAATGAATAAGGAAAAGAGGTACATAGTTGGCTTACACTCGCCATGTCACACAATAGCATAAATATCATTACATCCATCCAGATACAATCAAGGTCCGACTACGGAACCAAAATAAAGAACAACCCCAAATGCGACAAAGTCCCCGATCGCCCCAACTGGGCACCACTACTGATCATCTGGAAAGGAAACGTAGTATCGTCCTGAGTCCTCATCGAACTCCCACTTGAGCTCAGTCGAATCACCTGGAGCGGTATCATCGGTCCCTGCATCTGGTTTTGGAAGTAACCTGTGAGTCACGGGGACTCAGCAATCTCACACCCTCGCGATCAAGACTATTTAAGCTTATAGGAAAGGTAAAAGGTATGATGTGGAGCTGCAGCAACTGACTAGCATATATGGTGGCTAACATACGCAAATGAGAGCGAGAAGAGAAGGCAAGGCACGGTCGAGCAACTATGATAAAGAAGTGATCCTAGATCCTAGCACAACCTACGATCAAACATAACTCGAGACCGTGTTCTCTTTCCGGACTCCGCCGAAAAGAGACCATCACGGCCACACACTCTGTTGATTCATTTTTATTAAGTTAAGGTTAAGGTTTTCTACAGCCGGACATTAACAAATTCCCATCTGCCCATAACCGCGGGCACGGCTTTCGAAAGTTCAAATCCCTGCAGGGGTGTCCCAACTTAGCCCATCACAAGCTCTCATGGCCAACAAAGGATATTCCTTCTCCCAAGACAGATCAGACTCGGAATCCCGGTTACAAGAGATCTCGACAATGGTAAAACTAAACCAGCAAAGCCACCCGAATGTGCCGACAAATCCCGATAGGAGCTGCACATATCTCGTTCTCAGGGCACATCGGATGAGCTAGACATCGGGTAGGCCAGCCCAAAGTTGCCCCTGGTAGCCCCGGACATCGCTCAGGTTGGACCAACACTTAGAGAAGCACTGGCCCGGGGGTTTAAAATAAAGATGACCCTTGAGTCCGCGAAACCCAAGGGAAAAAGGCTAGGTGGCGAATGGTAAAATGAAGGTTGGGCATTGCTGGAAGAGTTTTATTCAAGGCGAACTGTAAAGGGGTTCCCATTTTATCCCAACCATGTAAGGAACGCAAACTCATGGAACATAACACCGGTATGACGGAAACTAGGGCGGCAAGAGTGGAACAAAACACCAGGCATAAGGCCGAGACTTCCACCCTTTACCAAGTATATAGGTGCATTAAAATAGACAAGGCATAATAATGGTATCCCAACAATAAACATGTTCCTACAAGGAACAAACTCCAAACTTCACCTGCAACTAGCAACGCTATAAGAGGGGCTGAGCAAAGCGGTAACATAGCCAAACAACGGTTTGCTAGGACAAAGTGGGTTAGAGGTTTGACATGGCAATATGGGAGGCATGATAAGTAAGTGGTAGGTATCGTAGGATAGGCATAACAAAAGAGCGAGCATCTAGCAAGCAAAGATAGAAGTGATTTCGAGGGTATGATCATCTTGCCTGCAAAGTTCTCCGAGTTAATGTTAGCTTGATCCTCGTAAGCGTACTCAACGGGTTCCTCGATCACGTACTCATCTCCCGGCTCTACCCAAGCAAGAACAACAAGCAAAGGTTGACACAATCAACCACGTGCAATGCACAAGCAACATGATGCAAAACATGACATGATATGCGGGATGCGATATGCAGTGCATATGCATGATTCGGAAAGGAAATGATTGAACCTGGCCTCAACATGGAAATCCAAGAGTGCCACCGGAAAGGGGAGTTGATTTTGGTCGAAATCGATATAAAGATCACCGGAATCGGATGCACGGTTTGAAAATGGCAAGCAAAACGAATATGGCACCAATCTGCGATTAACAGCACGAGGCCATCTAAATGCATCAAGAACAACAATCTACATCACTCTAACATAGCAACAAAATACATGGCAGGGATCCACTCAAGATGCTTGACAAAAGATGAACACTGAGCTACGGCTAATTCACTCAATAGCAGGTTCAAACAAGCATGACAAAAGTGCAAAAGATAACAGGTTACAGACTTAGTGAAAATAACAACATGCCAGGAATTTAACATCAGGAAGCAATGTTTAGAGCACGATAACCACATGCTACAGGAACATATCATGGCAAAGCAAAGCATGGCATGAAGCTACTCAAAGCATACAACAAAAGTCCCTTACTGACCATAAGCCAAAAGGGATCAGAAAATACAATGGCAACCATGTGAACATAGCAATTATCGTTAACAGATTCAGACTTAGAAGAAAAACTGGAACATGGCAAAACATATATTAAGTAGGCATGTTTACGAGCTCGATGCACTCACCACAAGGCATTGCATGATAAACTAAGCATACACCCAACAAGTAGACATGGCATAGAAGCTAAACATGGCAAGAGCAACATCATAGCATGCATGGATCAACTACAACAAGCTCGGCAAAAATGTTTAACATGTAAAAATTCTGCCAGGAACATTTTATAGCAAAAGTAGAGTTTGATGGACACAAGCTAGGGTGCTCCATAAATGCAAACAAAGACATGGATGGATAGAGCACCACAATATCTACAAAACATCCTTACTGATCATGCTCAAAAGAGGCATGGATCACTCTGTAGCAACAAGAATACATGGCATAAAAATATAAACAGGGCAATGACTTGGAATATTTCTAAGTCCCTGAAATCAGCAACATTGAGAGGGCTACTTTGCATGCTTGTGCTTGTCACCACAGAGATCACAAAAATACATTGCATACACCCATGTAAGGATGGCATGGCATACTTCCAAAATCATGTAGGGCTCAAGTTCATAGGAGGCACACATCAATCATGGCAAAAATGACCAAAGTCCAATTACTGATATGAATCTAAAACTAACAGAAAACTAACACTCTTCCAAAAACATTTAGGGCATCAAGATGAGCTCAAATGAACATGATGCAATGAGATGAAATGAAGTACTCGTCGAGACGAACATTTTGATACGCTACACGCGCAAAACGGAGCCACGGGTGCAGAGATATGATGCTGTGAAGAATGCAAAAATATTATGGTTAGGGGCAAAAAGTCAAACCAATCCAGATCCGAATCACACGCGGATCGAGGTTCGCCGGAGTGCCTGTTCGCCGGAGATCGAGGTGGCCGGAGCTGCGCCGGGGACTTGCCGGGGCGGTGAGGAAGCGATGGCGGCGGAGGTGGCCGCGGGCGACGAGGGGCGCGGCGTGAGGCGGCGGGGTCGGCACCGGCGGCGTCGGCGAGCGGGCGGAGATGGCGCGGCGGCGGAGCGCGCCGATGCCGGAGTCGATGGCGGAGAGCGGCGGCCGGCTCGGGCGAGGAAGGAGGAGGCGCGCGCGGGCGGCGACGCGCGGGAGCCAGGCCGGGAGGGCCTCCCGCGGGCTCCGCGGGACGCGGCGGTGAGAGGTGGCCGGTATGCCACGTGTCGCGCAGAGAGTGGCGGTGGTGGTGTGTCCGGCACGGGCGGACGTTGTCCGGCCGCGCGGAGGGAAGGAGGGCTAGGTTAGGGTTAGAAATGACCCGAAATTTCGGGGGAGTGTCTATATTTATAGGTAGGAGGAGCTAGGAGGCTCCAAATTGAGCACGGTTTTCGGCCACGCGATCGTGATCGAACGATCTAGATGACGGAGGAGGTTTAGGTGGGTTTTGGGCCACTTTGGAGGGGTGTTGGGCTGCAACACACACGAGGCCTTTTCGGTTCCTCGGTTAACCGTTGGAGTATCAAACGAAGTCCAAATGGCACGAAACTTAACAGGCGGTCTGGCGGTAGTAAACCAAGGCCGCTTGGCAAGTCTCGGTCCAAACCGAAAACGTTTAACACCCACACACGAAAAGAGGTAGAAAGGGACACCGGAGGACATAGAAGCGCCGGAATCAAAACGGACAACGGGGAAAATGCTCGGATGCATGAGACGAACACGTATGCAAAAGCGATGCACATGATGACATGATATGAGATGCATGACAAAGACAAAACAACACGAAGACAAAAACCCGACAACGAGGAAATAACATAACTTAGTGTCGGAAATGGCAAGAGTTGGAATACAAATATGGCAAGTTACATACGGGGTGTTACAGGGTTATGTGGCCATTCGCATGGCCGCACTTCCACCATTCTCTGAGTTTGGAGGTCACTATCCGATGATTCATCCACAACTCCCTTGGAGTTCTTCTTGGAAGCAAACTTCCTAAAGAAACTCATCTTATTCCTATGAACAAAATTCTAAAAATTTTAGTCCACAACATTTTTCTCAACAAAACTGCACAAGATTGATAGCAACTACACATAAGCAAGCATAGAGGCTATATTAAGCATTCAAACTACTTAGAACTCTAAGAAATCAACATGCAAGCTCATCTACAACAGCACCAAGAGTAGCTAAGTATTCAAAATATAAACTACTAAAGCAAAAACTAATTGGACTAATAGAGGAGTCACATACCAAGTAGCAATCCCCCAAAACAGTTTCAGAAATGGAGCTTCGAGCAAAGAGATCGAAATCCGTGGGTTTGAGAGAAAGAACATGAGAGAGATAGAGAGACCAATGGTGAATTTTTTCTGGAGGTAGGTGATGACATGGGCTAAAGAGATAAGTGAGGGGGCCCACGTGGGGACCACAACCCACCAGTGTGCGCCTGGGGTGCTGGCGCACCCGGGTGAGTTGTGCCCACCTGGTGCACCCCCTCTGATGTTATTTGCATAAAAAATTCTTAAATATGCAAAAAAAGACCGTATTAAATTTTCAGGACATTCTGAGAACTTTTATTTTTGGGTCATTTTTTATTACACGGAAAAACCAGAAAAGAGGATAAACATGTCATTTTATTTTATTTAACTAAGAAAAACAGGAAATAAAAGGGGAGGACATAAGGTTGTGCCTAATAGATTCATCGACTTCATACCTCCCAAAAGTGATCCATTAATAAGGTCGATCAAGTCTTATTAACAACCACCTTCGCTTAACATGAAACCGAAGAACTTTCGTAGAACACTAAGTTACCTCAACGGGGATATGCGTGTCCCCAACAATAAGTATATCATATTTCCTTTTGGTAGTAGGTAGAGGTATTTGAAAACTTCCAATAGTGAGTGTCGGAGATTTTTCAATAATAGTTATACCATTCAATGGAATTGTTTCTTTGGAAAGTGCACCGTATGCTCATTACCATTGATATGAAAAGTGATCTTGCTTTTATTGAAATCAATAACAACCCTTGCAGTATTCAAAAAGGGTCTACTAAGGATAATCGACATGTTGTCGTCCTAGGGCATCTGAAGTATAACAAAGTCTGTTAAGATAGTAACATTTGCAACAATAACAGGCACATCCTCACAAATACCGATAGGTATGGCAATTGATTGGTCAGCCATTTGCAAAGATATTTCAGTAGGTGTGAGTTTATTCAAATCAAGTCTTTTGTATAAAGAGAAAGGCATAACACTAACACCATCTCCTAAATCACACAAAGCAGTTTTCACATAATTTCTTTTGATGGAGCATGGTATAGTTGGTATTCCAGGATCTCCAAGTTTTTTAGGTACTCCATCTATCATGGGAAACCATGGCCACCAATGGGGCCATGAGCCCCTTTGTGGTTCGGCAGGGGGATGGGCACGTTGCACAAAGAGCGGAGAAGCGTAACATAGCACGACAGAGATCACACGGGAAGTTTTACCCAGGTTCGGGCCGCCGTGAGGCATAAAACCCTACTCCTGCTTTGGTGGATCGATGGGGGATTATTGTGGAAAACGCAGCGCCCTTGCCCAGTAGGGTTGCCTTGGGGAGAGAGCGACTATGCGCGTATGAGTGTGTGAGGGTCTGAACCTCTCTACGGCTGCCATGGGCCTCCTTTTATAGGACATGGGGTCACCATGGTGGCAAATCATTCATTACGCACTGATTAGATAGCAAACAGTGCTATCATATCTAACTCTCCAGGTGGACATAGTGCATTAAATGCGCCGCTTAGTGTCCCATCACAGCGTGCCCGGCAAGCCTTGCCGGGATGTTTTGCCAGCTTCGTGCCTGCTTGCCTGACATGTCTCAAGACGGGTGTCATTTGGAGGTTTTTTCCATAGGAAGTAGCTGCCATGTGGCAAGAAGTAGCCACTTAGTCACTTAGGGGCTTGACACTGCACTGATCGATGACTTGCGTCGTTGTGAAGTGGAGCAGTGAAGCTTTGGCGAGGCGGTCTGCCCTTGCTGTGCTTGGCAAGCCTGCCGGGGCGGTCTGGAGGCTTATCTTCGGGGCAACCTCATCCTTGCCAGGCTCGCCTGCCCGACAAGGGAGGCTTTTTTCCCTTAGCAATATGTTGTCTCTCTGCTTGACTTAGTCTTCTTGATCTGCACTTTGATTCTTCAAAGAATTGATCTCTAGTGCCTGGTCTGATCTTGGGTGCTGCAATCTTGATCTTAGACCTGTGCGGGGTCTTGGCAATAGACCCAGGGTTTGTTGCACCAACAGGAGCCCCTGGGCCTGGCTCAAACGCGCTGTCGGGCGTTGTCGGGGTAGGCCCTAATTGGTGCACAGGCAGGAGCGTAGCGGTGGCTCGCCCTTTGAGATCTTCTTTGCTTCTTCATTAACCTGAGTCGAGGTCAGTTTCCTGTTCTCCCGCTCGTCATGTAACGCCAACTATAGTGGGGCCACTTTTGTAATGGCCCGTGAATGACTTTAATGCACAGGCGAGTAACAACCAATTCACTCTTCGCACCATGCTCTTATCCTTAGCCACGTATGCTGCATGCATTGAGTGGGGTAGGTAACAGAGGCGCGTGGCGCGGGAGAGCATCAAGGAAGGGGCCCGGTCTTCTTGGATTGGTGGAGGAGGAAGGTGGTTTCCCGTCGGGGAATCAGCTCCCAGCCCTAGCCCGCCTATAAAAGGAGGGGTGGGGGAGGAGTGGGAGTACTCATCCATACACCTCTCCTCCTCCATCCTCTGCTATCTTCTGGGTATGCTGAGAGGGAGAGTCCGGGGCCTGGCCCTGGGCCCTGGCTTGGGGTCGGTAATGTCGAATGCTTGTGCTGATGCTTGGGGAGTGAGTCTGGTCGTCCGTGGCGAAGATGAGCGGCGGTGATGTTGATGGCGAACCGTACCTAAATAGCCGAAACACAATAGGACACGGAACCGCAACTCAAATTCTCAAAGCGCAAAGTGGCAAAAACGTATCGGAGTGCGAAACGAGTAAGCAAAGGTGGTTGCTGAAAGTGGTGGAGCTATGGGGATGTGTATGCGGAAGTGGGGCGATGGCTGCAATTTGGGGGGGGGGGGATTCAGTTTCGTCAGGTTTTTGCGGACGTCCGGTAGCTGACGGATATCTGGTGCCTGGGTAAAAATCGGGCATTGGATGAACAACTAGGGTTCTTCAAGTAGACGTCAAAATTCGTCGAATCTGGGCGATTTAGTGGATGGAAAAGGTGGAGATGAAGGGGAGAGCTAGATCCACTCAAGGCAAAGCAAATCCACGAATCAAATCCAACAAAATTTCATCACACCAACAAATCACAAAAAAATTTGGGGCTATTTTTGTGGGGAATTTTCGAATTAGGGAAAAAATCGACAAAAACTAGGCTAGAAACACAACGGGGAGGCTCCGAAATCGTGATCAACGTGGCTCTAGATACCAAGATGATGTAGGGTGGAACCCTAGATGGCCGATCTTTCATGAAAGGAGCGGATCCCAACGAGGAACACGAGGGGAAATACGAGGGAAAACACGAGAGAAACACTCAAACCAACAAGATATGGTCACACACATGCTAGATCCATGAACACAAAAGGAGATACATGATCCACTATCAACAAGGGACGATACACGGTAACCAGTTCTTCTCCAAAGGAGGTCTTGATGGGGCCACCCAAAAGGGGGTCTTGAATCCAAGGGGATATTCTCCATAGAGGGGCCGCAGTCTCTCTCAAGAAGTAGATCCGATGTGGATGAGCGAGGCTCTATCTCTAATATGAGCTATCACAACGCTAACCCTTGCTAGGAGGAGGAGGAGGTCTATTTATAGTCTTAGTGCAAATGGGGATGAAGTGAGGGGATACATGGGCCTTAGGCCCGAATCCTATGCGCAGACAGGTACCGGACGTCCGCTGGGGACCAGTCGTCCGGTGGCTCATGGGCGTCTGGATGTCTGGTGGTCGCCGGACTTCCGCTATTTCCGTTCTATGAAGGTGATGCTGGACGTCCGGTCACTTCAGTCTTCCGCTAATTTTGGCTCGGGTGCGGCGACACCGGTCGTCCGGTCCGGGCCGGACGTCCGCTTGCCGGGGCTCGGTTGAGGCTTCAGGCTCCGGATGTTCGGTCCCGATCGGTGGCTATAGCTTCGTTGGCCTTCCTTCTTCATGACCTTGGCGCTTGGTGTCCTCGTCGCCTTGTCCGATGGGTGTAGCTGCTCCGTGGCTCTCCTCCAAGTACCTGATCACGCATAGTGTTTCCCATTGAGGTAGTAGCCATGTCTCATGTATAGAAAGTGGTAGTTTGGAGAGGAGCCAGTTCACCTTATCTTTGATAGCCTTTGCTCGTGCCCTTGTCATTGGTCCAAGTGGTGTCGTGGGAGATGTAGGTAGGTCCATGGGGATGATCTTGGGATGCTCCGCATCATTTTCTTATGCACAAGTCCTTACTTACAGAACACGCATGGATAAGAGAAGGACTTTATCTGTTTGGCTTGCCGGAGATCGCAATGTAGGCTCGTCTTCTCATCTCCTCTTTGGGACCAAGTCCAAGGCAGGAGCCTGCAGTGTATGTAGATGAAAATGATGCCAAATGCGACCTTATCTACATGAACATGCAATGCTCGTGATATGCTTATGCATGCATGCAATTTGTCGCTCCCCCCCCCCCCCGTGCTTCATTTATTTCTCTGTTACCCAGGGTCTGCTCCTGGATTTGTACAAGGGGTTACATGCAACTAAGGCAAAGCCTGTACAAAAGGGTGGCTGCCGTGCAGGGCCCGACAGTCGTGCCTTACGGGTAGAACTTGCGGAGATGTTCAATATTCCATGAGTTTTGCAACTGAATGCCCTCTCCGGTCTCTAGACGGACTGCGCCTGGTCTGGTGGCTCAAACTACCCGATAAGGGCCTTCCCACTTTGGCGTCAACTTGTTTGCACCCTTGGTAGACTGAACACGCCTAAGGACAAGGCCGCCTTCCTCAAAACACCGGGCACGAACCCTGCGGCCGTGATAGCGACGCAAGGCTTGTTGGTAGCGTGCAGCATCCGTAGTAGCCCGGAGACGGTTCTCCTTGAGAAGCACAGTGTCGTCACGCCGGTGCTGTTCCTGCGGTACTTCATCGTAGGCAAGTACTCGAGGTGACCCATAAATGAGTTCTATGGGGATAACTGCTTCTGCCCCATAGACTAGGGAGAAGGAAGTCTGCCCGGTAGCTCGATTTGGTGTCGTTCCGTGTGACCAAAGAACCACCGACAGCTCGTCGATCCATCGCCTGCCACACTTCTGCAGTTTATCAAATGTTCTTGCCTTGAGTCCTTGCAATACTTCAGCATTCGCCCACTCAGCTTGCCCATTGCTCCTAGGATGTGCAACAGAGGCAAATGTGATCTTGCTTCCGAGGGCATGAACATATTGCATGAATGACAGAGGCAAAGGTGTCCCGTCTTTCGATGAGATGGTGGATTTCGCTTTGGTGGAAGTCGACTTTGACGATCCGACTACGAACGTGCGAGGACGTTGCGCCTTAGCAATCGCTAAACCAACTCCGAGAGGTTATTGACCACGCCGGAGCACGATCAACCTGACCACGAGGGTCTGTTTCCTGCGAGCAAACGAAGAACAAGCAAGAAACTAAGATTGCAATCTGGATATTGCGAATATAAGATGAAAGCTTTATTGATCAAGGTGGGGTTCTGTGACGCCTTTGTCTGGTCGTTGAACACAAACGAAGTACGCGAAGTTGCAGCTATGGCGAACTTTTAATCTAAACAAAACCCAAAGTCTAAACGATGCCCTAAGGGCTGTATATATGGAGGAAGAGGGGGGAATTTCGTGGCCCTTGGTGGAGGGGTCCGAAATCAACCCTATCTCTTGTTTCCCCACACATACGGACTCTAAAAATAGCCTATACTTATGTATTTCGAAATTACATGGGCCTGGCCCAATAATAAGGTGATGCAGCACCTAAAATAGCCTCGGGACGAAATTTATGAAGTGGCATCTTGTATATTTCGTCCAAGGCCTCATGCACCCATTATGGTGGCTTCAAAGTCCTGAAATCATCACTTGTAACTCCGTTCTTGTTCCCCTTGCGCATGCCATCATCTCCATGCTTGTTCTTGCTCCAATGTTCATCCTTCTCCAAGCTAGGCCCTTCATTTGTAAGCAAAACAAATGTATCCAATTTAGGCAGCATCATATTCTCATGAACATTAGAATCATTACCAAGAAACGAAAGTACCTGGTAATTTAGTTGGCGTGCACGAGCTCTAGTAATTGGTCCAGTATGTATAGCAGCAGGGGCTGTGTGTGTAACAATTGTATTGATGTCCTCATCATCCTCCCCTTCTTGAAATGAAGTCGTCCTCGACGGAAGTTCATCTTCCTCACCCAAATAAGGCTTCAAATCTGCAATGTTAAAAGTGGGACTAACCCCAAAATCTGCAGGCAGCTCAAGTTTATATGCATTATCATTTATTTTCTCTAACACCTTAAAGGGACCATCAGCACGTGGCATTAACTTTGATTTGCGCAAATCAGGAAATCTATCCTTACGCAAATGTAACCACACAAGATCTCCAGGTGCAAACACAACATGTTTTCTACCCTTATCTCCAGCAAGTTTATATTTAGCATTCATACGCTCAATGTTTTCCTTAGTTAACTCATGCATTTTTAAAATCAATTCAGCACGTTGTTTAGCATCAAAATTAACCTTCTCCGAAGATGGAAGAGGCAACAAATCAATAGGTGCACGAGGTAGGAAACCATACACAACTTCAAAAGGGCACATCTTAGTAGTAGAATGCAATGAACGATTATAAGCAAATTCAATATGAGGCAAGCATTCCTCCCACATTTTCTTATTATTCTTCAAAACAGCCCTAAGCATAGTAGACAACGTTCTATTGACTACTTCAGTTTGTCCATCAGTTTGGGGGTGACAAGTAGTACTAAAAAGCAGTTTAGTCCCCAACTTAGCCCATAAACATCTCCAAAAGTGGCTAAGAAATTTGGTATCACGATCTGAAACAATAGTATTTGGCACACCATGCAAGCGAATAATTTCACGAAAGAACAAATCAGCAACATTAACAGCATCATCACTTTTATGACATGGTATAAAGTGTGCCATTTTCGAGAATCTATCCACGACAACAAATATGCTATCCCTCCCCTTCTTTGTTCGAGGTAAACCTAAAACAAAGTCCATAGATATATCCTCCCAAGGAACACTAGGTACAGGCAAAGGCATATATAAACCATGAGGATTGAGTCATGACTTAGCTTTTTGACATGTAGTGCAGCGAGCAATAAAACGCTCAACATCCCGTCTCATCTTTGGCCAAAAGAAATGTGTAGCAAGTACGTCCTCCGTCTTCTTCACGCCAAAGTGTCCCATTAATCCTCCTCCATGCGCCTCCTGCAACAACAAAAGACGAACGGAGCTAGCTGGAATGCATAGCTTGTTAGCACGAAACACAAATCCATCATTAACAACAAACTTGTTCCACATTCTTCCTTCTTTACAATTCTGCATTACATCTTTAAAATCAGCATCATGCACATATTGATCTTTGATGGTCTCCAAACCAAATATTTTGAAGTCAAGTTGTGAAAGCATAGTATAGCGACGAGACAATGCATCAGCAATAACACTTTCTTTTCCCTTCTTGTGTTTAATGACATAAGGGAAAGTCTCAATGAATTCAACCCATTTAGCATGTCTACGATTCAGTTTAGCTTGACTTTTAATATGTTTCAAAGATTCATGATCAGAATGTATAACAAATTCTTTGGGCCATAAATAATGTTGCCATGTTTCTAAAGTCCGAACAAGAGCATATATTTCTTTATCATAACTAGAATAATTCAGACTAGGCCCACTCAATTTTTCAGAAAAGTATGCAACAAGTTTGCCATCTTGTAATAACACACCGCCTAATCCAATTCCACTAGCATCACATTCAAGCTCAAAAGTCTTATTAAAATCAGGAAGTTGGAGTAAAGGAGCATGTGTCAACTTATCTTTCAATACCATGAAGGCTTCTTCCTGTGCGGTACCCCAAAGAAAAGGCACATCTTTCTTTGTAAGCTCATTGAGAGGTGCAGCAATGGTGCTGAAATCTCTCACAAAACGCCTATAGAATCCAGCGAGGCCAAGAAAACTCCTCACTTGTGTGACCGTTTTGGGCTGCGGCCAACTCTCAATAGCTTCAATCTTGGCTTTATCAACTTCAATTCCCTGTGGAGTAACAACATAGCCAAGAAAAGATACTCGGTCGGTGCAAAAGGTGCACTTCCCAAGGTTACCAAACAAACGTGCATCACGTAGAGCAATAAAAACAGCACGTAAATGTTCCAAATGTTCTTCCAAAGATCTGCTATAAATCAATATGTCATCAAAGTAAACGACCACAAATCGTCCAATGAAAGCACGTAAAACTTCGTTCATTAATCTCATGAAAGTACTAGGTGCATTAGTTAACCCAAAAGGCATGACTAACCACTCATATAATCCAAACTTAGTTTTAAATGCTGTTTTCCATTCATCTCCCAATTTCATACGAATTTGATGGTAGCCACTACGCAAATCAACTTTGGAGAAAATTGTAGAGCCACTCAATTCATCAAGCATATCATCTAGCCTAGGAATAGGATGACGATAACAAATAGTAATATTATTAATGCCTCTACAATCAACACACATACATGATGTACCATCCTTTTTCGGCACTAGAATAATAGGAACAGCACAAGGACTAAGGGATTCGCGTATATAACCTTTGTCGAGAAGCTCTTGTACTTGACGCATAATCTCCTTCGTCTCCTCTGGATTGGTACGGTATGGTGCACGATTTGGCAGTGAAGCACCGGGAATTAAGTCAATCTGATGCTCAATCCCTCGAATAGGCGGTAATCCCGGTGGTACGTCTTGTGGAAAAACGTCAGCGAACTCCTGCAAAATGTTAGTGACAGCAGGAGGCAAAGAGGAAGGCACGTCCTCGAATGAAAAGAATGCCTCTTTGCACACAAAAGCATAGCAAACAGATTTGCTGAAATCTAGCTCATCAATATCAGATTTGGTGGCAAATAAACATGCACTTTTCAATTTAATTTCAGAAACAACACTAGATGGTTTATTATTAGGCTTCATTTGTTGCTCAAATTCTTTTGCCACAATCTGATTTTCACTCTTATTCTTCTCCTGTTGTGCTTTATTAGCTCTATTAATATCATCTTTCAAAATGGAATCAGGAGTCATAGGAAGCAAAGTAATATTTTTATCCTTATGAACAAGAGTATAGTGATTGTTTCTACCATGGTGTACAGAATTTTTATCAAATTGCCATGGTCTACCAAGTAATAAGGAACATGCTTGCATAGGTACCACATCACAATCAACATAATCAGCATATGTAGAGATACTAAAATGCACACGAACAGTACGTGTTACCTTAACCTTGCCGCTGTTGTTGAACCATTGGATGTAGTAAGGATGTGGATGTGGTCTTGTGGTGAGAGAAAGCTTCTCCACCATCTCCATGCTAGCCAAATTGTTGCATCTCCCTCCGTCTATTATGACGCGCACAGAACGTTCCTTCACAACTCCCTTGGTATGGAACAAATTGTGCCTCTGATTTTGCTCAGCTTGTGTGACCTGCACACTCAAAACACGTTGAGCAACTAAACATTCATACCTGTCAGCGTCTTCAGGAGCCATGTATTGCGTCTCATGATCAGAATCATCTCCACCATGTTCTTCACGTGTAATAAGAGCCAAAGTCTCCTCATCATAGTCACTAGCGGACTCATATCCACCATCCGCGGTAGCAATCATCACACGCGGAGATTTGCATTCTCTCGCATAATGACCTCCTCCCTTACAACGACGACAAATAATATCACTTGTGTGCCCTGTTGATGCCATGGAAGAAGAAGAACGTTGTGCAGGCCCCGCAGGTGCGCTCTTGGCAGATAATGGTGGTTGTGCCTGTTTTCTTGTATCACGGCTGGAGGTGGCACCGGATGGAGGTGCTGGTGCAGTTGAAGTAGAAGATGCATGTGGTGCCCATGATGAAGGTCGGCCTGCAGAAAAGTTAGTTCGCCCCAATGCTTGTCGATCCCGCACTTCACGTTCAGCTTTACAAGCAAGATGGAATAAACGAGTGATATTAGTATACTCCTTATAGTCTAAAATGGTCTGAATCTCTCTATTTAATCCACCTAGAAAACGTGAAAGCATAGCTTCATTCTCCTCAACAATACCACATCTAATCATGCCAGTTTGTAATTCCTGATAATATTCTTCTACAGAATTTTTCCCTTGTCTTAAACGCTGCAATTTTTGAAGCAATTCACGTTGATAATATGGTGGAACCCAACGCGTACGCATAGCAGTTTTCAAAGCAGCCCAAGTAGTTGGAATAGGATATAATCTACAATGTTCAGACCACCATACACATGCAAAACTAGTGAAAGCACAAACAGCAGCAGCAACTCGTCTCTCCTCAGGAATTGTAAACATGTAAATCGTTGTTCAGTTTCTAACTCCCAAGTAAGATATATATCAGGAACATATCTACCCTCAAATGGTGGAATATTCAATTTCAGTTTAGGAATATGGACATCATCGCGTACCTGAGGTGGTGGTGCAGGCCTACCATGACGAATATATACCTGAGGTCGACCTGCTGGTGGTGGTGCTGGTGGCTGCTCGTAGATCTGATTTTGATCAACCTCATCCTCATAATCACCCGCATACTCATCATCCTCCTGGGTACCAGCAGGAGCAGTAGCAGGAGCCAAAGAAGCACCAACAGCAGTAGCAGCGGCACCAGAAGTTTGTCCTGTCTCAATAGGAACACGCTGTGCTCGTCCATACTGATTCGGAAGGGGGCGTAGTTGTTGTTGTTGCAGAGGTGCGACAGGTGCAGCTGGTGGTGGAAGACGCGCAAGCAGTTCATTAAATCTGTTATCGAGCTTTGTTTCGAACGTCTTCTCAAGGCCAGTGATCTTCTCCATGGCCTCTTCAAAATTGTTCAGCACATCTTGTACCTGTTCAGTCATCATTTGCTGAAACTTATCATGAAGCTCCTTGTTCGATAAGTTCTCCCAGTCAATCTCGTCGGCTTGTGATCCTGGCATGGTTAGCAGCAATAGAAACACACAAGAATATGATCCTACAGACTACTAAGAAGTGGTGGTGGTGTATCACAAATCCGTCAAGCAAATCTCAAATTCTTACCAGTTCTTACCCAGCAGCAGGCGGTGATCGGCAACCGTTGTAGTCAAAAACTCTCAAAACTTGGATAGAGCGATTACCAGGGAGAGTCAAACACACGACGTAGATGTATGTGGAGCTGGGAAGGCTTATAGTATGGTAGCAAAAAGGGTCAGCAATAATCAATTCAGAGATGCAAAGTTGAATAAACGCTCAACGACGGTACTGTGCTGGTCCTAGGCTAGACTGTGCTAGAGACGCGAGCCTAGAACACTAACAAAATCACGGCGCGGCACGTAAACAAGGGAAAAGCACACTCTGAATTTTTTTTTCGCTCTTTTTTCTTTTTTCTTTTTTTTGTGCTCTTTTTTTTTGCGCTGCTTTTTTTTTTTGCGAAAAATCACTATAATGGCGAGTGTCTCAAAACTCTTCCTAGCTCAAACTGACAAGATGGGCACGAAATTTTTTCGACCAATTTTTTTTTTTTCGACTGCCCGGACCCAAAAACTGGAAACGGGTCAAAAAAAACTTCCTATAATGGCACCTGTCTCAAAACACTCAGAAACACCTAAAAATAGGATAGCCAGAATTTTTTTCGAAAAATGCGTTTTCGAAAAATTTTGGGCCTAAACGGAGCGTGGCTACCCGACTCTTTTTTTTTTCGAAACCTACTCCGGCAAGGAAACACGAATCGGAATCTAGATGGATCCCGAAAACAAACCTAATAAGCAAAGAACTCGGATTGGTGGTGGATATATGGTGGTGGTATATGGCAGCGGTGGTGGTAGCGGTGGTAAGGGCGATGATGATGGTGCGGCGGCGGCGTGACAACTTATGACCAGAACTCAAAACTCTAAAAGACTAGACTCTAAGACCAGCAACTAGACACGACGATGCAACCGCAAATTCAACAAAGCAAAACCCTAAAAAGATTATGCAAGGCTCAGATTGGTTCGGATATGATGAACTAACCCTAATTTTTTTTGTGGCTTTTTCGTGGACTATAGGTATGAAGAACAGACTCGATCTAAACTACTAAAAAACTGTAAAATCTCACCGAGCAACCTGGAAATCTGATACCACTTGATAGAGGCAAAGGTGTCCCGTCTTTCGATGAGATGGTGGATTTCGCTTTGGTGGAAGTCGACTTTGACGATCCGACTACGAACGTGCGAGGACGTCGCGCCTTAGCAATCGCTAAACCAACTCCGAGAGGTTATTGACCACGCCGGAGCACGATCAACCTGACCATGAGGGTCTGTTTCCTGCGAGCAAACGAAGAACAAGCAAGAAACTAAGATTGCAATCTGGATATTGCGAATATAAGATGAAAACTTTATTGATCAAGGTGGGGTTCTGTGACGCCTTTGTCTGGTCGTTGAACACAAACGAAGTACGCGAAGTTGCAGCTATGGCGAACTTTTAATCTAAACAAAACCCAAAGTCTAAACGATGCCCTAAGGGCTGTATATATGGAGGAAGAGGGGGGAATTTCGTGGCCCTTGGTGGAGGGGTCCGAAATCAACCCTATCTCTTGTTTCCCCACACATACGGACTCTAAAAATAGCCTATACTTATGTATTTCGAAATTACATGGGCCTGGCCCAATAATAAGGTGACGCAGCACCTAAAATAGCCTCGGGACGAAATTTATGAAGTGGCATCTTGTATATTTCGTCCAAGGCCTCATGCACCCATTATGGTGGCTTCAAAGTCCTGAAATCATCACTTGTAACTCCGTTCTTGTTCCCCTTGCGCATGCCATCATCTCCATGCTTGTTCTTGCTCCAATGTTCATCCTTCTCCAAGCTAGGCCCTTCATTTGTAAGCAAAACAAATGTATCCAATTTAGGCAGCATCATATTCTCATGAACATTAGAATCATTACCAAGAAACGAAAGTACCTGGTAATTTAGTTGGCGTGCACGAGCTCTAGTAATTGGTCCAGTATGTATAGCAGCAGGGGCTGTGGGTGTAACAATTGTATTGATGTCCTCATCAATGAAGGTGTGGCTCGTGAATTGGGTGCCGTTGTCAGTGATGATCCGAGCAGGGACTCCGAAGCGGCACACCAATTCTTTCAAGAACTTGATAGCTGACTGAGCAGTCACCTTTCTCGCGGCTTCTACTTCCGGCCACTTTGTAAACTTGTCGATTGCAATGAACAGGAATTCAAAGCCCCCGGTAGTACGTTGGAAATGAACGAGGATATCGAGCCTCCAGACCGAGAACGACCATGACAAAGGGATTGTTTGAAGAGCTTGGGTAGGCAGATGGATATTCTTGGAATGGAACTGGCAGGCTTCACATTTGGTGACTAGCTCGACCGCATCTTGGAGGGCTGTGGGCCAATAGAATCCTTGCCGGAATGCTTTACGAACCAAAGCCCTTGATCCAATGTGGGAGCCGCACATGCCTTTGTGTATTTCTGCCAGCAATTCCTTTCCTTCTTCACGGCAAATGCACTTTAATTTCACACCGTTGGACCTTCTTCTGTATAGTGTGTCATCGACGAACTGATACATACTAGCCCTCCAGGCTACTCTTTCAGCTTCTTCTTGCTCTTCGGGAATTTCTCCAGTTTGGAGGAAATGAACTATGTGCCGCGCCCAAGTTGGAGCCTGGGGCTCAGCAACGAGGACTAGTGGCACCTCCTCCTTCATGGGAGCGCACCCCTCGACCATGGGGACCGATGGTCTGGTGGGAGGGGGTAGCTCAACAGCTAAAGGGGAGTTGTTCCCATCAAACTCTCTGCCGGGAGTCTCAACAGGCTCTATTGGGAGAGGCTTGCCAGAGTCCAGTTTCCTCCTCTTCCAGGCCATTGTTGTTGGGGATACGGAGGGCTGAGTAAGATGGAGGACAAAAGTTCATGGTTCCATAGGGAGCTTTTGCGCAATGCACTTTGACAGATGATCAACAATGATGTTTTTCGCATGGGGTACGTGCTCTGTTTGCAATCCGTCAAAGCGCTCCTCCAGCTTTCTCACTTCCTCAACGTATGCCTCCATCAATGGACTTTGGTAATCCTTGTTGACTTGTCTCACCATGAGTTTTGAATCTCCGCAGATGATCAACTTCTTGATTCCCAACTGCGTTGCAATCCTGAGCCCGACAAGGAGCCCTTTGTACTTGGCAGTGTTATTGGTCGCTTTCTCCCAAGGAAAATGCATCTAGACAACGTACTTTAGGTGCTCTCCAGTGGGAGCAACAAGAAGCACGCCAGCCCCTGCACCTTGTAGGGACAAAGCACCATCAAAATACATGATCTATTCTTGGGGCGCTTCCTTGCCGGGAATAACTGTCTCCAATACCTCTTCATTAGGGGTTGGTGTCCATTCTTCAATAAACTCTGCCAATGCCCTGCTCTAGATTGTTTATGTGCTTTCAAACTTTAAACCAAAGCTGGATAACTCCAATGCCCACTCCACTATCCTGCCGGTAGCCTCAGGGTTTCAGAGTATCCGTTGCAAAGGAAAGCGGGTGACAACCGTGATCTTGTGGGCTTGGAAGTAGTGGTGCAGTTTCCTTGAGGCCATGACAAGGCCAAAAAATCAACTTTTGCACGCCAGAATACCTGGATCTAGCCCCCTGCAACAGGAAGCTGACGAAGTATACTCGGTGCTGCACCACCTTCTTCCTTGCCGCGTCCTTGGGTTACCTCCACTGTCGTGCTGTCCTTTTCTTGATCTACGTCTGGCCTTGCCGGGATATGCTCACTTTCTTCCCTGGAAGGGACACTGACTGAGGCTGCTTCTACTTCCACTTCCCGCTGTGCCACTAGTGCTGCACTAACCACTTGATTAGTTGCCGCCAGGTATAGCAACAACGACTCTTGTGGTTTGGGAGGAACCAAAGTGGGCACAGAGGACAAGTAGGTCTTCAAATCTTGCAGTGTTGCGTATGCCTCCAGAGTCCACTTCATGGGTCCTGCCTTCTTCAAGATTTTGAAGAACGGCAAGGCGCGCTCGGCAGACTTGGAGATGAATATGCTAAGCGCGGCAACACACCCAGTGAAACACCTCACATCCTTAACTGTACTAGGTACCTAAATCTGCTCGATAGCCTTAATCTTATCGGAGTTGGCCTCTATCCCACGGTGGGACACAAAGAAACCAAGTAGCTTGCCAGAGGGAACGCCAAACACACACTTCTCCGGGTTCAGCTTCAAATTGATCTTGCGCAGATTAGTAAACATCTCTTCTAAGTCCTGGATGAGGGTCGATCTGTCCTTGGTCTTGACTACAATATCATCCATGTAAGCTTTAATGTTTCTATGCAATTGTGACTCAAAACCAATCCGGTCTGCCCTTGCAAAAGTGGATCTAGCACTCTTCAACCTGAAAGGCATTCGCACTAAGCAGTATGTGCCACACGGGGTGATGAACGAGGTCTTCTCTTTGTCTTCCTTGGACATAAAGATTTGATGATATCTAGATTATGCATCCAGAAAGGAGAGCAAATCACATTCGGATGTGGAATCCACAATCTGGTCGATGCGTGGCAAGGGAAATGGGTCTAAGGAAATGTCTTTTAGCAAACTCCAAAGTTCATGAAGCAAGTATGAAGAAACTTGATACTCTCATGGTCTAAGGAATTATGCAAACATTAACTATCTCTGTGTTATTAACCATTAACTTGTGACAAATGTATCTCATAGCAAAACATCATTCGGGTCGATTCAACACAAATGTTCTTCTAACAATGTGCCCTCAAAGTTGCTTGCATAGACATGCCCATGATTAGGAAAATAGAACTATCATGCAACACTTGAGCTAGTCTTAGAAGCCAGACTAGGAATACATTTTACCATATATTATTCCACAGGTGCATATGAGTCTTCCTCTGAGCCTCGTGGTTATTGTAGACTCGAGAACCACAACAGTTATAGCATGAAAAATAAACATAATTATGAACAGGGAGATAATCAATAACATTTATTATTGCCTCTAGGGAATATCTCCTACAAATATAATAGTAGCGAATTTTCTCATCATGAGCAAATAGGGTGGCTATGTCATTCAGCTTAGTAAGATGTGCCACAATAGTTTCAGTTTCATAACCATGGAAAGGATCAGATTGAACCAAAGTAATTAACTCTGGGTCGACAGAGAATTCATAATCCTTATCATCAAAAAGATAGGTGAAGTAGAAAACTTAGGATCACATTTCATTCTAGCATTCAAAATTTTTTCTTTCAGTTTGCATAACAATTTCTTTAGATCATCTCTATCATTGCAAGCAAGAAAGTCTCTAGTTGTCTCCTCATCCATAACATAACCTTCTGGTATGTTAGGCAATTCATATCTAGGAGGACTAGGTCTAATTGGTGTCTCAAGATTTTCAGATTCAGGCATTTAATCAGTTTCAGTAATTTCATTCTCTTTGGCTCTAGCAATTTGTTCATCAAGTAAATCACCTAGTTGCACATCATCATCAAGCAAGGTACTAGCATCATCATAAGCATTGTCCACAACAGAAGTAGCATCATCAATAACTTGCGACATATCAGAATTAATAACATGTGGTAGTGTTGCAAGTTTACTCAAAATAGAAGGCAAATCAAGTGCAGAGCTAGATGGCAGTTCCTTACCTCCCCTCGTCTTAGAGGGAAATATCTTAGTCTTGGTATCCTTCAGATTCTTCATAGTGGTAAATTAATAATAATCCCAAGTGACTCAACAAATATAGCTATGCTCCTCGGCAATGACACTAGAAAAAGGTCTTGATAACCCACAAGTATAGGGGATCGCAATAGTTTTCGAGGGTAGAGTATTCAACCCAAATTTATTGATTCGACACAAGGGGGGCCAAAGAATATTTACAAGTATTAGCAGCTGAGTTTTCAATTCAAGCACACCTAGAGATTAATTATCTGTAGCAAAGTGATCAGTAGCATAGTAATATGATAGTTTTGATAGTAGTAGCAATAGCAATAGTAACAGTAATAGTGGTAGAAATGATTTTGTAGCAAGTGTAATAGTAATAATAGCCGTAGTAACTTAGCAAGAAAAATATAAGAGAAATAGTAGGCATTGGATTGGTGGATTCGTTGGATGATATTCATCATACAACAGTCATAACCTAGGGCGATATGGCACTAGCTCCAGTTCATAAATATAATGTAGGCATGTATTCTGCAAATACTCACACGTGCTTACGGAAAGAACTTGCATGGCATATTTTGTCCTACCCTCCCGTGGCAGCGGGGTCAATATGGAAACTAAGGGATATTAATGCCTCCTTTTAATAGAGAACCGGAACAAAGCATTAACACATAGTGAATACACGAACTCCTCAAACTACGGTCATCACCGGAAAGTATCTCGACTATTGTCACTCCAGAGTTTATAGTTCATAACACATAATAGGTGAATATAACTTGCAAGATCGGATATAGAACATGGATATAATGGTGATACCATAAACGGTTCAGATCTGAAATCATGGCACCCGGGCCCAAAGTGACAAGCATTAAGCATGACAAAGTCATATCAACATCAATCTCAGAACGTAGTGGATACTAGGGATGAAGCTCTAACAACACTAACTCGATTACATGATGAATCTCACCCAACTCCTCACTGACCAGCGAGCCTACGAAGGAATTACTCACTCCCGATGGGGAGCATCATGGAATTGGCTATGAAGGAGGGTTGGTGATGACGAAGACCAAAGATCCCCCTCTCTAGAACCCAAAACGGACTCCATATCTGGCCTCCCAATGAAGAACATGAGGTGGTGGCGGCTCCGTATCGCGAAACGAGATAATTCTTCCTCCCTGATTTTTTCTAGAAAAATAGGTATTTATGGAGTTGGATTTAGGGTTTGCGGGGCCACCAGGTGGGCACAACCCACCTGGGCGCGCCTGGGGGGGGCGCCCTGGTGGGTTGTGCTCACCTAGGGGCCCCCTTCGGTGGTTCTTGGCTCCAGTATTTTTCTTTTATTATATAAAAAATTCCCGCAAAGTTTCATTCCAATCCGAGAACTTTTATTTCTGCACAAAAACAACACCATGGTAGTTCTGCTGAAAACAATGTTAGTTCGGGTTA
Organism: Triticum aestivum; assembly: GCF_018294505.1. Lineage (NCBI taxonomy): Eukaryota > Viridiplantae > Streptophyta > Magnoliopsida > Poales > Poaceae > Triticum > Triticum aestivum. The sequence continues at coordinate 258,734,477 of NC_057806.1, read as the reverse complement.
GTTTCACTCAAATCATGCAAATTAGAGTCCAAAACAAGAGAAAAAGCGTTAGGAAAAGTAGATATGACGGAGACGTATCACATATCAGGAGTTTGAGATTAATAAAATACCTTTCCTAGATCTTGGTTTTCATTATGTACCATGGTACACTGGCACGCCCGCATTTTTTTCCCGGCGCATGAGAGAAATCAAACTCCTCCTCTTCCTTTCTCACAAAGATTAAGATTAGATTTTTCTTGTGCCAAACAAATTGGCATGCCTGGTGGGACATGGTTCTCCTCCCATCTTTGCTTTGTTGTGGTTGTCGCAACCGCCTTCGTCTCCCAATCCGCATGGTATGGTGCATGACAAAGCATCGGTGAGGAGCTCCGCCGATGAACATCCCTTTCATGACAGTGGAGTCTCTTGCGGCAGTGACTTGTGGCCGGTAGTGATTGATACGTCTCTGTCGTGTCTATAATTTTGATTGTTTCATGCAATATTTTACAACTTTCGTATACTTTTGGCAACATTTTATATCATTTTTTGGGACTAACATATTGATGCAGTGCCCAGTGCCAGTTCCTATTTGTTGCATGTTTTTGTTTCACAGAATATCCATACCAAATGAAGTCCAAATGCGATAAAAACTTACGCAGATGTTTTTTGGAATATATGTGGTTTTTGGGAATTTGAATCAACGCAAGACGATGCCTGAGGGGCCCACAAGCCCTGGAGGCGCCCCCCCTCCCCAGGGCGTGGCCAGGAGGCTTGTGGCCACCCCGTAAGGTGGTTGGTGCCCTTAGTGCACCACAAGAAAGCTAATATCTGGATACAATCATGCTCAAATTTCAGCCCTATCGAAGTTACGGATCTCCGGGAATTTAAGAAACGGTGAAAGGCCAGAATTTGGGAACACAGAAACAGAAGGAAACAAAGAGAGAGAGAGAGAGAGAGATCCAATCTCGGAGGGGCTCTCGTCCCTCCGCCGCCATGGAGGCCAAGGACCAAAGGGGAAATCCTCCTCCCATCTAGGGGGAGGTCAAGAAAGAAGAAGAAGGCCGAGGGGGGCTCCCCCCCTCTCTCCCGATGGCGCCGGAACGCCGCCGGGGCAATCATCATGTGACGGCGATCTAGTCCAACAACTTCACCATCTTCAACAACACCTCCATCACATTCCCCCATCTATCTACATCGGTCCACTCTCCCGCAACCTGCTGTACCCTCTACTTGAACATGGTGCTTTATGCTTCATATTATTATCCAATGATGTGTTGCCATCCTATGCTGTTTGAGTAGATTTTTTGTCCTATCGGTGATTGGTGAATTGCTATGATTGGTTTGATTTTCTTGTGGTTATGTTGCTGTCCTTTGGTGCCCATCATATGAGTGTGTGTGTAGATCACACCATAGGGTTAGTTGTATGTTGATAGGACTATGTATTGGAGGGCAAGGGTGACAACAGCTTCAGCCTAGCATAGAAATTGATGCATACAGGATTGAAGGGGGACCAATATATCTTAATGCTATGGTTGGGTTTTACCTTAATGAACATTAGTAGTTGCGGATGCTTGCTAATAGTTCCAATCATAAGTGCATAGAATTCCAAGTAAGGGATGACATGCTAGCGGTGGCCTCTCCCACATAAAACTTGCTATCGGTCTAGTAGCGTAGTCAATTGCTTAGGGGCAATTCCGCAAGTCCTACCAACACTTTTCCACACTCGCTATACTAACTTAATTGTTTCTTTATCTAAGCAGCCCCTAGTTTTTATTTACGTGCTCTTTATTATCTTGCAAACCTATCCTACAACACCTACAAAGTACTTCTAGTTTCATACTTGTTCTAGGTAAAGCGAAGTTAAGCGTGCGTAGAGTTGTATTGATGGTCGATAGAACTTGAGGGAATATTTGTTCTATCTATAGCCCCACTTTGGATTCGACACTCTTACTTATCGAAAGAGGCTACAACTGATCCCCTATACTTGTGGGTTATCAGTGATCTAGTTCGGATCATTGCTGACCATGATCTTCATCAGGCTTAGTGCCAAGCTCTACATCCATCAGGCCCAGGACCCCGCGTAGTTTCAAACTATGTAGTCCAAGAAGGCCCAAAGGCGAGCAACGACTAAGGCGAGGATGGATTACCACGAGCTAATCCTTGAGGCGTGCACTATTGAAGGAGTCATCAAGGACGGACATCAAAGGGGACGTGTAGGAAGCTCAACACCTCCGCGCTAAGACCGCCAACGGGAAGACAAGTGCGACATCCCTTCATGCCTCTATTGCGGTTCACACTCGAAACCGCCAACACCAACACTATGACACACTGAGGGTGAAGCATTGCAAGGCCCTACAGTCTCCCTCGACCTCGGCGATACTCGAAGAAGTGCATGGGCGCCATGTCTCAACAACTCAGTGATTGATAGATGATCACTCTCCAACGGTAATTGGTTCGCCATTCTGTGCTTTGAGGCACGACACCAGGTGGCAAGGATTCAAGGTGTGAATCTTCGCCAACTCTAGGAACATATGAACCATATCCAAAGGCGGCTCCATGACCAAGGAGCATCAAATACTTCTTCAATGAAAGGTGCATGTAGGATGAGGTGCCAATCCCGAAGTCATCATCCTCAACATGAGCGCCTCGATGACAGTCTTCACCAACTCACCACTTAGAGTAGGGGCATCCTAACATGCCTCCACATTGTAAATAATGGCAAGATGTCAACACAGTAGGAGGAACCCTCAACCCACTCAAAAGTGGCGACCACAGGACCCTCTACGACAAATAATTCCACCACGACATGCATCCCCTCCTAGGTAGGGAGATCGACCATAACTGCAAGTGATGGCGACCAGGGATACATCGTCCACTCAGCACCATCCCATCCTCTCAAGGCGAAGCTTCGTCTATGAAGCAACCAACTAGATCTTGCCCAAGGTGATGTGGGTATCGTCCAAGACAGGGTGCCATCCACACCACCATTGATATGGAGCTCTCCCGAGGTGGGGCGTCGTCCACACCACCGTCGACGCAGACCTTGTCGAAGGCAGGACTCCATTGACATCACCTTCATTGACATGGAGTGCCCCCCAGGCGGGGCACTGATGTCTACTACGCAACCATTATTCATGTAGACGCTGTTGGGCCTCCAAGTGCAGAGTTTTGTAGGATGGTAGCAAATTTCCCTCAAGTGGATGACCTAAGGTTTATCAATCCATGGGAGACGTAGGATGATGATGGCCTCTCTCAAACAACCCTCAACCAAATAACAAAGAGTCTCTTGTGTCCCCAACACACCCAATACAATGGTAAATTGTATAGGTTTACTAGTTTAGCGAAGAGATGGTGATACAAGTGTAATATGGATGGTAGATATAGATTCTTGTAATCTGAAAATATAAAAACAGCAAGGTAACTAGTAACAAAAGTGAGCAAAAACGGGATTGCAATGCTTGAAAACAAGGCCTAGGGTTCATACTTTCACTAGTGCAAGTTATCTCAACAATGATAACATAATTAAATCATATGGCTATCCCTCAACGTGCGACAAAGAGTCACTCCAAAGTTCCTATCGAGGAGAACATAAGATGAAATTGCTTGTAGGGTACGAAACCACATCAAAGTTATTGTTTTCAGTGAATCCATTGAGCTATTCCTATATGTGTCACAAACAGCCCTAGAGTTCGTAGTAAAATAACACCACATGACACACATCAATCAGCCCTAATGTCACCTAGATACTCCAATGTCACCACATGTATCCATGGGTCAATTATACGATATGCATCAAACAACTTCAGATTCATAATATTCAATCCAACACAAAGAACCTCAAAGAGTTCCCCAAGATTCCTACCGGAGAAACAAGTACAAAAACGTGCATCAACCCCTATGCATAGATTACCCCAATGTCACCTCGGGAATCTGCGAGTTGAGTGCCAAAACATAAATCAAGTGAATCAATAGAACACCCTGTTGTCACCAGGGTATCCCATGCAAGATGTACAACAAGTGTTCTCAAATCCATAATAGTATTCAATTCGATAATAGTGAAACATCAAAGGTAAAACTCAATTCATCACAAGAAGATAGAGGGGGAGAAAGACCATATGATCCAACTATAATAACAAAGCTCGTGGTACATCAAGATCGTGCCAAATCAAGAACACGAGAGAGAGAGAGATCAAAACACATAGCTACTGGTACATACCCTCATCCCCGAGGGTGAACTACTCCCTCCTCATCATGGAGACGACCGGGATGATGAAGATGGCCACCGATGATAGTTTCCCCCTCCGACAGGGTACCAGAATGGGCTCCCCATTGGTTTTTCGTCGCTACAGAGGCTTGTGGCGGCGGAAATCCCGATCTATGTTTCTTTCTGGGGGTTTCATGATTTATAGGAATTTTTGGCGTTGGTCTCACGTCAGGGGGGTTCCCAAGGGACCCACAAGCCAGGGGCGCGCCCTAGGGGGGCGCCCTCCACCCTTGTGGTTGCCTCGGGACTCTTCCGGTCCATCTTCGATGCCCCATGAGTCTCTTCTGGTCCATAAAAAATCGCCGTAAATTTTCAGCTTGTTTGGACTTTGTTTGTTATTCCTTTTGTGTAAAACTCAAAAACAAGGAAAAAAACGGAAACTGGCACTGGGCTCTAGGTTAATAGGTTAGTCCCAAAAATAATATAAAATAGCATATTAATGCATATAAAACATCCAAAATAGATAATATGAGACGTATCAAGCATCCCCAAGCTTAATTCCCGCTCGTCCTCGAGTAGGTAAATGATAAAAACAGAGTTTTTGATGTGGAATGCTACCTAACATATTTATCTATGTAATTTTCTTTATTGTGGCAAGAATATTCAGACCCATAAGATTCAGAACAAAAGTTTAATAATGACATAAAAACAATAATACTTCGAGCATACTAATAAAGCAACCATGTCTTCTCAAAATAACATGGCCAAAGGAAGTTATCCCTACAAAATCATATAGTATGGCTATGCTCCATCTTCATCACACAAAGTATTACATCATGCACAACCTCAATGACAAGCCAATAAATTGTTTCATACTTCTGATGTTCTCAAACCTTTTCAACTGTCACGCAATACATGAGCGTGAGGCATGGATATAGCATTATAGGTGGAATAGAATATGGTGGTTGTGGAGAAGAAAAGAAGAAGGAGAAAGTCTCACATCAACTATGCATATTAGCGGGCTATGGAGATGCCCATCAATAGATATCAATGTGAGTGAGTAGGGATTGTCATGCAACGGATGCACTAGAGCTATAAGTGTATGAAAGCTCAAAAAGAAACTAAGTGGGTGTGCATCCAACTTGCTTGCTCATGAAGACCTAGGGCAATTTGAGGAAGCCCATCATTGAAATATACAATCCAAGTTCTATAATGAAAAATTCCACTAGTTATATGAAAGTGATAAAATAGGAGACTCTCTATTATGAAGAACATGGTGCTACTTTGAAGCACAAGTGTGGCAAAAGGATAGTAACATTGTCCCTTCTCTCTTTTTCTCTAATTTGTTTTTCATTTTTTCATTTTGGGCTCCTTGTCCTCTTTTTTGTTTTTTTGTTTGGGCTCTTTGTCCTATTTTTTTTTTATTTTTTCATCTGGATCCTCACCCCAACTTGTGAGGGAATCATAGTCTCCATCATCCTTTTCCTCACATGGGACAATGCTCTAATAATGATGATCATCACACTTTTATTTACTTACATCTCAACAATTACAATTCGATACTATAAAAAATATGACTCTATATGAATGCCTCTGGCGGTGTACCGGGATGTGCAATGATCAAGAGTGACATGTATAAAAGACATGAATAGTGGCCAAGCCACAAATACTATGCCAACTACATGATCATGCAAAGCAATATGACAATGATGGTATGTGTCATAATAAACGGAATGGTGGAAGTTGCATGGCAATATATCTCGGAATGGATATGGAAATGCCATAATAGGTAGGTATGGAGGCTGTTTGGAGGAATGGTAATAGTGGGTTTAATGCACTGGCGAAAGTTGCACGGTACTAGAGAGGCTAGCAATGGTGGAAGGGTGAGAGTGCGTATAATCCATGGACTCAACATTAGTCATAAAGAACTCACATACTTATTGCAAAAGTCTATTAGCTATCAAATAAAGTACTACACACATGCTCCTATGGGGATAGATTAGTAGGAAAAGACCATCGCTCGTTCCCGACCGCCACTCATAAGGAAGACAATGAATAAATAAATCATGCTCCGACTTCATCACATAACGGTTCACCATATGTGCATGCTACGGGAATCACAAACTTTAACACAAGTATTTCTACCAATCCACAATTACTCACTAGCATGACTCTAATATCACCATATTTATATCTCAAAACAATCACAAGGAATCAAACTTCTCATAGTATTCAGTGCTCTTTATATGAAAGTTTTTACTATATCCCTCTTGCAACTGACAAACTACTCCAAAAAGATATAAGTGAAGATCAATGAGTAGTTGAATAATTATGTAGCTATGTGAAGACTCTCTCTCATAAATAAAATTTTAGATCTTAAGTACTTTATTCAACTAGCAAGCAAAACTATATAAAATGACATTCCAAGGATAGCACATATCATGTGAAGAAGCAAAAAAACTTAGGCTCAACCAAGGCTAACCGATGATTGTTGATGAAGAAAGGTTGGATGCCAACCGGGGCATCCCCAAGCTTAGATGCTTGAGACTTCTCAAAATATTAATTAGGGATGCCTTGGGAATCCCCAAGCTTGAGATCTTGTGTCTCCTTAATTCCTCTCATATCATAGTTTCCCGGAATCTTAAAAACTTCACGCACACATAACTCAACAAGAACTCGTGAGATAAGTTAATATAAATCCATGGAAAACCTTATCATTCTCTACTGTAGAAAATCACTAAAATTATAATTTGGCATTGCATGCTAAATGCCTCTGCATATTTAATACTCCCATCCTCAAATAGAATCATTAAACAAGCAAACATATGCGAAAAATGCAAACATAACAGCAATCTGTCTAAACAGAGTAGTCTGTAAAGAATGCGAGAGGAATCATACTTCCCTAACTCAAAAAATTATGAAAAATTACCACACTGTAGAAAATTTGTTGTTACACATTCTGTAATTTTTTTAAGATTTTATCATGTGCTGACTATTCACTAATATTTAGATGATGATAGAAAACTTTTTGTTTTCAAAACATCAACATATAGACTTGCAAAATAAGCATGGTAAAGGCTACACTTGACCTTTTTATTGAACTATAAGATGCAAAACATTACTATATATAACATCAAGTAAATCCTAATAAAATAAAATGATGCTCCAAGCAATACACATATCATGTGGCGAATAAAAATATAGCCTCAAGTAAATTTACTGATGGATTGAAGACAAAAGAGGGGATGCCATCCGGGGCATCCCCAAGATTAGATGCATGGTTATCCTTGAATATTACCTTGGGGTACCTTGGGCATCCCCAAGCTTGGGCTCTTGCCACTCCTTATTCCTTAGTCCATCGAAACTTCACCCAAAACTTGAAAACCTCACAACACAAAACTCAACAGAAAACTCGTAAGCTTTGTTAGTATAATAAAGCAAATCACCACTTAGGGACTATTGTGAACTCGTTCTAAATTTATATTGGTGTTATATCTACTGTATTACAACTTCTCCATGGTTCATACCCTCCGATAATACCCACATATTTATCAAAATAAGCAAATAACACAACGAAAACAGAATATGTCAGAAACAGAACATGCTTTAGTAATCTGGAAACTTCATATAATTCTCTAACGCCAAAAATTCTAAAAAATTAGGAAAATCTAGGCAATCTGTATATCAATCTTGTGTAAAGAATTCAGATCAAAATCATGCTTCTGTGAATTTATAAAATTCTGACAATGAGCGCAAAAGTTTCTATTTTTTAGCAAGATCAAATCAACTATCACCATAGACCGTCCCAAAGGTCTTACTTGGCTCAGACACTAATTAAAACACTAAAACACAATTACTAAAGAAGTAATATTGTGCGTTCGTTGAAAAATAGAAGCAAAAACAAGAAACACCACATAAAATTGGGTTGCCTCCCAACAAGCGCTTTTGTTTAACGCCCCTAGCTAGGCATGATGATTTCAATGATGCTCGCATAAAAGATAGGAATTGAAACATAATGAGAGCATAATGAAGTATATTACTAGCACATTTAAGTCTAACCCACTTCCTATGCATATGGTTTTTGTGAGCCAACAATATATGGGAACAACAATCAACTAGCATAGGAAGGCAAAACAAGCATAACTTTAAGATTTTCAACACATAGAGAGGACACTTGATATTATTGCAATAAGTAAAAGCATATGTTCCTCTCTCATAATAATTTTCAGCAGCATCATGAATGAATTCAACAATATAGCTATCACATAAATAATTCTTTTCATGATCCATAAGCATTGAAATTTTGCTACTCTCCACATAAACAAAATTCTTCTCATTAATAGTAGTGGGAGGAGCAAATTCAACAAAATAGCTATCATGAGATACTTGATTAAAATCATGATAAAAAGTTTCATGGTTATCATTACTCTTTATAGCACACATGTCATCACAATAATCATCATAGATAGCAACTCTATTCTCATAACCAATTGGAACCTCTTCCATAATAGTGGATTCATCACTAAATAAAGTCCTGACCTCTCCAAATCCACTTTTATCAACATAATCATCATGAATAGGAGGCATGCTATCATCATAATAAATTTTCTCATCAAAATTTGGGAGACTAAAAATATCATCTTCATCGAACATAGCATCCCCAAGCTTGTAGCTTTGCATATCATTAGCATCATGGATATTCAAAGAATTCATACTAACAACATTGCAAGCATGCTCATCATTCCAAAATTTAGTGTCAAACATTTTATTGACTTATTCCTCTAACACTTGAGCACAATTTTCCTTTCCATCATTTTCACGAAAGACATTAAAAAGATGAAGCATATGAGGCAACCTCAATTCCATTTTTTGTAGTTTTCTTGTATAGACTAAACTAGTGATAAAACAAGAAACTAAAAGATTCAATTGCAAGATTTACAGATATACCTTCAAGCACTAACCTCCCCGAGAACGGCGCCAGAAAAGAGCTTGATGTGTACTATGCAACCTTTCTTCTTGTAGACGTTGTTGGGCCTCCAAGTGTAGAGTTTTGTAGGACAGTGGCAAATTTCCCTCAAGTGGATGACCTAAGGTTTATCAGTCCATGGGAGGCATAAGATGAAGATGGTCTCCCTCAAACAACCCTCTACCAAATAACAAAGAGTCTCTTGTGTCCCCAACACACCCAATACAAATGGTAAATTGTATAGGTGCACTAGTTTGGCGACGAGATGATGATACAAGTGTAATATGGATGGTAGATATAGGTTTTTGTAGTATGAAAATATAAAAAACAACAAGGTAACTAGTAACAAGAGTGAGCAAAAATGGCATTGCAATGCTTGTAAACAAGACCTAGGGTTCATACTTTCACTAGTGCAGGTTCTCTGAACAATGATAACATAATTAAATCATATGACAATCTCTCAATGTGCGACAAAGAGTCACTCCAAAGTTCCTATCGCGGAGAACATAAGATGAAATTGCTTGTAGGGTACGAAAACACCTCAAAGTTATTCTTTCCGATCAATCCATTCAGCTATTCCTATAAGTGTCACAAACAACCCTATAGTTTGTAGTAAAATAACACCATACGACACACATCAATCAACCCTAATGTCACCTAGATACTCCAATGTCACCACAAGTATCTGTTGGTCAATTATATGATATGCATCAAACAACTTCAGATTCATAATATTCAGTCCAACACAAAGAACCTCAAAGAGTGCCCCAAGATTCCTACCAGAGAAACAAGGACAAAAATGTGCATCAACCCCTATGCATAGATTACCCCAATGCCACCTCGGGAATCCGCGAGTTGAGTGCCAAAACAAACATCAAGTGAATCAATAGAACACCCAATTGTCACCACGGGTATCCCATGCAAGACGTACATCAAATGTTCTCAAATCCATAATAGTATTCAATCCGATAATAGTGAAACCTCAAAGGTAAAACTCAACTCATCACAAGAAGATAGAGGGGGGTACCATATGATACAACTATAATAAAAAGCTCGCGGTACATCAAGATCGTGCCAAATCAAGAACACGAGAGAGGGAGAGATCAAACACATAGCTACTGGTACATACCCTTAGCCCCGAGGGTGAACCACTCCCTCCTCGTCATGGAGACCGCCGGGATGATGAAGATGGCCACCGGTGATGGTTTCGCCCTTTGGCAGGGTGCTGGAATGGGCTCCCGATTGGTTTTTCGTGGCTACAAAGGCTTGCGACGGTGGAACTCCCGATCCAGGTTTCTTTCTTGGGGTTTCGTGATTTATAGGAATTTTTGGCGTCGGTCTCACGTCAAGGGGTTCTTGAGGGACCCACAAGCCAGGGGCACGCCCTAGGGGGGCGCCTTCCACCCTTGTGGTTGCCTCGGGACTCTTCTAGTCCATCTCCAATGCCTAGTGTGTCTCTTTTGGTCCAAAAAAAATCACCCTATTTTCAGCTAGTTTGGACTTGGTTTGATATTCCTTTTCTGTAAAACTCAAAAACAAGGAAAAAACTAGAAACTGGCACTGTCCTGTAGGTTAATAAGTTAGTCCCAAAAATAATATAAAATAGCATATTAATGCATATAAAACATCCAAAATAGATAATATAATAGCATGGAACAATCAAAAAGTATAGATACGTTGGAGACGTATCAGGCACCATCCACCTCCATCGGCACGGAGCTCGAGTAGGCAGGGCTCCTTTTTCACCACCCTCGACACATATTTCGCTAAAGATGGGGCATCGTCTACACCACTGCCAATGCATAGCTACCTGGAAGGTGGAGCACCTTCTACACCATCACCGACATGGAGCTTGCATAAAGGAGGGTGCCATCTACATCTCCTTGGATCCCGCTCGAGGCCGGCATACTTTTTGCATCATGGTCGACATGGAGCTCGCCTAAAGGCGGGCATATTCTACACCACCTCGAAGCTCATCTGAGGCGAGGCGCCTTCAACCACCCACAACATGGAGCTCATCCAAGATAGGACACCTACACTATTGTCGACACACAACCCATCGATGTTGAGGCACCATCTACACCACCATTGACGTGGAGCTTGACGAAGCAGGGGTTGGTCAACACTACCGTCCATGCAGAGCTTGGCCCAGGCAGGGCTCGGTATATACTGCCATCAACCTGGGCACGCTCAAGGTGTCGTGCAATCTACGCTGCTGAACATACCTAAGGTGGGGACGTTGCCTACACCGTCACCAGCACAAGCCCATGCTAGGTGGGGTGTCATTTACACCACCGCTAAGGCAGAGCGCTAGCCATACCATTGCTGATACGGAGCTCGTTCGGGAAAGGGTGCCATCTAAGACATTGGAAAATGAGATTTCCTAAGGCAGGAAAAATGTTGACCCCGTCGCTGACATAGAGCTCGCCTAAAGGCGGGCAACATCTGCACCGACACATAGCTCGCCCAAGGCGAGTGCGCCTTCTATGCCGCCATTGGGGCAGAGCTCAATCTCTATGCTTTTGCTAACACGAAGCCCGTCCAAGGGCGCCTTGCATGGTTTCATGCTAACCCTGTGTTGCCGCTTCATGAGGCAGCAACATCGTCAACATCTACCCCAACATTCACACGACGCACATTAACAACATGGCCCTGACACCGGCAAAGTGTAGCTATACTCCACCGACATGTATTTTTCCGATGAAGCAATCCATATCTTGCCACGCATCGACGAGGCGAAGGCAAGCCACCATGTTCGATGCTGATGAGGCAGACATCACCAGGCCAGGCACCGACGAGGCGAAGGCCGCCCACTTCATCATCGGATAATGACAAGGCGGAGGGATATGGCTAAGCATATCCAGAGTGATGGGCATACCGCTCTCCCCTTTGCTTCATCACCACATCCCCACCATCTACACCAAGCCAATGACAGATTAGAGGCCTTCAACAAGACACTTGGCAAGATACTCAAGAAGACAGTGACAAGGAACATGAGAGACTGGCATGGCTGGCTCTTCAAGTCCTTGTGGGTGTACGGCGTTATGGTCCGTTCCCCAACACAGGCAACCCTGTCCAGCTACCCTCTTTGAGGGTGGCTATCCAAGATGAGACCACCCAAGATGAACATGTACAACTGTGGTTCTAGGAGCTCGACACCCTTGAAGAGGGGCGACTTCCAGCCCTACAGAACCTGAATATTTACCGTGTAAATATTGTGAGAGCCTATGACAAGCTCATCAAGCAACACGTCTTCCAAAAAGGCGAGTTGCTCCTCTTGCTCAGGCGTCCCATCATCGTGACGCACAAGATAAAGGGCAAGTTCGGGACAAAGTGAGAATGACCATATGTCATCGAGCAAGTCTACGATGGGGGAGCATACCAACTTGTCGATTCCCAGGGAGTCCGACTTATGCCCCCAATCAACAGAAGGTTCCTCAAGAAATATTTTTCTTAATTTTTTGCCTCTTTTGTTGCCTTTCAGATTTTCATCGGTGGGAATTTTTCGGTGGGCTATCTGATCCATGATGCATTCTCTTTTGCATTTCATGGATATATCTAGTTTCCCCCAATTTTTACGGACTAAAGCCAACAAAAAATTGGCTTTCCCCTATCACATTACGCTGTTGATTGAAGTTTTGGATACCACGGGACTTGTTGGAGGGTGGTACAATGTGTCAAATTGCAGGTGGAGGGCTCCGGCACCCACGATGCATGACACGTACGAGGTGTATGCTTCCGGAGGCAGGGGAGATGATTACTTGGGCACTTCTAAGTATTGAGATCCCGCGCTTTTCATGTTTCCCAGCATGCCTCAAGTTCACATAGGCTCGCACCCTAGGGAAGACTATATGACAAGATCATGAAGGGCCGCCTGACCCAACAAAAGTTGGTTTGGTGCGTAGTCACATGGCAACCCTAGGGTACACTACCAGAAGCTCCAAATAAAATGCTAGAGGGTCTTTCCTAGTCCACAGAGGTGAACAGTTGCCTTCCATGTTCTCAAGATGGGTCCCCAAGAAATCCTGGAAGAAAATCCTCAAGAGGTTCATGCCAAATGTCAGAGCAAGTCCATGAAGTTCGTGGCCAATCAATCATCCCGCACAAGCAAAACAAATTCTCAAGAGTCCAAGAAAAAATCCCAACAATCCAAGAAGCTGTCAAGTGTTCCCAAGCAATAAGGAACCCATTGGAAGGAAGGCGGGAGGTGGCTGTTCACCACCCGTCAATACAGAATGAAAGAAAAATCGTCAAGCCATTGTCCCAAAAGCATGTACCCTGAGCCTATCACAACCAAGTCTGTAGGTTCATGAGGTGTGTGCTGCGGGCATGTTGAGCTATGGGGGCCCTCAGTATGATGATGGGCTAGAGTATGAATTTCCGTTGCCTCTCAGAAGCATCTCGAAACATGACATCTTCACACATGTACACCAAAGCTTATTTAAGTAGTTGAGTTAGAATCGTTAAGGTCTTTCGACGATTCCCAATGACAAGTCCTTTGGTAGCTTTCTCGGATATCACGCCTATAGCTGGTCTATAATGGGAAAGCCAACATTTTGAAACCCACAAACCTTTTTTTATTTTTTCTTTATTTCTTTCTCTTTTTTGCTTGTTTTCGTTTGGTGTTTCTAGTTGCGCTCCTCCAACATCTTTGTAACCATGGAGAGGCGTTTCCTATCATCATCAATGGCATATCGACAACAAACCACTATATCAACCTACATCATGGGTGTTTGGGGGCAGCAATACTAATGCGTCTGAAGGAAATATGCCCTAAAGGCAATAATAAAGTTGTTATTTATATTTCCTTATATCATGATAAATGTTTATTATTCATGCTAGAATTGTATTAACCGGAAACTTAGTACATGTGTGAATACATAGACAAACAAAGTGTCCCTAGTACGCCTCTACTTGACTAGCTCGTTAATGAAAGATGGTTAAGTTTCCTAGCCATAGACATGTGTTGTCATTTCATGAATGGGATCACATCATTAGAAAATGATTTGATGGACAAGACCCATCCGTTAGCTTAGCACTATGATCGTTTAGTTTATTGCTATTGCTTTCTTCATGATTTATACATGTTCCTATGACTATGAGATTATGCAACCCCCGAATACCAGAGGAACACTTAGTGTGCTATCAAACGTCACAATATAACTGTGTGACTATAAATATGCTCTACAGGTGTCTCCGATGGTGTTTGTTGAGTTGGCATAGATCAAGATTAGGATTTGTCACTCCGTGTATCGGAGAGGTATCTCTGGGCCCTCTCAGTAATGCATATCACTATAAGCCTTGCAAGCAATGTGACTAATGAGTTAGTTACGGGATGTTGAATTACGGAACGAGTAAAGAGACTTGCTGGTAACGAGATAGAACTAGGTATTGGGATGCCGACTATCGAATCTCGGGCAAGTAACATACCGATGACAAAGGGAACAACGTATGTTGTTGTGTGGTTTGACCGATAAAGATCTTCGTAGAATATGTAGGAACCAATATGAGCATCCAGGTTCCGCTATTGGTTATTGACTGGAGATGAGTCTCGGTCATGTCTACATAGTTGTCAAACCCGTAGGGTCCGCACACTTAACGTTCGGTGACAATCGGTATTATGAGTTTATGTGTTTTGATGTACCAAAGGTAGTTCAGAGTCCCGAATATGATCACGGACATGACGAGGAGTCTCAGAATGGTCGAGACATAAAGATTGATATATTGGAAGGCTATGTTTGGACATCAGAATGGTTTCGGGTGAGTTCAGGCATTTACCGGAGTATCGGGGGGTTACCGGAACCCCCCGGGGAGTATATGGGCCTTAATGGGCCTTAGTGGGAGAGAAGAGAAGGCAGCCTAGGAGGGGGCTCGCCCCCCAAGCCCAATCCTAATTAGGTGAGGGGCCGGCCCCCTTTCCTTTCTCCTTCTCCCTCTTCCTTCTATTCCTAGTAGGACTAGGAAAGGGGGAGTCCTACTCCTACTAGGAGGAGGACTCCTCCCCCCTTGGCGCTCCTAGAGAGGCTGGCCGGCCTCCCCCTCCCTCCTTTATATACGTGGGGAGGGGGCACCCTAGAACACACAAGTTGATCTCTTAGCCTTGTGCGGTGCCCCCTCGACAGATTTCCACCTCAGTCATATCATTGTTGTGCTTAGGCGAAGCCCCGTATCAGTTACTTCATCATCACCGTCATCACACCGTCGTGCTGACGAAGCTCTCCCTCGACACTCAGCTGGATCTAGAGTTCGTGGGACGTCACCGAGCTGAACATGTGCAAATCATGGAAGTGCCGTACCTTTGGGGCTAGGATCGGTCGGATCGTGAAGATGTACGACAACATCAACCGTGCTATCATAACGCTTCCGCTTACGGTCTACGAGGGTACATGGACACTACTCTTCCCCTCTCGTTGCTCTGCATGACCTAGATGGATCTTGCGTGTGCGTAGGAATTTTTTATAAATTACTGCGTTCCCCAACAGTGGCATCCGAGCCAGGTCCATGCGTAGATGTTATATGCACGAGTAGAACACAAAGGAGTTGTGGGCGTGGGTATATACATATTGCTTGCCGTCACTAGTTCATTCTTGATTCAGCGGTATTGTTGGATGAAGCGGCTCAGACCGACATTACGCATAAGCTTACGCGAGACTGGTTCTACCAACGTGCTTCGCACACAGGAGGCTAGTGGGTGTCAGTTTCTCCAACTTTAGTTGAATCGGATTCAATGAACATGGTTCTTTCTGAAGATCAAAAAGCAATCACTATACCGCATTGTGGTTTTTGATGCGTAGGTGAGAACGGTTCTTGCTCAGCCCGTAGCAGCCACGTAAAACTTGCAACAACAAAGTAGAGGACGTCTAACTTGTTTTTGCAGGGCATGTTGTGATGTGATATGGTCAAGACATGATGCTAAATTTTATTGTATGAGATGATCATGTTTTGTAACAGAATTATCGGCAACTGGCGGGAGCCATATGGTTGTCGCTTTATTGTATGAAATGCAGTCGCCATGTAATTGCTTTACTTTATCACTAAGCGGCAGCGATAGTCGTAGAAGCAATAGTTGGCGAGACAACAACGATGCTTCGATGGAGATCAAGGTGTCAAGCCGGTGACGATGGTGATCATGACGGTGCTTTGGAGATGGAGATCAAAGCCACAAGATGATGATGGCCATATCATATCACTTATATTGATTGCATGTGATGTTTATCCTTTATGCATCCTATTTTTCTTAGTTCGGTGGTAGCATTATAAGATGATCTCTCACTAAATTTCAAGGTATAAGTGTTGTCCCTAAGTATGCACTGTTGCTACAGTTCATCGTGCCAAGACACCACGTGATGATCGGGTGTGATAAGCTCTACGTTCACATAAAATGGGTGCAAGCCAGTTTTGCACATGCGGAATACTCGGGTTAAACTTGACGAGCCTAGCTTATGCAGATATGGCCTCGGAACACTGAGACCGAAAGGTTGAGCATGAATCATATAGTAGATATGATCAACATAGTGATGTTCACCATTGAAAACTTCTCCATCTCACGTGATGATCGAACATGGTTTAGTTGATATGGATCACGTGATCATTTAGATGACTAGAGGGATGTCTATCTAAGTGGGAGTTCTTAAGTAATATGATTAATTGAACTTAAATTTATCATGAACTTAGTCCTAATAGTATTTGCATATCTATGTTGTAGATCAATTGCTCGCATATAGCTTCCCCATTTTATTTATGATATGCTTCTAGAGAAAACTATGTTGAAAGATGTTAGTAGCAATGATGCAGACTAGCTCCGTGATATGAGGATTATCCTCATTACTGCACAGTAGAATTATGTCTTTGATGCACCGCTAGGTGACGGACCTTTTGCAGGAGCAGATGCAGACGTTATGAACGTTTGACAAGCTCAGTATGATGACTACTTGATATTTTAATGCGCCATACTTTACGGCTTAGAACCGGGACTTCAAAAATGTTTTTAACACCATGGAGCATATGAGATGTTCCAAGAGCTGAAATTGGTATTTCAGACTCATGCCCGTGTTAAGAGGTATGATACCTCTGAAAAGTACTTTGCCCACAAGATGGAGGAGAATAGCTAAGCTAGTGAGCATGTGCTCAGAATGTCTGAGTACTACAATCACTTGAATCAAGTGGGAGTTAATCTTCCATATAAGATAATGATTGACAGAGTTCTCTAGTCACTATCACCAAGTTACTAGAACTTTGTGATGAACTATAATATGCAAGGGATAACGGAAACAATTCCAAAGCTCTTCGCGATGCTGAAATTGGCGAAGGTAGAAATCAAGAAAAAGCATCAAGTGTTGATGGTTGACAAGACCACTAGTTTCAAGTAAAAGGGCAAGGGAAAGAAAGGGAACTTCAAGAAGAATGGCAAGCAAGTTGCCACTCCCATGAAGAAGCCCAAAGCTAGACCTAAGCCTGAAACTGAGTGCTTCTACTGCAAAGGGAATGGTCACTGGAAGCAGAACTACCCCAAATACTTGGCGGATAAGAAGTATGGCAAAGTGAACAAAAATATATTTGATATACATGTTATTGATGTGTACTTTACTAGTGTTCATAGTAACCCCAGGGTATTTGATACCGGTTCAGTTGCTAAGATTAGTAACTCAAAACAAGAATTGCAAAATGAACAGAGACTAGTTGAGGGCGAGGTGACGATGTGTGTTGGAAGTGATTCCAAGGTTGTGTAACATCCCAAATTTTCAATTTGGAATGTTATACATAGATCATCATGCATATCATATTTTCTTGCATTTTGGCCGATCCTAGAAATTTCATGCAACTCAAGGACCCTCGGAGAGAGTTGGAGATTTCGTTATTTTCATATTTGAGAGTTTTCTCGAATTTTGAAAAGAGGATCATTTGATTTATTTATTTTATCTTCAATAATTTTCCGGTGTCAAAATATATGAGAGAGGGAATAATATGACTTTCCCAAATTTAGGAAAAATGAAGATTTAATAAATAGATCAATTTTTGTTTTCCGGTGTTTATTTGCATTTTATTTGGATAGGGAAAAAATGCGCGTTTTCGAAAATTGCATTTTAGGCCCGGAGAAAAGTTCATTTTGTTCGGCTCATTTTTAGGAGTCGGGGAAAATTTACTTTAGATTTTTCGGAGTTCGTTTAGTCCTCTTTTTGTTTTTCTGCGCGCGAAATCAGTTAAAAAAAACAAAAAAAACTGGACCAAGGCCGGCCAGGCCAAGGCCCAGCCGGGCCAAAGGCCACCGCCCCCAGGGAGCCGCGCGCGCCTAGCACTAGCGCAGGAGGCCGCCGCCTCGCCTCTTGCTCTAAACCGAATCCAAGTAGGACTTTGGTCCTACTTCCGTATATTCCTTTTCTATTTCTAGATCTTTTCCTTCCCTCTTTTCTATTCCTATTCCTAGTCTAATTCCTTGCCCTCTACCCCAAGTAAACCCCTCCCCTCCCCAATATAAACACCCAAGCACCCCCCTCTAAACACATCAAATCAAAGCCGCAACAAGCAGCCCCACCCCGCGCCCTACGCCACCGCCGCACCTAGCCGCCACGCCACCCCACACGCCGCGCCGCCGCCCCGCGTCACCGCCGCCGCCGCACCTTGCCCACGCCGCCGCCCTACGCCGCCGCCGCCGGAGCCCCTCACAGGAGACCTCGCCAAGGTTGCCCCGCGCTACACCTATTCTTTTCCTCGGATCATTTTCTTCTAATCGTTCCGATTCTTTTCTTCTCTAAACCGTTCCGGTTTTCTAGATCGGTTTTTCGTTCGGTTTTCTTCTCCGAAACCCTAGATCGGATTCGTTTTCTTTTCCGATTTAGTTGCTTTTGGACCGTTCGCCGGACCATTCGTCCTAACAAACGTGATCACCAGATTCTTCTAGGTTAACGACGTCCGTTCGTTTAACCGTTCTTCTTTTTCTTTTCGTCGGATTTATTCCGCGATCGCGATCTCAGATCCGATCTTCTTCTAGTCTTTCTTTTCGCTCGTTTATCGGAATCAGGTGATTCAAGCGCCTGGAGTTTCGTCTCGAAACCGCCGTTCCGTCTAATCAACTTGAACAAGCTTTTGCTACAGTAAAATTTGACCTAGTTTCAACTTGCTAGAACCGAGTTGTTTTCTTTCCGCCGTTTGTTTCTTTGTTCGGTTCTTCTTTCTTTGCAACCGGAGTTCTTAAGTTGAACTATCTGGTTCGATCTCTTGTTCGAGTTTTACCTGTGCATTAGATGAGTACTTATTGTATGCTTGTTGTTTGTCTGCGATAGATTACCCGGATTGCGCCGCTTGTTACTTCGAAACCCTAGGACTCGCGGATCATCAGCAAGGCAAGTAACACTTTGATCATACCTTTTCTACAACCCATGTTTTATTGCATTAGATCAATCCTCTCACATTGCATGATTAGGATCTAATTAAATTGTGGGATGGGAAGTAGATGAGGTAGTACCTATTACCTGTATTATTATGAAACCTTTGGGAGTTACTTCTACGTTTGCTTATTATGCCATGCTATGCTAGTAGACGTGGATTGGGTGAGTGATATCCATGACAGATGTGAGATTGATAATTTTAATGGTTTATCTAAGGTGGCAACTTAAACACACATCTGGGTGGATTGAGGCACCTGATGTCTATCAGGACTTGCCTGTTTTTTTTGGACCGCCACCCAGGCCCAAAGGGATCATAAGATCTTTCATGCTAGAAACTTCCGTGTGCAGCCACATGCCACTATGGGCTCTGGCATAGTTGACTAAGTTGTGCGAACTCTTACGGGGTGGACTAGCAGATGTAGGGGATGTAGGTGTACCGGTCTACCCCACATGTAAGGTGCTAGTGCTTCTGAAAGACTATGTCTCGGTCATCCGTCTCTCAAACACCATGTAGTGCGAGAAAACAAACGGAGGCGATCGAGTCATGTGGGGAAAAGTGCGCAAACCTCTGCAGAGTGTACAAACTAATCATGATTAGCCGTGTCCCCGGTTATGGACAACTTGAGTATCTAGTACTTGAATATCGAGTGAATCTCAACATGTTACTTCTAATTAATGTTATTGGGTTTTAATTACTTTTAATTGGGATTGAGAATGCTGTCAACCATTCTCAATGTTTCACAACCACCAGGATAGTTAAATAAATTTATTCCTTTGCAGTAGGGAAAAATTGGCTTTACGCAAAACTGTAACCATAGAGCTTTCCACCAGCCATATATGCATATAGTATAGCTGTTTCATTCCATTACTCTCTATGTGTTACATTGCCAGCATATTCCATGTGCTGACCCGTTTTCGGGCTGCAACTTCTCATGTTGCAGACTTTTCAGACGACAATTGAGGTGTTTTAGGTCGTTGTTCTATACTCAGTGATGCCGCTGGAGTTGATGGACCCATTTATCTTCCGAGTCTTCCGCTGTTATCGATATTAGATGGCCTTCAGCCATATTTATTGTAATAAGTTCTTTTTGAGCCATCGATGTAATAAGTGTGTGATTGCAACTCTGCTATAAAACCTCGATGTACTGTGTGGTGTCAGCATTACTGATCCAGGGATGACACCGTAGCACAGTAGACGTGATCCATTCGGGTCAGGTCGCTACAGAGATGGGTATCAGAGCACACGCTGACTGTAGGACACGACCACTAAGTTAAAGCCATAGATCACCCTTCTCTTCTCATTTTCTAACTCCTCATCTTTTCTACTCTATTAGGATGACGCACGCGAAGATTAAGTACGCTCAACCAGATGAAGGCACACCTTTTGGATTGCATCTGAAGGAAGTCACCAAGTACCTGAACATTGGATTACCAAGCTTCACGGGAACCTTCAACGCCACTCTGCCTGAAGAGGAGCGCTGGAAGATTCAAGCTCACGTTCCGGGAAGGAACATTCGCGCCAATCACGAAGCCCATAGATAGTGTTTTCAATGCACCAACCTGGAGTCTAGGAAGGAGCATGGCAGCTCATATCACCATAGGACGCATTGGAGAAGTTTATCAAGAAGACCTCAAGGACACTATCTACCAGATTTGCGGACGCCGGGATGAACAATGGGAGTTAGTCAGCACCAAGAAGGATAGATCCATTGCATCTTTCATCCAGGAGTTAAACCAGCACATTCGACGCCACGAGAACCAGATGTGCAATGATATGATAGAGTTGAAGAATGCAAAGGCAAGGATCATCGAGCTAGAAGGAGAACTGAAGTTTACACGCAAGGACTACATGGACGAGATCGTAGCTCTAGCAAGGCACAATTGCGATCTTAAGCAGGAGATTGAAGAACTCAAGAGGAAGTTAGCATCCCAGGAGGATGACGAGTACATCGCATGTCCGGACAACTACATCATCATCGACGACACCGATTCGGATCCAAGTGAACCCGACTTTGAAGACGAAGCTGGAGCAGATATCATGGAGTCTTCCACCGGTTCAAATTTCTAGATGACCACCAGATAGTAGTAGTATTCCCCCATGTAAACACATTATAGTCGAGCACTTTTGCGATAGTTAGACCGTTTGTAAGCCCTTGTTTGATTGATTGAAGTGATTTGTGTGCATTTGCCTCATGTGCATATGGGTAGTGTTTTCCCTTTAGACCCCCTCTATTCTTAATTCTCGTCTTTTCTAAACCCTCAGATGCCTCCGAGACGTGACAATGGATTTCCACCGGAGCTCACTCAGTTGATCCAGCAGCAGAATCAATTGATGCAGATGTTAGTCCAGAACCAGCAGAACAACAACAACCCACCACCACCACCACCTGTTGACCACTTAGCCCGTTTCCTTAGGCTGAATCCGCCGGTGTTTTCCAGTAGCACCGAGCCGATAGTAGCAGACGATTGGCTCCGCAAGATAGGAAGGGAGTTGACCACTGCAGGATGCACGGATGGTGAGAAAGTGAAGTTTGCCGCACATCAGCTTGACGGACCCGCGGCAGCATGGTGGGAGAATTTCACAGCCACTTACCCAGTTGACACTGTCACATGGGATCAGTTTCAGCAAGCTTTCCGCACTGCCCATGTTTCAGCAGGAGCTATGGCCATAAAGAAGCGTGAGTTTCGCAACTTACGCCAAGGAGGAAGGACTGTTGGCCAGTATGTGGAGGAGTTTAGTAAGCTAGCCCGTTATGCCCCAGATGACGTTGCTACGGATGCAGCTAAGCAGGAGAAGTTTCTGGAAGGACTGAATGATGAACTAAGCATGCAGTTGATGGTAGCGAATTTCAACAACTACCAGGAGTTGGTAGATCGTGCCATCATGATTGAAGGGAAGCAACAGCAGATTGAGAACCGTAAGAGGAAGTATGGACAGGGGAAGTATAACTCTGGAGCCCAGCAGAAGCCCCGTTTTACCCCTAAACCGGGATTTAAGTTTCAGCACACCCATGGAGGAGGTAGCTCGCACAACCATAATGGCCACAAGAATGGTAATGGGAATGGAGGAAGCAACGGCCAGAACCGGACAACCCCATCGACCCCAACCAAGAGAGACCTGAGTCAAGTCACCTGTTTCAAGTGTTCGAAGACCGGACATTATGCCAATGAATGTCCTGAAGGCCAGAATGGAAATGGCAATGGAAGCTCTGGGAAGAAGCCGAACCCTTTCAATAGGGGACAGGTGAACCACGTTAATGTGGAGGAGATTGAAGATCAGCCCGATGCAGTAATCGGTAAGTTTTTGGTTAAGTCATTTACTGCACTCGTTCTTTTTGATACTGGTGCATCGCATTCATACATATCAAGGGGATTTGTGGAAAAGTATAGCCTGCCCACTAGGATTCTTAAAACACCTATGCTAGTAAGCTCGCCAGGAGCAGAATACATGGCCAGACAAGGATGTTTCAAGTACCATTGAGTATAGGAAGGCATGTATTCCCAACGGATTTAATTATTCTGGAATCCCAAGGTCTGGATGTGATTCTTGGTATGGATTGGCTGTCGATGTATGGAGGAAACATCGATTGCGCCAGTAAGACAATTTTGCTTACCACACCAGAAGGAAGAAGGATCAAGTATGTATCCCGGCATGTGCCAAACAGGACACAAGTGAATTGCCTAACAGGAGTTGTGCAGGAGGAAGTACCAGTGGTAAAGGATTTTCCTGATGTATTTCCTGAGGAATTACCAGGCATGCCACCGGATAGAGACATTGAGTTTTTGATTGAGTTATTGCCAGGTACAGGCCCAATATCGAAGCGACCGTACCGGATGCCAGCAAAGGATTTGGTGGAAATTAAGAATCAGATTAAGGAGTTATTGGATAAAGGTTACATTCGCCCAAGTTCTTCGCCTTGGGGATCACCCGTACTTCTAGTGGAAAAGAAGGATGGATCATTAAGGATGGTTGTAGATTATCGGGGATTGAATGAAGTAACCATCAAGAATAAGTACCCACTGCCAATGATCAACGATCTGTTTGATCGATTGCAAGGAGCTAAAGTGTTTTCCAAGATCGATTTGCGATCAGGGTACCATCAGTTGAAGATTCGAGAGCAGGACATACCTAAGACAGCATTCACCACAAGATATGGACTGTATGAGTATACCGTTATGTCATTTGGATTGACTAACGCACCTGCCTATTTTATGAACCTGATGAACAAAGTGTTTATGGAGTTTTTGGATAAGTTCGTCGTAGTGTTCATTGATGACATCCTAGTTTATTCAAAGAATGAAGAGGAGCATAAGGAACATTTGCGTTTGGTTTTGGAGAAACTAAGGGAACATCAGTTATACGCCAAATTCAGCAAATGTGAGTTTTGGTTGAAGGAAGTTGGATTCCTCGGACACGTTATATCCGGAGAAGGTATAGCAGTTGACCCCACAAAGGTTGAGACCGTAACCGAATGGGAAGCACCAACAACAGTTGGAGAGATCCGGAGTTTTCTTGGACTCGCAGGATACTACCGGAGATTCATTGAGAATTTCTCAAAAATTGCGAAGCCTATGACGGAGTTGTTGAAGAAGGATACTAAGTTCAAATGGACTGAGGAGTGTGAGGCTAGTTTCCAGGAGTTGAAGAAACGATTGGTTACCTCACCGGTATTGATTTTGCCAGATCAGACCAAGGATTATGAGGTGTATTGCGACGCTTCACGTCGAGGACTTGGAGCAGTGCTTATGCAGGAAGGGAGAGTTGTTTCGTATGCATCACGACAACTGAAGCCTCATGAGTTGAATTATGCCACGCATGATTTGGAGTTAGCAGCCGTAGTGCATGCATTGAAAACGTGGAGACATTTCCTCATTGGAAATCATTGTGAGGTGTACACGGATCATAAGAGTTTGAAGTACATTTTCACTCAGAAGGAGTTGAACCTCCGGCAAAGGAGATGGTTGGATCTCATCAAGGATTATGACATGAGATTGCATTACCATCCCGGAAAGGCTAATGTAGTAGCTGACACATTGAGCCGTAAGAGCCATGTCAATACCCTAGTGACGGGGAAAATACCAAAGGAGTTAGCAGAAAACCTTCGTGAGCTATGTTTGGAAATAGTTCCGAGAGGCTATGTAGCAGCATTGGAGATTCAGTCAACATTGATGGATAAGATCAGAGAAGCTCATAAATCTGACAAAGAGATTGCTGCTATAAAGGAGAAACTTAGCAAAGGAAAAGCTAAGGGATTTCGTGAGGATGAACATGATACCCTATGGTTTGAGGACCGTGTTTATGTGCCCAATGACCCGGAGATCAGGAAGTTGATTTTGCAAGAGGCACATGATTCACCGTATTTGATTCACCCAGGGAATACCAAGATGTATTTGGATTTGAAGGAAACATTTTGGTGGACCGGAATGAAGAAGGATATTGCAGCCTATGTAGCAGTTTGTGACGTATGTCAGAGGGTAAAGGCAGAGCATCAGAAGCCAGCAGGATTGTTACAGCCATTGCCGATACCCGAATGGAAGTGGGATAAAATAGGCATGGATTTTATCACAGGACTACCCAGGACGAAAGCAGGCTATGACTCGATATGGGTAGTAGTTGATCGTAATAATCCTAGTCATGTATCATTTGTTTGCATGGAGTTCCGAGGAGTATCGTATCAGATAGAGGAACCCAATTTACCTCAAAGTTTTGGAATCAGTTGCATGAAACTTTAGGAACCAGACTAGAGTTCAGCACAGCTTTTCATCCGCAGACAGATGGACAGACCGAGAGAGTCAATCAGATTTTGGAAGATATGCTGAGAGCTTGTGCACTAGATTATGGATCTAGTTGGGACGATAACTTGCCGTATGCGGAGTTTTCCTACAACAACAGTTACCAAACCAGTTTGAAGATGGCACCTTTCGAAGCTTTATACGGAAGGAGGTGCAGGACACCGTTGTCATGTAACGAAGTTGGAGACCGTCAATTCTTTGGACCAGATTTGATTAAGGAGTCTGAACGGAAAGTTAAGTTGATTCGCGATAGGCTCAAGGTAGCCCAGTCCAGGCAGAAGAGCTACACAGATTCTAAACGCAAGGAGACAGTTTACGAAACCGGAGACAGAGTTTATCTTCGAGTATCCCCACTTCGAGGAGTTAAGCGCTTTGGAGTTAAGGGAAAGTTAGCACCGCGTTTCGTTGGACCGTACAAGATTTTGAAACGCATGGGAGAAGTCGCGTATAAGTTGGAATTACCAGAAGGACTGTCAGGAGTTCATGATGTATTCCATGTTTCTCAGCTGAAGAGATGTCACGCCGAGATGGCGGAGGTACCGCTAAGAGATACAGTGCCATTAGAAGCAATTCAGTTGAAGGATGACTTAACATATGAGGAGAAGCCAGTCAAGATTCTCGAGTTGCCAGCAGAGTTACTCGCAGCAAGGTTATCAAGTTTTGCAAAGTTCAGTGGAACCACCACTCAGAGGATGAAGCCACCTGGGAGAGAGACGAAGATTTGCTCAAGGACCACCCTCACATATTTTCTAGCCAACCCGAATCTCGAGGGCGAGATTCATCTTAAGGGGGGTAGGTTTGTAACATCCCAAATTTTCAATTTGGAATGTTATACACTAGATCATCATGCATATCATATTTTCTTGCATTTTGGTTGATCCTAGAAATTTCACGCAACTCAAGGACCCTCGGAGAGAGTTGGAGATTTCGTTATTTTCATATTTGAGAGTTTTCTCGAATTTTGAAAAGAGGATCATTTGATTTATTTATTTTATCTTCAATAATTTTCCGGTGTCAAAATATATGAGAGAGGGAATAATATGACTTTCCCAAATTTAGGAAAAATGAAGATTTAATAAATAGATCAATTTTTGTTTTTCGGTGTTTATTTGCATTTTATTTGGATAGGGAAAAATGCGCGTTTTCGAAAATTGCATTTTAGGCCCGGAGAAAAGTTCATTTTGTTCGGCTCATTTTTAGGAGTCGGGGAAAATTTACTTTAGATTTTTCGGAGTTCGTTTAGTCCTCTTTTTGTTTTTTTCTGCGCGCGAAACAGTTAAAAAAACAAAAAAAAAAACTGGACCAAGGCCGGCCAGGCCAAGGCCCAGCCGGGCCAAAGGCCACCGCCCCAGGGAGCCGCGCGCGCCTAGCGGTGGCGCAGGAGGCCGCCGCCTCGCCTCTTGCTCTAAACCGAATCCTAGTAGGACTTTGGTCCTACTTCCGTATATTCCTTTTCTATTTCTAGATCTTTTCCTTCCCTCTTTTCTATTTCTATTCCTAGTCTAATTCCTTGCCCTCTACCCCAAGTAAACCCCCAAGCACCCCCCTCTAAACACATCAAATCAAAGCCGCAACAAGCAGCAGCACGCAGCCCCACCCCGCGCCCTACGCCACCGCCGCACCTAGCCGCCGCGCCACCCCACACGCCGCGCCGCCGCCCTGCGTCACCGCCGCCGCCGCACCTTGCCCACGCCGCTGCCCTACGCCGCCGCCGCCGAAGCCCCTCACCGGAGACCTCGCCAAGGTTGCCCCGCGCTACACCTATTCTTTTCCTCGGATCGTTTTCTTCTAATCGTTCCGATTCTTTTCTTCTCTAAACCGTTCCGCTTTTCTAGATCAGTTTTTCGTTCGGTTTTCTTCTCCGAAACCCTAGATCAGATTCGTTTTCTTTTCTGATTTAGTTGCTTTTGGACCATTCGCCAGACCGTTCGTCCTAACGAACGTGATCACCGGATTCTTCTAGGTTAATGACGTCCGTTCGTTTAACCGTTCTTCTTTTTCTTCTCTCAGATCCGATTTTCGTTCTAGTCTTTCTTTTCGCTCGTTTATCGGAATCAGGTGATTCAAGCGCCTGGAGTTTCGTCTCGAAACCGCCGTTCCGTTTAATCAACTTGAACAAGCTTTTGCTACAGTAAAATTTGACCTAGTTTCAACTTGCTAGAATCGAGTTGTTTTCTTTCGCCGTTTGTTTCTTTGTTCGGTTCTTTCTTTCTTTGCAACCGGAGTTCTTAAGTTGAACTATCTGGTCCGATCTCTTGTTCGAGTTTTACCTGTGCATTAGATGAGTACTTATTGTATGCTTGTTGTTTGTCTGCGATAGATTACCCGGATTGCGCCGCTTGTTACTTCGAAACCCTAGGACTCGCGGATCATCAGCAAGGCAAGTAACACTTTGATCATACCTTTTCTACAACCCATGTTTTATTGCATTAGATCAATCCTCTCACATTGCATGATTAGGATCTAATTAAATTGTGGGATGGGAAGTAGATGAGGTAGTACCTATTACCTGTATTATTATGAAACCTTTGGGAGTTACTTCTACGTTTGCTTATTATGCCATGCTATGCTAGTAGACGTGGATTGGGTGAGTGATATCCATGACAGATGTGAGATTGATAATTTTAATGGTTTATCTAAGGTGGCAACTTAAACACACATCTGGGTGGATTGAGGCACCTGATGTCTATCAGGACTTGCCTGTTTTTTTTGGACCGCCACCCAGGCTCAAAGGGATCATAAGATCTTTCATGCTAGAAACTTCCGTGTGCAGCCACATGCCACTATGGGCTCTGGCATAGTTGACTAAGTTGTGCGAACTCTTACGGGGTGGACTAGCAGATGTAGGGGATGTAGGTGTACCGGTCTACCCCACATGTAAGGTGCTAGTGCTTCTGAAAGACTATGTCTCGGTCATCCGTTTCTCAAACACCATGTAGTGCGAGAAAACAAACGGAGGCGATCGAGTCATGTGGGGAAAAGTGCGCAAACCTCTGCAGAGTGTACAAACTAATCATGATTAGCCGTGTCCCCGGTTATGGACAACTTGAGTATCTAGTACTTGAATATCGATGTGAATCTCAACATGTTACTTCTAATTAATGTTATTGGGTTTTAATTACTTTTTAATTGGGATTGAGAATGCTGTCAACCATTCTCAATGTTTCACAACCACCATGATAGTTAAATAAATTTATTCCTTTGCAGTAGGGAAAAATTGGCTTTACGCAAAACTGTAACCATAGAGCTTTCCACCAGCCATATATGCATATAGTATAGCTGTTTCATTCCATTACTCTCTATGTGTTACATTGCCAGCATATTCCATGTGTTGACCCGTTTTCGGGCTGCAACTTCTCATGTTGCAGACTTTTCAGACGACAATTGAGGTGTTTTAGGTCGTGGTTCTATACTCAGTGATGCCGCTGGAGTTGATGGACCCATTTATCTTTCGAGTCTTCCGCTGTTATCGATATTAGATGGCCTTCAGCCATATTTATTGTAATAAATTCTTTTTGAGCCATCGATGTAATAAGTGTGTGATTGCAACTCTGCTATAAAACCTCGATGTACTGTGTGGTGTCAGCATTACTGATCCAGGGATGACACCGTAGCACAGTAGACGTGATCCATTCGGGTCAGGTCGCTACAGGTTGATAAGATCACCATCGCACACTCCCTCTACCTTCGGTATTAGTGTTAAACCTAAATAAATGTTATTTGGTGTTTGCGTTGAGCATGAATATGATTGGATCATGTTTATTGCAATAAGGATATTCATTTAAGTCAGAGTGGTTCTGTTTACATGAATAAAACCTTATATGGTCATACACTTAATATAAATGGTTTACTGAATCTCAATCGTAGTGATACACATATTCATTATATTGAAGCCAAAAGATGCAAGGTTAATAATGATAGTGCAACTTATTTGTGGCACTGCCGTTTAGGTCATATTGGTGTAAAGCGCATGAAGAATCTCCATGCGGATAGACTTTTGGAATCACTTGATTATGAATCACTTGATGCTTGCGAACCATGCCTCATGGGCAAGATGACTAAGACTCAGTTCTTCGGAACAATGGAGCGAGCAACTGACTTATTGTAAATAATACATACCGATGTATGCGGTCCGATGAGTATTAAGGCTCGCGACAGGTATGATTATTTTCTGACCTTCACAGATGATTTGAGCAGATACGGGTATATCTACTTGATGAAACATAAGTCTGAAACATTTGAAAAGTTCAAAGAATTTCAGAGAGAAGTGGAAAATCATCATGACAAGAAAATAAAGTTTCTATGATCTGATTGTGGAGATGAATATTTGAGTTGAGTTTTGGTCTTCATTTGAAACAATGTGGAATAGTTTCGCAACTCACGCCACCTGTAACACCACAACATAATGGTGTGTCCAAACGTCACAACTGTACTTTATTAGATATGGTGCGATCTATGATATCTCTTACCGATTTACCACTATCGTTTTGGGGTGATGCATTAGAGACAGCTGCATTCACGTTAAATAGGGCACCGTCTAAAAATCCATTGAGATGACACCATCTGAGCTATGGTTTAGCAAGAAACCTAAGCGGTCATTTCTTGAAGTTTGGGGTGATGATGCTTATGTGAAAATGTTTCAACATGATAAGCTCAAACTCAAATCGGAGAAGTGCGTCTTCATAGGATACCCAAAAGAAACTGTTGGGTATACCTTCTATCACAGATTCGAAAGCAAGATCTTTGTTGCTAAGAATGGATCCTTTCTAGAGAAGGAGTTTCTCTCGAAAGAAGTGAGTGGGAGGAAAGTAGAACTTGATGAGGTAGTTGTACCTTCTCCCGAATTGGAAAGTAGTTCATCACAGAAATTAGTTCCAGTGATTCCTACATCAATTAGTGAGGAAGCTAATGACGATGATCATGAAAATTCAGATCAAGTTACTTCCGAACCTCGTAGGTCAACCAGAGTATGGTCCGCAGCAGAGTGGTATGGTAATCCTTTCTAGAAGTCATGTTACTAAACCATGACGAACCTATGAACTATGAGGAAGCGATGATGAGCCCAGATTCCGCGAAATGGCTTGAGGCCATGAAATCTGAGATGAGATCCATGTATGAGAACAAAGTATGGACTTTGATTGACTTGCCCGATGATCGGCGAGCCTTTGAGATTAAATGGATCTTTAAGAGGAATACGGACGCTGATAGTAGTGTTACTATCTACAAAGCTTGAGTTGTCGCAAAATGTTTTCGACAAGTTCAAGGTGTTGACTTTGATGAGATTTTCTCACTCGTATCGATGCTTAAAAGTCTGTCCGAATCATGTTAGCAATTGCCGCAATTTAGGAAATTTGGCAAATGGATGTCAAAACTGCATTCCTTAATGGATTTCTTCAAGAAGAATTGTATATGATGCAACCAGAACGTTTTGTCAATCCTAAAGGTGCTAACAAAGTGTGCAAGCTCCAGCGATCCATCTATGGACTGGTGCAAGCATATCGAAGTTGGAATATACACTTTGATGAGTTGATCAAAGCATATAGTTTTATACAGACTTTTGGAGAAGCCTGTATTTACAAGAAAGTGTGTGGGAGCTCTGTTGCATTTCTGATATTATATGTGGATGACATATTATTGATCGGAAATGATACTGAATTTCTGGATAGCATAAAAGGATACTTAAATAAGATTTTTCAATGAAAGACCTCGGTGAAGCTGCTTACATATTGGGCATCAATATCTATAGAGATAGATCAAGACGCTTGACAATTTTTTCAATGAGTACATACCTTGACAAGTTTTTGAAGTAGTTCAAAAATGAAACAGTCAAAGAAGGAGTTCTTGCATGTGTTGCAAGGTGTGAAGTTGAGTTAAGACTCAAAACCCAACCACGGCAAAAAATAGAAAGAGAATGAAAAGTCATTCCCTATGCCTCAGTCATAGGTTCTATAAAGTATGCTATGCTGCATACCAGACCTATTGTATACCTTAGCATGATTTTGGCAAGGGAGTACAATAGTGATCTAGGAGTAGATCATTGGACAGCGGTCAAAATTATCCTTAGTGGACTAAGGAAATATTTCTCGGTTATGGAGGTGATAAAAGAGTTCGTCGTAAAGAGTTACGTCGATGCAAACTTTTGACACCGATCTAGATGACTCTAAGTCTTGATATAGATACATATTGAAAGTGGGAGCAATTAGCTAGAGTAGCTTTGTGCAGATTATTGTAGACATAGAAATTTGCAAAATACATACGGATCTGAATGTTGCAGACCCATAGACTAAACTTCTCTCACAAACAAAACATGACCACTCTTTGGGTGTTAATCACATAGCGATGTGAACTAGATTATTGACTCTACTAAACCCTTTAAGTATTAGTCACATGAAGATGTGAACTAATCACATAAAGATGTGCACTATTGATGTGAAATCACATGATGATGTGAACTAGATTATTGACTCTAGTGCAAGTGGGAGACTAAAGGAAATACGCCCTAGAGGCAATAATAAAGTTGTTATTTATATTTCCTTATATCATGATAAATTTTTATTATTCATGCTAGAATTGTATTAACCGGAAACTTAGTACATGCGTGAATACATAGAGAAACAAAGTGTCCCTAGTATGCCTCTACTTGACTAGCTCGATAACCAAAGACGGTTAAGTTTCCTAGCCATAGACATGTGTTGTCATTTGATGAACAGGATCACATCATTAGAGAATGATGTGATGGACAAGACCCATCCGTCAGCTTAGCACTATTATCGTTTAGTTTATTGTTATTGCTTTCTTCATGACGTATACATGTTCCTATGACTATGAGATTATGCAACTCCCGAATACCGGAGGAACACTTAGTGTGCTATCAAACGTCACAACGTAACTGGGTGACTATAAAGATGCTCTACAGGTGTCTCTGATGGTGTTTGTTGAGTTGGCATAGATCGAGATTAGGATTTGTCACTCCGTGTATCAGAGAGGTATCTCTAAGCCCCCTCGGCAATGCACATCACTATAAGCCTTGCAAGCAATGTGACTAATGAGTTAGTTACGGGATGTTGCATTACGGAACAAGTAAAAACACTTGCCGGTAACGAGATTGAACTAGGTATTGGGATACCGACGATCGAATCTCGGGCAAGTAACATACCGATGACAAAGGGAACAACGTATGTTGTTATGCGGTTTGACCTATAAAGATCTTCGTAGAATATGTAGGAACCAATATGAGCATCCAGGTTCCACTATTGGTTATTGACCGGAGATGAGTCTCGGTCATGTCTACATAGTTCTCGAACCCGTAGGGTCCGCACGCTTAACGTTCGGTGACGATCGGTATTATGAGTTTATGTGTTTTGATGTACCGAAGGTAGTTCGGAGTCCCGATATGATCACGGACATGACAAGTAGTCTCGGAATGGTCGAGACATAAAGATTGATATATTGGAAGTCTATGTTTGGACATCAGAATGGTTCCAGGCGAGTTCGGGCATTTTTCGGAGTACCGAGGGGTTACCGGAACCCCCGGGGAGTATATGGGCCTTAATGGGCCTTAGTGGGAGAGAAGAGAAGGCAGCCTAGGAGGGGGCGCGCCCCCTAAGCCCAATCCGAATTGGGTGAGGGGGCCGGCCCCCTTTCCTTTCTCCTTCTCCCTCTTCCTTCTATTCCTAGTGGGACTAGGAAAGGGGAGTCCTACTCCTACTAGGAGGAGGACTCCTCTCCCCTTGGCACGCCTAGAGGCCGACCGGCCTCCCCCTCCCTCCTTTATATACATTGGGAGGGGGAACCCTAGAATACACAAGTTGATCTCTTAGCCGTGTGCGGTGCCCCCCTCCACAGATTTCCACCTTAGTCATATCGTTGTAGTGCGTAGGCGAAGCCCTGCGTCGGTAACTTCATCATCACCATCATCACGCCGTCGTGCTGACGAAGCTCTCCCTCGACACTCAGCTAGATCTAGAGTTCGTGGGACGTCACCGAGCTGAACGTGTGCAGATCGCGGAGGTGCCGTACCTTCGGTGCTAGGATCGGTCAGATCGTGAAGATGTACGACTACATCAACCGCGTTGTCATAACGCTTCCGCTTACGGTCTACAAGTGTACATGGACACCACTCTTCCCCTCTCGTTGCTATGAATCACCTAGATGGATCTTGCATGTGTGTAGGATTTTTTTTTGAAATTACTGCGTTCCCCAACAGCGTCCATGACAGCGTCGACAACACCCAGACAACCAATGGTCTACACCAATGCACACGATGGGCGCTAGAAGGCAATACCTCCGGTCGTAAAGGTGGCGGTTGGCGCCAATGTGTCCCTGTGGCCCCGTCTCCAACAACATTGAAGCATGGGGCAACATCAACAACCTAATCATCCATAAGGCTGATGGCATTCTGGCCTATCACCAAAATAGCCTTGCCGTGAATGGTGTGGCGATTCTCGATGGATGGGATCCACCGATGATCTCAACACAAGGATATCATGGGAGCAGTGCAATGCGCCAGTGCCAGTGTGAATCTGTGAAACCCTCCAATCAAGTTGGTTGGCACTACAGTAATAAGGCGGCCGTGACGAGATTGATAATTTTTGTTTATTCTTGTTTTTAGGACAAGGCATGTTAGTTCGCCATGGAATGAAGATGATATAGTGTTACCTCATTGGCTGGTATCATGCTTGTTATACGACCCAACGAGCTCCCTAGATAACACAAGTCTGGATGGACATACCTACACTAATTCATATTGTTACTAAACAATTATCATCGAAACAACGAGCATGTAGTAAATCTCCAAACCGGTTCTTGAGGCAGCATATGAATCATGCACCAAGAAGAGAGGAAAAAAATTATTCGCCAAGTCAAGTTTGACTTGCTCCACACTCAAACCTGACTCGGCATGGGGGCATTTGTTCGACAAGTCTTTTTGCATTTCTGCATAAAATATTTTTTTGTGAGTTTTGATGCTGGTAATATATGTGAGACCTGGCTTATTATCGCATGTACATCTTATGCATGCTTGTTAAAAAAGGAGAAGTTTTGCATGCACGTGGAAAGCTTGACCTAGACACTATATGTATACATCATGTATATGTATTCGGGTATCTCGGCCGGCCGACAAGCTCGCACATGTAAGTACCCAAATACATGCATTACCCTCGAAGAAAAAGAGAATGAAAAGAAGTGGCATACTTGTACAAGATACATGAAAGATCTTCATGTTCATGCAATGAGTCGACCAGGTGGAGTACTAAAGTACCACACAACCTCGGCTAGATACGACAACTGGTACGTATTCGTATACTTGCACCAGCAGACAACCTCGCATGTCTAGAAGCACCAGAGAGAAGACCATTTAAAAGGAAATATATCTGTCATGATTTCCTTCAAGACACTCGTACATATGGTCTTCCATACATATGATATGGTGTTTCCTTTGCATTGTGCATCCTTGACCGACCATAAGATCACTAAAAGGAATAAGAAGATCCAGCAACGCCGTGCTTTGTCGAACACCCAACCCCTTCTACCTATAAATAGAGGAGGCAGACAACTCACCAGACCCCAGCTAGCATGTAGCAAGGTACATATCACGTACGGGAAACTTAGGCACGCAAAGGAAGGAGTGTCGCGCGTATAGCGACCTCGCTCGTGAGTCAATAAGATGCACATACACACGTGAGAAGACTGTCGAGAGGATGTGCCGATGGGCAAGGGCAACTCATCTGGGCTCGAAGCTGCGCGAGCTGGCAACGACAACACACTCGAAGGCCATGGAGGTCACGACACGCTGCACCGTTGAGTCCGTTGACAACCATGAAGAACTTCAAGATGTCCATATACGCGGGCATCACATGGACGTCCTCTTCTTTCCCTATGGTACGTATATATTATTTTTATGTACAGATGCAATGGAGATGGCGGACAACACATCCAACACAGATGGCCGCAGACGGCGCGGTGCTCTTCTCATACCAAGTGCAATGAAGATGGAAGTCAACGTACCCAATGGAGATGGCCGAGGACAACGTGCTCCCTTTTTGTACCAGGTGCAATGGAAGCGGCACCACTGGACCAGGAGACTACGCCGACACCACCGGAGCTTGTGTACACCGAGCCCTTCATCTTCATATGACGTGATCGGGTCTATACGGAGCTCACCAATGAGGTGTTAACCACGCCCCACCGTGATGTCACCTCTTTGGCACTGTGATATGTTTTCCTTGTCTTGGCGGACCACCAAATACGACGTCCAACCAAGATAATGTACACTCTTCATGGCGTACAGGTCTGGCGTGATCCTTGTCTTAACAGACCATAAAATACGGCGTCTAGCTGAGACGAGGTATCAACCATGCCCCTTCATGACGTCCCCTTTCTTTGGCCCCGCAATGTGTTTCCCTTGTCTTAGCGGAACACCGAATACGGTGTCCAACCGAGACGAGGTGCACTCCTCATGGCATACAGGTCTCGGCGTACAGGCGGCATTCTCCTTATCCTAGCAGACCACCGAATACGACGTCTAGCTGAGACAAAGCATCAACCACGCCCCTCCATGACGTCACCTTTTCTTTGGCATCACAATGTGTTTCCCCTGTCTTGGCGGACTTCTAAATACGACGTGCAGCTGAGACAAGGTGCACTCTTCATAGCGTACATGTCTCGGCATATAGTCGGGATGCTCCTTGTCTTAGCAGACCACTGAATAAGGCATCTATCTGAGACGAGGCATAAACCACGCCACTACATGACACCACCTTTATTTGGCACTGCTATGTATTGCCCTTCTCTTGTTGGACCACAGAATACAGCGTCCAGCCGATATGAGGTGCACCCTGTGTTGCATACATTTCTCTTTGTCGTAGAGGCGGCGTGATCCTTGTCTTAGCAGACCATCGAATACGGCGTCTAGCTAAGATGGGGCATCAACTACGCCCCTCCATGTCACCTCTCTTCGGCCCCACGGTGTGATCATTGTGTTGGCAGACCACTGAATAAGGCGTCCCTCTAAGATATTACCTTTCACAGCCTCGTGAGGCTATGTCTTTGTCTACGTAGATTGTCGCAACCTCGGCTTCTAGTCGAGATGATGCGCCAACCACACTGGCCATGCCGATGCGAGTGTGCATTGGTTTTACAGTGATGCTAGTCTCCACAAAAGAATACTCCCGTGAGGCAACCCCTTGCATACCCCGATGAAGCCACTATATCGCCAAGAAGTCCGAGGCAAGCAGGACCCATGCTACTCCAACACCGATTACATCAATGTTGTCAAGACCGATGAGGCGTGAAGGCGAGGGCGGACGTGGCTAGCACAAAGCCATGTTTTGAGCAGCACGTGTACTGAGGAGGACATGGGCTTTGCCGCTACCCACACCTACACACACCATCAGCATCATGCATGGAGAATGTGAAGCGAAGACGACCACACGACTTAATCTGAGGTATCTCACAGAGCAACACGTGGGAGTAATTAACCGGGAGTCTCTCGAGGCCTTGGGAACCAGGAGACCACACATCGCTAGTCAGGATGGCCGCTCTAGTAGGCCACAGAATGCCTATAAGGAATTGTATTTGTTATCATTAAGATTAATAAAATACCATTCCCATCTCTTTGTTTTCATTATGTACCACAGTACACTGGCACACCCGCATTTTTTTCCCAGTGCATGAGAGAAATCATACTCCTCACTTTCCTTTCTCACGAAGAGCAATATTAGATTTTTCTTGTGTCAAACACTTTCTGCCCTTCCGATGATGTATGGATAGTTTACCACAGACCTGCGTGTCCATAGCTAGTAGCTAGATGGCTTCTCTCTCTCTTTGATCTTCAATACAATAATCTCCTCGATGTTCTTGGAGATCTATTTGATCTAATCTTCTTTTGCGGTGTGCTTGTTGGGGTCCAATGAATTGTGGGTTTATGATCAGATTATCCATGAATATTATTTGAGTCTTCTCTAAACTCTTTTATGCATGATTGTTATAGCTTTGTATTTCTCTCTGATATACCTGATTGGTTTGGCCAACTAGATTGATTTATCTTGCAATGGGAGAGGTGCTTTGTGATGGGTTCGATCTTGCGGTGCTCAATCCTAGTGATAGAAATGGACATGACACCTATTTGTATCGTTGCCATTAAGGGTAAACGATGGGGCTTATTCATATTGATTGAGTTTACTTTGTCTACATCATGTCATCTTGCTTAAGGTGTTACTCTGTTCTTTATGAACGTAATACTCTAGATGCATGCTGGATAGCGGTTGATGTGTGGAGTAATAGTAGTAGATGCAGGAAGGAGTCGGTCTACTTGTCTTGGACATGATGCCTATATACATGATCATTTCCTTGGATATCATCATAACTATGCACTTTTCTATCAATTACCCAACAGTAATTTGTTTACCCACTGTATGCTTTTTGTTCAAGAGAAAAGCCTCTAGTGAAAATTATGGCCCCGAGTCTATCTTTATCCACTACTAGAAACAAAGAATTTGCCATCAATCAGATCTTTGCCATCTACTAGTGGACGGCAAAGAAGGTCTTTGCCGTCCGCTTCCAAAAAACGGATGGCAAAGAAAGGGATGACGGTTGAGGCCCTATTTGTCGTCAGCCCGTTCTTTGCCGTCCGCTAGCGGACGGCACATATTCTTTGCCGTCAGCTAGAGGACGACAAAGAGGTGGGTAGGACCCAGTAGAGGTCCAAACTTTGACGGCCCACCAGCACCACCTCTTTGTCGCCTGCCAGATGACGACAAAGATTTGACTATGTAACTGTCGTTCCCCCGCCTCCTCTCTGTTTGTCTTCTCTAACCTCCATCGCCCACCACTAGTCCAATCACCCCCGACCCCCACCACACCCCGACCGCACACCGCTGCCCCGCACCCAGCCGCCGCCCCAACCGCCCCCGTCCTCGACAACGCCGCCGCCACCGCAGCTCCGCCCCCGGCCGCTCCTGCACGCCGCTCCCCCACCCCGATGCCCCACCGCGCCGGAAAACCACTCCGGCCTGCCGCCCGCCGCCCCCCTGTAGCCCCGGCCCGCTCGACGCTCCACCGCCCCGCCGCCCAGGCCTCCCTGATGCCCTGTGCGCCCTGGTGAGGGAGTCCTAGATTAGGGTGTCCCCGGGCGTCCGGGCTATGTGACATGGGCCGGACTGATGGGCCATGAAGATACAAGATAGAAGGCCTTCCCCCGTGTCTAGATGGGACTCTCCTTTGAATGGATGGCAAGCTTTGACATTCGGATATGAAGTTTCCTTTCTCTGTAAACCAACTCTGTACAAACCCTAGGCCCCACCGGTGTCTATATAAACAAGAGGGTTTAGTCCATAGAGGCAATCATAATCATATAGGCTAGACGTCTAGGGTTTAGCCATTATGATCTCGAGGTAGATCAACTCTTGTAACCCCTATACTCATCAAAGTCAATCAAGTAGGAAGTAGGGTATTACCTCCATCAAGAGGGCCCAAACCTGGGTAAACATCGTGTTCCCTGATTCATGTTACCTTCGATCCTCGGACGCATAGTTCGGGACCCCCTACCCGAGATCGGCCGGTTTTGACACTTCATTGAGAGTTCCACTGTGCGATCAACAAAAGGCTCGATGGCTCGTTCGATCGTCTACAATGATGCGTCTCCGGGGAAGCTTACCTCCCCGGTCAGATTTTTATATTCGGTGGCTTTGTTCTGCGTGCCAACTCAATTGGCCACCTCGAACAGATCGACAGCTACGTCCTTGGTCATCAGATCAGTTTTGGGAACCTAAACTATGTCATTGATATCCGAGGAGACTTGATCTTCGAGGGGTTCGCGGCTGTAACACCCACAATGCGGCTATATCTCCCACGTGTCGGGGCACGACTTAGAGGCATAACCGCATGGTAGTTTTCTCGCAAGAGGGGTAATCTTCACACAATCCCATGTACTGAATAAGAGAGGGATAAAGAGTTGGCTTACAATCGCCACTTCACACAAATAACAAGTTAAACATACATCATCCAGAGTACAATCAAGGTCCGACTATGGAACCAAAACAAAAGAAGACAACCCCAAATGCTAGATCCCCGATTGTCCCAACTGGGCTCCACTACTGATCATCAGGAAACGAAACATAACAACAACCCAGATCTTCATCAAACTCCCACTTGAGTTCGGTAGCGTCAGCTTCACTGGTATCATCGACACCTGCAACTGTTTGGAAGTATCTGTGAGTCACGAGGACTCAGCAATCTCACACCCGTGAGATCAAGACTATTTAAGCTTATGGGTAGGGTAAGGTAAGGAGGTGGAGCTGCAGCAAGCACTAAGCATATATGGTGGCTAACATACGCAAATAAGATCGAGAAGAGAAGCAACGCAACGGCCGTGAAGCTAGAAGTGATCAAGAAGTGATCCTGAAACTACTTACGCACAACCATAACACAAGAACCACGTTTACTTCCCGGACTCCGCCGAAAAGAGACCATCACGGCTACACACGCGGTTGATGCATTTTAATTAAGTTAAGTGTCAAGTTATCTACAACCGGATATTAACAAATTCCCATCTGCCACATAACCGCGGGCATGGCTTTCAAAAGTTTATACCCTACAGGGGTGTCCCAACTTAGCCCATCACAACCTCTCACGGTCAACGAAGGATATTCCTTCTCCCGGAAAGACCCGATCAGTCTCATAATCCCGGTTACAAGACATTTCGACAATGGTAAAACAAGACCAGCAAAGCCGCCCGAATGTGCCAACAAATCCCGATAGGAGCTACACATATCTCGTTCTCAGGGCACACCGGATGAGACATCCTACGAGTAAAACCAGCCCTCAAGTTTCCCGAGGTGGCCCCGCACTCTACTCAGTTCGGACCAACACTTAGAGAAGCACTGCCCCCCCCCCACCCTGGGGCGGGGGGGGGGGGGTAAACAAAGATGACCCTCGGGCTCACGAAAAACCAAGGGAAAGTTGTAGGTTGTTAGGCAAATGTAAAACCAAGGTTGGGCCTTCCTGGAGGAGTTTTATTCAAAGCGAACTGTCAAGGGGTTCCCATAACAGCCAACCGCGTAAGGAACGTAAAATCAAGGAACATAACACCGATATGACGGAAACTAGGGCGGCAAGAGTGGAACAAAACACCAGGCATACGGCCGAGCCTTCCACCCTTTACCAAGTATATAGATGCATTAGTTAAA
Organism: Triticum aestivum; assembly: GCF_018294505.1. Taxonomy (NCBI): domain Eukaryota; kingdom Viridiplantae; phylum Streptophyta; class Magnoliopsida; order Poales; family Poaceae; genus Triticum; species Triticum aestivum. Next base: position 258,693,965 of record NC_057806.1, on the reverse strand, counting down.
ATAAGAGATATTGTGATATTCCAACATATCCATGTTCCAACAAGGAACAAACTGAAGGAAATATGCCCTAGAGGCAATAATAATGTTATTATTTTATTTCCTTATATCATGATAAATGTTTATTATTCATGCTAGAATTGTATTATCCGGAAACATAATACTTGTGTGAATACATAGACAAACCAAACGTCACTAGTATGCCTCTACTTGACTAGCTCGTTAATCGAAGATGGTTATGTTTCCTAACCATAGACATGTGTTGTCATTTGATTAATGGGATCACATCATTAGGAGAATGATATGATTGACATGACCCTTTCCATTAGCTTAGCACCCGATCGTTTAGTATGTTGCTATTGCTTTCTTCATGACTTATACATGTTCCTATGACTATGGGATTATGCAACTCCCGTTTGCCGGAGGAACACTTTGTGTGCTACCAAACGTCACAACGTAACTGGGTGATTATAAAGGAGCTCTATAGGTGTCTCCAAAGGTACATGTTGGGTTGGCGTATTTCGAGATTAGGATTTGTCACTCTGATTGTCGGAGAGGTATCTCGGGCCCTCTCGGTAATGCACATCACATAAGCCTTGCAAGCATTACAACTAATGAGTTAGTTGCAAGATGATGTATTACATAACGAGTAAAGAGACTTGCCGATAACGAGATTGAACTAGGTATTGAGATACCGACGATCGAATCTCGGGCAAGTAACATACCGATGACAAAGGGAACAACGTATGTTGTTATGCGGTCTGACCGATAAAGATCTTCGTAGAATATGTGGGAGCCAATATGAGCATACAGGTTCCGCTATTGGTTATTGATCGGAGACGTGTCTCGGTCATGTCTACATTGTTCTCGAACCCGTAGGGTCCGCACGCTTAAGGTTTTGATGATAGTTATATTATGAGTTTATGCATTTTGATGTACCGAAGTTTGTTCGGAGTCCCGGATGTGATCACGGACATGACGAGGAGTCTCGAAATGGTCGAGACATAAAGATTGATATATTGGAAGCCTATATTTGGATATCGGAAGTGTTCCGAGTGAAATCGGGATTTTACCGGAGTACCGGGAGGTTACCGGAACCCCCCGGGAGGTATATGGGCCTTAGTGGGCTTTAGTGCAAGAGAGGAGAGGTGGCCAGGGCTGGGCCGCGCGCCCCTCCCCCCTAGTCTGAATAGGACAAGGAGAGGGGGGCGGAGCCCCCCCCCTTCCTTCTCTCTCTCCTCTTTCCCCCTCCCGAATCCTATTCCAACTAGGAAAAGGGTGGAATCCTACTCCCGGTGGGAGTAGGACTCCTCCTGGCACGCCCTCCTCCTGGCCGGCTGCACCTCCCCCTACTCCTTTATATACGGGGGCAGGGGGCACCCCTAGACACACAAGTTGATCCACGTGATCATATTCTTAGCCGTGTGCGGTGCCCCCTTCCACCATAATCCTCGATAATATTGTAGTGGTGCTTAGGCGAAGCCCTACGATGGTAGTACATCAAGATCGTCACCACGCCGTCGTGCTGACGGAACTCTTCCCCGACACTTTGCTGGATCGGAGTCCGGGGATCGTCATCGAGCTGAACGTGTGCTAGAACTCGGAGGTGCCGTAGTTTCGGTGCTTGATCGGTCGGGCCATGAAGACGTACGACTACATCAACCGCATTGTGCTAACGCTTCCGCTGTCGATCTACAAGGGTACGTAGATCACACTCTCCCCTCTCGTTGCTATGCATCACCATGATCTTGCATGTGCATAGGAATTTTTTTGAAATTACTACGTTCCCCAATAGTGGTATCAGAGCCTAGGTTTTATGTGTTGAAGTTATATGCACGAGTAGAACACAAGTGAGTTGTGGGCGATATAAGTCATACTGCTTACCAGCATGTCATACTTTGGTTCGGCGGTATTGTTGGACGAAGCGGCCCAGACCGACATTACGCGTACGCTTACGCGAGACCGGTTCTCCCGACGTGCTTTGCACAAAGGTGGCTAGCGGGTGACAGTTTCTCCAACTTTAGTTGAACCGAGTGTGGCTACGCCCGGTCCTTGTGAAGGTTAAAACAACACCAACTTGACAAACTATCGTTGTGGTTTTGATGCGTAGGTAAGATTGGTTCTTGCTTAAGCCCGTAGCAGCCACGTAAAACTTGCAACAACAAAGTAGAGGACGTCTAACTTGTTTTTGCAGGGCATGTTGTGATGTGATATGGTCAAGACATGATGCTAAATTTTATTGTATGAGATGATCATGTTTTGTAGCCGAGTTATCGACAACTGGCAGGAGCCATATGGTTGTCGCTTTATTGTATGCAATGCAATCGCGCTGTAATGCTTTACTTTATCAGTAAGCGGTAGCGATAGTCATGGAAGCATAAAATTGGCGAGACGACAATGATGCTACGATGGAGATCAAGGTGTCGCGCCGGTGACGATGGTGATCATGACGGTGCTTCGAAGATGGAGATCACAAGCACAAGATGATGATGGCCATATCATATCACTTATATTGATTGCATGTGATGTTTATCTTTTATGCATCGTGTCTTGCTTTGATTGACGGTAGCATTATAAGATGATCTCTCACTAATTATCAAGAAGTGTTCTCCCTGAGTATGCACCATTGCGAAAGTTCTTCGTGCTGAGACACCACGTGATAATCGGGTGTGATAGGCTCTATGTTCAAATACAACGGGTGCAAAACAGTTGCACACGCGGAATACTCAGGTTATACTTGACGAGCCAAGCATATACAGATATGGCATCAGAACACGGAGACCAAAAGGTCGAGCGTGAATCATATAGTAGATATGATCAACATAGTGATGTTCACCAATGAAACTACTCCATCTCACGTGATGATCGGACATGGTTTAGTTGATTTGGATCACGTAATCACTTAGAGGATTAGAGGGATGTCTATCTAATTGGGTGTTCTTTAAGTAATATGATTAATTGAACCTAAATTTATCATGAAACTTAGTACCTGATAGTATCTTGCTTGTATATGTTTGATTGTAGATAGATGGCCCGTGCTGTTGTTCCGTTGAATTTTAATGTGTTCCTTGAGAAAGCAAAGTTGAAAGATGATGGTAGCAATTACACGGACTGGGTCCGTAACTTGAGGATTATCCTCATTGCTTCACAGAAGAATTACATCCTGGAAGCACCGCTAGGTGCCAGGCCTGCTGCTGGAGCAACACCAGATGTTATGAACGTCTGGCAGAGCAAAGCTGATGACTACTCGATAGTTCAGTGTGCCATGCTTTACGGCTTAGAATCGGGACTTCAACAACGTTTTGAACATCATGGAGCATACGAGATGTTCCAGGAGTTGAAGTTGATATTTCAAGCAAATGCCCGGATTGAGAGATATGAAGTCTCCAATAAGTTCTATAGCTGCAAGATGGAGGAGAACAGTTCTGTTAGTGAGCATATACTCAAAATGTCTGGGTATAATAATCACTTGATTCAATTGGGAGTTAATCTTCCAGATGATTGCGTCATTGACAGAATTCTCTAATCACTGCCACCAAGCTACAAAAGCTTCGTGATGAACTATAATATGCAAGGGATGAATAAGACTATTCCCGAGCTCTTCGCAATGCTGAAAGCTGCGGAGGTAGAAATCAAGAAGGAGCATCAAGTGTTGATGGTCAACAAGACCACTAGTTTCAAGAAAAAGGGCAAAGGGAAGAAGAACGGGAACTTCAAAAAGAACAGCAAGCAAGTTGCTACTCAAGAGAAGAAACCCAAACCTAGATCTAAGCCTGAAACTGAGTGCTTCTACTGCAAGCAGACTGGTCACTGGAAGTAGAGCTGCCCCAAGTATTTGGCGGATAAGAAGGATGGCAAGGTGAACAAAGGTATATGTGATATACATGTTATTGATGTGTACCTTACTAATGTTCGCAGTAGCACCTGGGTATTTGATACTGGTTCTGTTGCTAATATTTGCAACTCGAAACAGGGACTACGGATTAAGGGAAGATTGGTTAAGGACGAGGTGACGATGCGCGTGGGAAATGGTTCCAAAGTCGATGTGATCTTTGTCGGCACACTACCTCTACATCTACCTTCGGGATTAGTTTTAGACCTAAATAATTGTTATTTGGTGCCAGCATTAAGCATGAACATTATATCTGGATCTTGTTTGATGCGAGACGGTTATTCATTTAAATCAGAGAATAATGGTTGTTCTATTTACATGAGTAATATCTTTTATGGTCATGCACCCTGAAAGAGTGGTCTATTCTTATTAAATCTCGATAGTAGTGACACACATATTCATAGTGTTGAAACCAAAAGATGCAGAGTTGATAATGATAGTGCAACTTATTTGTGGCACTGCCGTTTGGGTCATATCGGTATAAAGCGCATGAAGAAACTCCATACTGATGGGCTTTTGGAACCTCTTGATTATGAGTCACTTAGTACTTGACAACCGTGCCTTATGGGTAAGATGACAAAAACACCGTTCTCCGGTACTATGGAGAGAGCAACAAATTTATTGGAAATCATACATACAGATGTATGTGGTCCGATGAATGTTGAGGCTCGTGGCGGATATAGTTATTTTATCACCTTCACAGATGACTTAAGCAGATATGGGTATATCTACTTAATGAAACATAAGTCTGAAACATTTGAAAAGTTCAAAGAATTTTAGAGTGAAGTTGAAAATCATCGTAACAAGAAAATAAAATTCCTACGATCTGATCGTGGAGGAGAATATTTGAGTTACGAGTTTGGTGTACATTTAAAACAATGTGGAATAGTTTCGCAACTCACGCCACCCGGAACACCACAGCGTAATGGTGTGTCCGAACGCCGTAATCGTACTTTACTAGATATGGTGCGATCTATGATGTCTCTTACTGATTTACCGCTATCGTTTTGGGGATATGCTCTAGAGACGGCCGCATTCACGTTAAATAGGGCACCATCAAAATCCGTTGAGACGACGCCATATGAACTGTGGTTTGGCAAGAAACCGAAGTTGTTGTTTCTGAAAGTTTGGGGCTGCGATGCTTATGTGAAAAAACTTCAACCTGATAAGCTCGAACCCAAATCGGAGAAATGTGTCTTCATAGGATATCCAAAGGAAACTATTGGATACACCTTCTATCACAGATCCGAAGGCAAGACTTTTGTTGCTAAATTCGGAAACTTTCTAGAGAAGGAGTTTCTCTTGAAAGAAGTGAGTGGGAGGAAAGTAGAACTTGACGAGGTAACTGTACCTGCTCCCTTATTGGAAAGTAGTACATCACAAAAACCAGTTTCTGTGACACCTACACCAATTAGTGAGGAAGCTAATGATAATGATCATGAAGCTTCAGAACAAGATACTACTGAACCTCGTAGATCAACCAGAGTAAGATCCGCGCCAGAGTGGTACGGTAATCCTGTTCTAGAAGTCATGCTACTAGATCATGATGAACCTACGAACTATGAAGAAGCGATGGTGAGCCCATATTCCGCAAAATGGCTTGAAGCCATGAAATCTGAGATGGGATCCATGTATGAGAACAAAGTACGGACTTTGGTTGACTTGGCCAATGATCGGCAAGCAATTGAGAATAAATGGATCTTCAAGAAGAAGACTAACGCTGACGGTAATATTACTGTCTACAAAGCTCGACTTGTTGCAAAAGGTTTTCGGCAAGTTTAAGGGATTGACTACGATGAGACCTTCTCACCCGTAGCGATGCTTAAGTCTGTCCGAATCATGTTAGCAATTGCCGCATTTTATGATTATGAAATTTGGCAAATGGGTGTCAAAACTGCATTCCTGATGAGGACATGGCTACCACAGTTACACCCATATCCCCTGTTGTTTTACCTCTTGGAACAGTTGCTAGAGCTCAGATACACCAATTAAATTATCAGGTACTTTCGTTTCTTGGTAATGTTTCTAGTGTTCATGAGAATATGATGCTGCCTAACATAGATACATTTGTGTTGCTTGCAATTGAAGGGCCTAGAACGGACAAGAAGGATGAACATTGGAGCATGGTCAAGCACGGAGATGAAGGTGTGTGCAAAGAGAACAAGAACGGAGGTTCAAGTGGAGATTTCCGGACTTTGAAGCCACCATGGAGACATACAAGAAGATGGACGAAATATACAAGATGGCCTTTCATAAATTTCGTCCCTAGCTTATTATTGGTGTTGCGCCACCTTATTTTGGGCCAGGCCCATGTAATCTATTTTTAGAGTCCATATTGTATGGGAAACGACTTAGGAGGGGTTTTAGTCCCACCTTGCCAAGGGTAGACAAAATCCCCTCTCTTTTCCCTATATATATAGCCCTTAAGGCTTCGTTTAGACTAGGGATTTGTTTAGTTAAAAGTTAGCCATTGCAACTTCGTGTACTTCGTTTGTGTCCAATGACCAGACCAAGACCGCTTACGGATCCCCACCATTATCAATACTTCATATATATTCGCAATATTCAGATTGCTTTATCATATTCTTGCTCGTTCTTCGATTGCTTGCAGGAATAGACCTTCGTGGTTAGGTTGATCGTGCTTCAGCGTGGTCAATAACCTCTCGGAGTTGGTTTAGCGATTGCTAAGGCGCAACGTCGTGCACGCTTGTAGTCGGATTGTCAAAGTCGTCTCCACCAAATCGATAGTTATCATCTCATCGAAAGATCGGGACACCCTCGCCTCTATCAAGTGGTATCAGTTTTCAGGTTGCTCGGTGAGATTTTCCAGTTATCCCTAGATTCGATTTATTTTCTTACCTATAGTCCATAAAAAAAAGCCACAAAAAAAAGTTAGATTAGTTCATCATATCCCAGACAGTCTGAGCCTTTCGCTATTATCACTTAGCTTTTGCATTGTTGAATTCTCGGTTGCATCGTGTGTCGAGTTGCTGGTTTAGGTCTAGTATTTTAGAGTTTCGAGTTCTGAGCACGTTTTGTTCACGCCGCTTCCGCAAACACCATCATTAATCTCGTTGTCATATTCCGCTGCTGCCAACTTCATCACCATATGTCTGCGTTCATCTTTCGTCACCATCATCACATTATTTCATCTTGGAGCTGAATTCATCTTGTGGAAAAATAATTGAGAGAAAAAAAAGAGATACACATATTGTTGTTTCCTTGGAGGAAGAGCTTGTGGTCACGTGAAATCTGGAGAGATTGATTTGGTTTCCTCAGAAAAAGGGAGCAGCCAATGTGAAAAAAGGAGAAGCGCTGATCTGTTTCATCTATCTTTGATTTTTTTTGGAGGAAAAAATAAGGTTCAGTTATTGGTTTCCATACTCGGAAGTTTCCTTGGCGAAAATAAAGGAGATTTTTTAAAGACGAACAAGAGCAGCCAACGTTACAGATTAATAGCAAGTTTTGGTTCGGCCAAAAAAAATAGGCCGATTGACTTTTGAGTGAGATCTCGTAGTACTATATCTGACGTGATCTTCTTGGCAGTTTAGAAGGAAAGAGATCAAGTGAGCCGTTTGGAAAGGTTGTGATCAGCCAAAAAAAAGGAACAAAAGAGATCGGTTGGAGTTGGGAAGTGATCCACGTTGGTTGTGTAACTTTGGAAAGGAATAACAGAGAGAGAATAAAGGAAAGTACCGATCTTGTGGAGATAGCGTTAAAAAAGTGGCCGCATCATTACTTGCTGGTTTGTGTGTTGAGCTCTAAGACAAAGGAAAAAAAAAGCAGATTTGTTTCCATCGACTTGGAGTACTAGTTGGCTGTTTCGGTTGGGTTTCCTAACGAAAAAAAAGAGAGAGATTGACAAAAAAAAACGTGAGAGTTAGTTGGAAACTTTGGATATTCCTTTATTTGGGATCACGTTTTGGGAAAAAATCTGACTGACTCCTCCAAGTTTGGTAACTTTGGATCAAAAAAAAAACATCTTGGTCTATCGTGGCTGTTTGATCGTTAAAATAAACAGTGGAGGAAAGTGCACGTGGTTTGTTGCCTTGGATCACCGGAGATAAAAAAGGAAGTCTTACTAGTTGGCTGATTTGGGTGGTTGTTTCCACGTTCTAGAAGTCCCCTGGCGAAAATTAAGGAGAGAAAAAAAAAGGCAGATTAGTTGGGCTTTGGAAAGTATCCTGCGTAAGGTATTTGTTTTTGGAAAGAGACAAATTAATTGCACAACAAATCTGCACGCAAATCAAAGGTACTTTTGTAAGGAAAGATTCTGTTTTGGAGAGAGAGAACAAGGAAAGATTTTAAAAAAAAATGGCAAGCGTTGATCCATATTTGAGCATGTCCTACTACTAGCATCCAACGTGATCTGGGTAAAGGAGAAAAAAAAAGAAGGTGCACATTGCTTGGATTCAAGCGTGAAGCTTTTGGACTTGGTAAAAAAAAAAAGATACAAAGAGAGTCCATCTCGGTTTTTGCTACGTTGCTTGGTTGATAATTAAAAAGAAAAGATAGGAAGGAAGGATTTGGGCTGTTCCAAGAAGGCTTTCACGTGTTTTGTTTGGGATAAAAAAAAATATTGTGGAAAGTATGCTGTTTTGTTTGGTGATTTTGGCAGTTTGGTTCCGTGACTACTACAGGGAAGGTAGTTCAAGATTTATTTGCTTTGCCTTCGCTCTTATTCATTCGCCACCGCAATATTGTTGACACCTTCTCTCGCTCCATCGCTTCACGTTATACAATATCTGCAAGAGTTTTTCTTTTGCAGTTGTCTCTTCGCATTGCCGCGTGATTTCACTTGTGTCTTAGGCTCGCGTCTCTAGTTCAGTCTAGGCTAGGGCCAGCACTCGACCACTTTGAACGAATTTTCAGCTTGCATTAATTAACGTGGTTGTAGCAATTTTTTTTCCACATATATAAAGCCAGCCCAACTCTACATATTTCTACACCGTGTATCCATACGTTTCACCTGGCAATCGCTTTACCCAACTTTTGAAGTTACTTGACACCGCTGGTTGCCAATCACCGGCTGCTGCATGGTAAGACCTTGTAAGACATTGATATTTGCTTTACTGTGAGCGTTTTACCACCACATCCTAGTAGTTATAGGAATATTATTTTTGGATTTTGTTTCTTGTTTCTACTAATCATGACAGGATCTAGAGTCAATCCATGGGCTTTGTCGATCGCGGGAGACGTGCCACCACCTATGCAAATTCCACAACGATCACGAGAGGTGCATAAACATCCAAATGCACATGATCAGGTTAATGTTCCCATACCATCATTTAATGGCCGTTTTAGACCTGCTTTATATATTGAATGGGAGTTCGACATAAATATTATATTTGCTTCCCATAATTTCGATGAACGTAAAAAAGTTAAGGTTGCGGTTGGTTCTTTCACTGGTTATGCTTTAGTTTGGTGGAGTGAATATTGTTGGTTACACCCTGATTATATACCTATTACTTGGGATGATTTGAAACTTGCCATGCGACATACATTCGTCCCCGCTTATTATACTCATGACATGATTAAAAAGTTGCAACATTTAAAACAAGGTAGTGACACTGTAACGAAATATTATGATGATTTACAAACTACCTTGTTGCATTCCTCTTTAGAAGAAAGTGAAGAAGAATTTTTGGATAGATTTTGGGGAGGATTAAACCATGACATTCAGGAGATACTAATTAATGAAACATGTTATCCTATGGATCGTTTGTTCCGTCTTGCATGCAAAGCTGAACAGGAGATAACAAGACGTGTTGCCCACAAGATAAACAAGCGGAAGGTGCAAATCCCACGAGCTGCGACGGTTGTTCCTTCCACCACTGCGTCTCCTATGGCAACAACATCCATTGTTGAGAGCACTACATCACCTCCACCATGTGACGTGTCGCCACCTAGAGTGCCTACATCATCTTTGTTGATCATAAGAGGTAATGACAAAGGTATCGATCTTCCTCCCCCACATGAGTATGATGAATGCCTTGTCAATTTAAATGAACCATGCGATGAGCTACCCACTACTTTGATCACACCAGCTATTTTAGAGGACTATGTTCATGATTTGACTTTGCCATGTGATCAAACAATTTTGAGTGAACCCATTGAATTAACTATTGATGCAAAAGAACCATGTGAATCAGTGAAAAGATCAGATTTGGATCAAATACGTTTGAAAACAGTTGTGCCAGTGTTTAATCATTTTGATATGACCTCTAATCTTGGTGATGGTTCATCAAGGTTGGGATGGTTTAATGATGAGCATTGCCAATCTTTTATTATGAATAAGAGCTTCACTTATATGTGCAAACTGAGTTGCAATATTTTCATGCCTTTGACTTCTTGTGATAATATATTGGCTTTATTTTTCATGACTTTTGAAGGGTGCTCTTGTATAATTGTGTCACATGTGCCACAACTGAGATCAGTTAAAATGGATGACATATACATATACAACGTGTACACCTTGTCTCTATTGTTAGCCATATTTCAGATTAAGCAACGCCGAGGACGGCTTTGTTTTCAAGAAGGGGAGGATGATGAGGACATGGCTACCACAGTTACACCCATATCCCCTGTTGTTTTACCTCTTGGAACAGTTGCTAGAGCTCAGATACACCAATTAAATTATCAGGTACTTTCGTTTCTTGGTAATGTTTCTAGTGTTCATGAGAATATGATGCTGCCTAACATAGATACATTTGTGTTGCTTGCAATTGAAGGGCCTAGAACAGACAAGAAGGATGAACATTGGAGCATGGTCAAGCACGGAGATGAAGGTGTGTGCAAAGAGAACAAGAACGGAGGTTCAAGTGGAGATTTCCGGACTTTGAAGCCACCATGGAGACATACAAGAAGATGGACGAAATATACAAGATGGCCTTTCATAAATTTCGTCCCTAGCTTATTATTGGTGTTGCGCCACCTTATTTTGGGCCAGGCCCATGTAATCTATTTTTAGAGTCCATATTGTATGGGAAACGACTTAGGAGGGGTTTTAGTCCCACCTTGCCAAGGGTAGACAAAATCCCCTCTCTTTTCCCTATATATATAGCCCTTAAGGCTTCGTTTAGACTGGGGATTTGTTTAGTTAAAAGTTAGCCATTGCAACTTCATGTACTTCGTTTGTGTCCAACGACCAGACCAAGACCGCTTACGGATCCCCACCATTATCAATACTTCATATATATTCGCAATATTCAGATTGCTTTATCATATTCTTGCTCGTTCTTCGATTGCTTGCAGGAATAGACCTTCGTGGTTAGGTTGATCGTGCTCCAGCGTGGTCAATAACCTCTCGGAGTTGGTTTAGCGATTGCTAAGGCGCAACATCGTGCACGCTTGTAGTCGGATCGTCAAAGTCGTCTCCACCAAATCGATAGTTATCATCTCATCGAAAGATTGGGACACCCTCGCCTCTATCAATTCCTGAATGGATTTCTGCAAGAAGAGTTGTATATGATGCAACCAGAAGGTTTTGTCAATCCAAAGGGAGCTAACAAAGTGTGCAAGCTTCAGCGATCCATTTATGGACTGGTGCAAGCCTCTCGGAGTTGGAATAAACGCTTTGATAGTGTGATCAAAGCATTTGGTTTTGTACAGACTTTTGGAGAAGCCTGTGTTGGGTTACGCAGTAATTTCAAAAAATTTCCTACGCACATGCAAGATCATGGTGATGCACAGCAACGAGAGGGGAGAGTGTTGTCTACGTACCCACGCAGACCGACTGCGGAAGCGTTGACGCAACGTAGAGGAAGTAGTCGTACGTCTTATCGATCCGACCGATCCAAGCACCATTACGTAGAGGAAGCAGTAACATGATTCGGACAGACTTAAGCATCGCTACGGGTGAGAAGGTCACATCGTAGTCAACCCCTTGAACTTGTCGAAAACCTTTTGCGACAAGTCGAGCTTTGTAGACAGTAACATTACCATCAGCGTCAGTCTTCTTCTTGAAGGTCCATTTATTCTCAATTGCTTGCCGATCATCGGGCAAGTCAACCAAAGTCCATACTTTGTTCTCATACATGGATCCCATCTCAGATTTCATGGCTTCAAGCCACTTTGCAGAATTTGGGCTCACCATCGCTTCTTCATAGTTCGTAGGTTCATCATGATCTAGCAGCATGATTTCCAGAACAGGATTACCGTACCACTCTGGTGCGGATCTCGCTCTGGTTGATCTACGAGGTTCAGTAGTATCTTGTCCTGAAGTTTCATGATCATCATCATTAGCTTCCTCACTAATTGGTATAGGTGTCGCAGAAACAGTTTTCTGTGATGTACTACTTTCCAATAAGGGAGCAGGTACAGTTACCTCGTCAAGTTCTACTTTCCTCCCACTCACTTCTTTCGAGAGAAACTCCTTCTCTAGAAAGGATCCATTCTTAGCAATGAATGTCTTGCCTTCGGATCTGTGATAGAAGGTGTACCCAACAGTCTCCTTTGGGTATCCTATGAAGACACATTTCTCCGATTTGGGTTTGAGCTTATCAGGTTGAAGATTTTTCACATAAGCATCGCAGCCCCAAACTTTAAGAAACGACAACTTTAGTTTCTTGCCAAACCACAGTTCATAAGGCGTCGTCTCAATGGATTTTGATGGTGCCCTATTTAACATGAATGCGGCCGTCTCTAAAGCATAACCCCAAAACGATAGCGGTAAATTAGTAAGAGACATCATAGATCGCACCATATCTAGTAAAGTACGATTACGACATTCGGAAACACCATTGCGCTGTGGTGTTCCGGGTGGCGTGAGTTGCGAAACTATTCCACAATTTTTCAAATGTACACCAAACTCGTAACTCAAATATTCTCCTCCACGATCAGATTGTAGAAACTTTATTTTCTTGTTACGATGATTTTCAACTTCTCTCTGAAATTCTTTGAACTTTTCAAATGTTTCAGACTTATGTTTCATTAAGTAGATATACCCATATCTGCTTAAGTCATCTGTGAAGGTGAGAAAATAACGATATCCGCCACGAGCCTCAATATTCATCGGACCACATACATCTGTATGTATGATTTCCAACAAATCTGTTGCTCTCTCCATAGTACCGGAGAACAGTGTTTTAGTCATCTTGCCCATGAGGCACGGTTCGCAAGTACCAAGTGATTCATAATCAAGTGGTTCCAAAAGTCCATCAATATGGAGTTTCTTCATGCGCTTTATACCGATATGACCTAAACGGCAGTGCCACAAATAAGTTGCACTGTCATTATCAACTCTGCATCTTTTGGCTTCAACATTATGAATATGTGTGTTACTACTATCGAGATTCATCAAAAATATACCACTCCTCAAAGGTGCATGACCATAAAAGATATTACTCATATAAATAGAACAACCATTATTCTCTGATTTAAATGAATAACCGTCTCGCATCAAACAAGATCCAGATATAATGTTCATGCTCAACGCTGGCACCAAATAACAATTATTTAGGTCTAATATTAATCCTGAAGGTAGATGTAGAGGTAGCGTGCCGACCGCGATCACATCGACTTTGGAACCATTTCCCACGCGCATCGTCACCTCGTCCTTCGCCAGTGTTCGCTTAATCCGTAGTCCCTGTTTCGAGTTGCAAATATTAGCAACAGAACCAGTATCAAATACCCAGGTGCTACTGCGAGCTCTAGTAAGGTACACATCGACAACATGTATATCACATATACCTTTGTTCACCTTGCCATCCTTCTTATCCACCAAATACTTGGGGCAGTTCCGCTTCCAGTGACCAGTCTGCTTGCAGTAGAAGCACTCAGTTTCAGGCTTAGGTCCAGACTTGGGTTTCTTCTCCTGAGCAGCAACTAGCTTGCCGTTCTTCTTGAAGTTCCCCTTCTTTTTCCCTTTGACCTTTTTCTTGAAACTAGTGGTCTTGTTAACCATCAACACTTGATGCTCCTTCTTGATTTCTACCTCCGCAGCTTTCAGCATTGCGAAGAGCTCGGGAATAGTCTTGTTCATCCCTTGCATATTATAGTTCATCACGAAGCTCTTGTAGCTTGGTGGCAGTGATTGGAGAATTCTGTCAATGACGCAATCATCTGGAAGATTAACTCTCATCTGAATCAAGTGATTATTATACCCAGACATTTTGAGTATATGCTCACTGACAGAACTGTTCTCCTCCATCTTGCAGCTATAGAACTTATTGGAGACTTCATATCTCTTAATCCGGGCATTTGCTTGAAATATTAACTTCAACTCCTGGAACATCTCATATGCTCCATGACGTTCAAAACGTCGTTGAAGTCCCGATTCTAAGCCGTAAAGCATGGCACGCTGAACTATCGAGTAGTCATCAGCTTTGCTTTGCCAGACGTTCATAACATCTGGAGTTGCTCCAGCAGCAGGCCTGGCACCCAGCGGTGCTTCCAGGACGTAATTCTTCTGAGCAGCAATGAGGATAATCCTCAAGTTACGGACCCAGTCCGTGTAGTTGCTACCATCATCTTTCAACTTTGCTTTCTCAAGGAACGCATTAAAATTCAACGGAACAACAGCACGAGCCATATATCTACAATCCACATAAACAAGCAAGATACTATCAGGTACTAAGTTCATGATAAGTTTAAGTTCAATTAATCAAATTACTTAAGAACTCCCACTTAGATAGACATCCCTCTAATCCTCTAAGTGATCACGTGATCCAAATCAACTAAACCATAACCGATCATCACGTGAGATGGAGTAGTTTTCAATGGTGAACATCGTTATGTTGATCATATCTACTATATGATTCACACTCGACCTTTCGGTCTCTGTGTTCCGAGGCCATATCTGTATATGCTAGGCTCGTCAAGTTTAACCTGAGTATTCTGCGTGTGCAAAACTGGCTTGCACCCGTTGTAGATGGACGTAGAGCTTATCACACCCGATCATCACGTGGTGTCTGGGCACGACGAACTTTGGCAACGGTGCATACTCAGGGAGAACACTTCTTGATAATTTAGTGAGAGATCATCTTATAATGCTACCGTCAATCAAAGCAAGATAAGATGCATAAAAAGATAAACATCTCATGCAATCAATATAAGTGATATGATATGGCCATCATCATCTTGTGCCTGTGATCTCCATCTTCGAAGCACCATCATGATCACCATCGTCACCGGCGCGACACCTTGATCTCCATCGTAGCATCTTTGTCGTCTCGCCAAACTTATGCTTCTACGACTATCACTACCGCTTAGTAATAAAGTAAAGCATTACATCGTGATTGCATTGCATACAATAAAACGACAACCATATGGCTCCTGCTAGTTGCCGATAACTCGGTTACAAAACATGATCATCTCATACAATAAAATTTAGCATCATGTCTTGGCCATATCACATCACAACATGCCCTGCAAAAACAAGTTAGACGTCCTCTACTTTGTTGTTGCAAGTTTTACGTGGCTGCTACGGGCTTAAGCAAGAACCAATCTCACCTACGCATCAAAACCACAACGATAGTTTGTCAAATAGACTCCGTTTTAACCTTCGCAAGGACCGGGCGTAGCCACACTCGGTTCAACTAAAGTTGGAGAGATAGTCGCCCGCAAGCCACCTATGCGCAAAGCACGTCGGGGGAACCGGTCTCGCGTAAGCGTACGCGTAATGTTGGTCCGGGTCATCTCGTCCAACAATACCGCCGAACCAAAGTATGACATGCTGGTAGGCAGTATGACTTATATCGCCCACAACTCACTTGTGTTCTACTCGTGCATATAACATCAAACCATAAAACCTAGGCTCGGATGCCACTGTTGAGTTACGCAGTAATTTCAAAAAAATTCCTACGCACACGCAAGATCATGGTGATGCACAGCAACGAGAGGGGAGAGTGTTGTCTACGTACCCATGCAGACCAACTGCGGAAGAGTTGACGCAACATAGAGGAAGTAGTCGTACGTCTTCTCGATCCGACTGATCCAAGCACCGTTACTCCGGCACCTCTGAGTTCTTAGCACACGTACAGCTCGATGACGATCCCCGGGCTCCGATCCAGCAAAGCATCGGGGAGGAGTTCCGTCAGCACGACGGCGTGGTGACAATCTTGATGTTCTACCGTCGCAGGGCTTCGCCTAAGCACTGCTACAATATAATCGAGGTGGAATATGGTGGCAGGGGGCACCGCACACGGCTAAGGAACGATCTCAATGATCAACTTGTGTGTCTAGGGGTGCCCCCTGCCTCCGTATATAAAGGATCCAAGGGGAGGGGGCCGGCCGGCCAAGGAGGGCGCGCCAAGGGAGTCCTACTCCCTCTGGGAGTAGGATTCCTCCCCCCAATCCTAGTTGGAGTAGGATTCGCTGAGGGGGAAAGAGAGAGAGGGGGGCCGGCCACCTCTCCTTGTCCTAATAGGACTTGGGGAGGGGGGAGGCGCGCGGCCCATCTAGGGCTGCCCCTTCTCCTTTCCACTAAAGCCCATTAAGGCCCATACAGCTCCCGGGGGGTTCCGGTAACCTCCCGATACTCCGGTAAAATACCGATTTCACCCGGAACACTTCTGATATCCAAAGATAGGCTTCCAATATATCAATCTTTATATCTCGCCCATTTCGAGACTCCTCGTCATGTCCGTGATCACATCCGGGACTCCGAACTAACTTCGGTACATCAAAATGCATAAACTCATAATAACTGTCATCGTAACATTAAGCGTGCGGACCCTACGGTTCGAGAATAATGCAGACATGACTGAGACACATCTCCGGTCAATAACCAATAGCGGGACCTGGATGCCCATATTGGCTCCTACATATTCTACATAGATCTTTATCGGTCAGACCGCATAACAACATACGTTGTTCCCTTTGTCATCGGTATGTTACTTGCCCGAGATTCGATCTTCGGTATCCAATACCTAGTTCAATCTCGTTATCGGCAAGTCTCTTTACTCGTTCCGTAATACATCATCTCGCAACTAACTCATTGGCTGTAATGCTTGCAAGGCTTTATGTGATGTGCATTACCGAGAGGGCCCAGAGATACCTCTCCGACAATCGGAGTGACAAATCCTAATCTCGAAATACGCCAACCCAACATCTACCTTTGGAGACACCTGTAGAGCTCCTTTATAATCACCCAGTTACGTTGTGACATTTGGTAGCACACAAAGTGTTCCTCCGGTAAACGGGAGTTGCATAATCTCATAGTCATAGGAACATGTATAAGTCATGAAGAAAGCAATAGCAACATACTAAACGATCGGGTGCTAAGCTAATGAAATGGGTCATGTCAATCAGATCATTCAACTAATGATGTGACCTCGTTAATCAAATAACAACACCTTGCTCATGGTTAGGAAACATAACCATCTTTGATTAACGAGCTAGTCAAGTAGAGGCATACTAGTGACACTAAGTTTGTCTATGTATTCACACATGTATTATGTTTCCGGTTAATACAATTCTAGCATGAATAATAAACATTTATCATGATATAAGGAAATAAATAATAACTTTATTATTGCCTCTAGGGCATATTTCCTTCAGTCTCCCACTTGCACTAGAGTCAATAATCTAGATTACATAGTAATGATTCTAACACCCATGGAGCCTTGGTGCTGATCATGTTTTGCTCGTGGAAGAGGCTTAGTCAACGGGTCTGCAACATTCAGATCCGTATGTATATTGCAAATCTCTATGTCTCCCACCTGGACTAGATCCCGGATGGAATTGAAGCGTCTCTTGATGTGCTTGGTCCTCTTGTGAAATCTGGATTCCTTTGCCAAGGCAATTGCACCAGTATTATCACAAAAGATTTTCATTGGACCCGATGCACTAGGTATGACACCTAGATCGGATATGAACTCCTTCATCCAGACTCCTTCGTTCGCTGCTTCCGAAGCAGCTATGTACTCCGCTTCACATATAGATCCCGCTTTGTTTAGAACTGCACCAACTGACCACTCCACCGTTTAATGTAAACACGTATCCGGTTTGCGATTTAGAATCGTCCGGATCAGTGTCAAAGCTTGCATCAACGTAACCTTTTACGGTGAGCTCTTTGTCACCTCCATATACGAGAAACATATCCTTAGTCCTTTTCGGGTATTTCAGGATGTTCTTGACCGCTGTCCAGTGATCCACTCCTGGATTACTTTGGTACCTCCCTGCTAAACTTATAGCAAGGCACACATCTGGTCTGGTACACAGCATTGCATACATGATAGAGCCTATGGCCGAAGCATAGGGAACATCTTTCATTTTCTCTCTATCTTTTGCAGTGGTCGGGCATTGAGTCTGACTCAACTTCACACCTTGTAACACAGGCAAGAACCCTTTCTTTGGTTGATCCATTTTGAACTTCTTCAAAATCTTGTTAAGGTATGTGCTTTGTGAAAGTCCAATTAAGCGTCTTGATCTATCTCTATAGATCTTTATGCCTAATTTGTAAGCAGCTTCACCAAGGTCTTTCATTGAAAAACTCTTATTCAAGTATCCCTTTATGCTATCCAGAAATTCTATATCATTTCCAATCAGTAATATGTCATCCACATATAATATCAGAAATGCTACAGAGCTCCCACTCACTTTCTTGTAAATACAGGCTTCACCGAAAGTCTGTATAAAACCAAATGCTTTCATCATACTATCAAAGCGTTTATTCCAACTCCGAGAGGCTTGCACCAGTCCATAAATGGATCGCTGGAGCTTGCACACTTTGTTAGCTCCCTTTGGATTGACAAAACCTTCTGGTTGCATCATATACAACTCTTCTTCCAGAAATCCATTCAGGAATGCAGTTTTGACATCCATCTGCCAAATTTCATAATCATAAAATGCGGCAATTGCTAACATGATTCGGACAGACTTAAGCATCGCTACGGGTGAGAAGGTCTCATCGTAGTCAACCCCTTGAACTTGTCGAAAACCTTTTGCTACAAGTCGAGCTTTGTAGACAGTAACATTACCATTAGCGTCAGTCTTCTTCTTGAAGATCCATTTATTCTCAATTGCTTGCCGATCATCGGGCAAGTCAACCAAAGTCCATACTTTGTTCTCATACATGGATCCCATCTCAGATTTCATGGCTTCAAGCCACTTTGCGGAATCTGGACTCACCATCGCTTCTTCATAGTTCGTAGGTTCATCATGATCTAGCAGCATGATTTCCAGAACAGGATTATGATAGAGGCTAAGGTGTCCCGATGTTTCGATGAGATGGTGGCTATCGTTTTCTGCGGGAGTCGACCTTGACGATCCGACTACGAACGTGCGAGACGTCGTGCCTTAGCAATCGCTAAACCAACTTCCGAGGGTTATTGACCACGCCGGAGCACGATCAACCTGACCACGAGGGTCTGTTTCCTGCGAGCAAACGAAGAACAAGCAAGAAACTGATATTGCAATCGGGATATTGTGAATATAAGATGAAAGCTTTATTGATCAAGGTGGGGTTCTGTGACGTCTTGGTCTGGTCGTTGGACACAAACGAAGTACGCGAAGTTGCAGCTATGGCGAACTTTTAATCTAAACAAAACCCAAAGTCTAAACGACGCCCTAAGGGCAGTATATATGGAGGAAGAGGGGGGAATTTCGTGGCCCTTGAGGGTGGGGTCCGAAACCAACCCTAACTCTTGTTTCCCCACACATACGGACTCTAAAAATAGCCTATACTTAAGTATTTCGAAATTACATGGGCCTGGCCCATTAATAAGGTGACGCAGCACCTAGAATAGCCTATGGACGAATATTATGAAGTGGCATCTTGTATATTTCGTCCAAGGCTTCATGCACTCCTTATGGCAGCTTCAAAGTCCTAAAATCATCACTTGTAACTCCGTTCTTGATCCCCTTGCGCATGCCATCAACTCCATGCGTGTTCTTGCTCCAATGTTCATCCTTCTCCAAGCTAGGCCCTTCATTTGTAAGCAAAACAAATGTATCCAATTTAGGCAGCATCATAATCTCATAAACATTAGAATCATTACCAAGAAACGAAAGTACCTAGTAATTTAATTGGCGTGCGCGAGCTCTAGTAATTGGTCCAGTATATGTAACAGTAGGGGCTATGGGTGTAACAATGGTATTGATGTCCTCATCATCCTCCCCTTCTTGAAATGAAGTCGTCCTCAACGGAAGCGCATCTTCCTCACCCAAATAAGGCTTCAAATCTGCAATGTTAAAAGTGGGACTAACCCCAAAATCTACAGGTAGCTCAAGTTTATATGCATTATCATTTATTTTCTCTAACACCTTAAAAGGACCATCAGCACGTGGCATTAGCTTTGATTTGCGCAGATTAGGAAATCTATCTTTACGCAAATGTAACCAAACAAGATCTCGAGGCGCAAACACAACATGTTTTCTACCCTTATCTCCAGCTGATGAGGACATGACTACCTTGGATATGACCAAAAATATTGCATATATGCATATTTGTCAGGTGATTTCTAGTGCAAACTATTCAATAATCTATTTATGTTATCCAGAACAAAAATAATTCACACACTTTTGTGTTTTGTCTAATTGTAGGTGTATGGGACATTTGTACAATCCACATATGAAGATAAGGAAGAAAGAGATGTTTATTTGCTGTCCAAAAAGTTCTCTCACGTCACTTTTGGCCCAAGAGAAGATAGAGTCCAAGTCTCTCACGTTCTGGATTCAGATTCGGACTGCACAGACACACCTGGCTCAAAACGCACACAAGTTTTTCATACGGACTCCGAATTGGGTGATTTTTTTTGTTGGAAACTAGATTTCGTGCATTTTCCAACCCAATTGGAATCACCTTCAAATTCGTCCGGAGCGTTGAGTTGTGGACGAAACAATCTGATGCTGCAGCAGAATCCGAGTCAAACTACAAGTCCAAAGGTGTTACATCACCTCCACTTGGGCCCATTGGCCTTGTACGACCTAGATTTAGTTTTAGGCTGCCTTGGGACGTCCTCCCACCTCCTTGGCCACCACCCCTTGCTCCTATATAAGTAGATCCATCTAGTAGCTTTTCCTTGGGATTTGTTTAGTTAAAAGTTAGCCATTGCAACTTCGTGTGCTTCGTTTGTGTCCAACGACCAGACCAAGACCACTTTTCGGATCCCCACCATTATCAATACTTCATACATATTCGCGATATTCAGATTGCTTTTATCGTATTCTTGCTTGTTCTTCGATTGCTTGCAGGAATAGACCTTCGTGGTCAGGTTGATCGTGCTCCGGCGTGGTCAATAACCTCTCGGAGTTGGTTTAGCGATTGCTAAGGCACAACGTCGTTGCACGTTTGTAGTCGGATCATCAAAGTCGTCTCCACCAAATCGATAGTTATCATCTCATCGAAAGATCGGGACACCCCGCCTCTATCAAGTGGTATCAGTTTTCAGGTTGCTCGGTGAGAATTTCCAGTTTTTCCTAGATTAGATTTATTATCTTACCTATTGTCCAAGAAAAAGCCACAAAACAAAAGTTAGATCTATTCATCCTTTGTCCTAGCCAGACTGAGCCTTTGCAATTTTCTTTTCATTGTTTGCATTATTGAATTATCGGTTGCATCGCCGTGTCGAGTTGCTGGTCTTAGTGTCTAGTTCCTTTAGAGTTTCGAGTTCTGTTCACATTAGTCATGCCACCGCTGCATTTTTATCCCTTCCGCTGTCCACCATCCCATCTATTAATTTCCACCACGTGCTATGCACTGTTCATTGTCATAATCATAGTTGAGGTCATTCACATCTTCACCTGATCCAATCTGCATCTTATCTAGTTTGTCTTGGAAAGAGGGAGAAAAAAAATAGAGAAAAAAAAGAGAAAAAAAGGAAAGAAAAAGAGAGAGAAGAAAAAGAAAAAAAAGAGTGAGAAAAAAAGAGAGAAGAAAAAAAATTTGGATCTATCTAGAATCAATCTCGTACCTGAATTCGGATTGGAATCTGTTTTATGCACTGTTCAGTAAAACAGGTGTATCTTCCTCATACGAAGTCCGTTTTGGCTCCGTGAGTACTCAAATTGAAGCTAGCGATGAGCCGCATCTAAATAGTTGCAGAAATTAGTTCAATATTTGACACCTCAAAATCGGCTTCTAAATAGGTCTTTTTGCCCTCCGAAGTTCATGAATACAGGTTGTTCCAATTTTTCAGGCCAGTTTTAGAATTCTTTGACTCCTCATATCAACTCGGAATTGAGTGATTCTTTTTGCATTGGAAAGCTTGAGTTAGTAGCATTATTTGAAAGAATTTATCAGAAAATTGTCTCAAACTTTTCAAGAGGAAAGTTGGAGGGAGAGTTGTTGTATATCCTGCTTGGCAGTTGTTTTTCATCATTATCTTCACTGCCGTTGTGATCTTCACTTATATCTTGCTGTCAAGAGCTACTTAGTATCATTCATTGATGCTAGTTGTGCTACGCTGTGACCTCATTAGTGTTCTAGGCTCGCGTCTCTAGTCCGGTCTAGCCTAGGACCAGCACAGTACCGTCGTTGAGCGTTTATTCAACATTGCATCTCTGAATTGATTATTGCTAATCTTTTGCTACCATATATAGCCAACCCAGCTCCACATATTTCTACACCGTGTATACGTACGCTCCCCTGGCAATCGCTTTACTCAATATTCGGAGTTACTTGACACCGCAGGTTGCCGATCACCGCCTGCTGCATGGTAAGAACTTGTAAGACATTGATATTTGCTTTACTGTGAGCGTTTTACCACCACATCCTAGTAGTTATAGGAACATTATTTTTGGATTTTGTTTCTTGTTCTACTAATCATGACAGGATCCAGAGTCAACTCATGGGCTTTGTCGATCGCGGGAGACGTGCCACCACCTTTGCAAATACCACAACCGTCACGAGAGGTGCACAAACATCCAAATGCACATGATGAGGTTAATGTATCTATACCACCATTTAATGGCCGTTTTAAACCTGCTTTATATATTGAATGGGAGTTCGACATAAAAAATATATTTGCTTCCCATAATTTCAATGAACATAAAAAGGTTAAGGTTGCGTTGGTTCTTTCACTGGTTATGCTTTGGTTTGGTGGAGTGAATATTGTCGGTTACACCCTGATTATATACCTACTACTTGGGATGATTTGAAACTTGCCATGCGACATACTTTCGTCCCTGCTTATTATACTCATGACATGATTAAGAAGTTGCAACACTTAAAACAAGGTAGTGAAACTGTAACAAAATATTATGATGATTTACAAACTACCTTGTTGCATTCCTCTTTAGAAGAAAGTGAAGATGATTTTATGGATAGATTTTGGGGAGGATTAAACCGTGATATTCAAGAGATACTAATTCATGAAGAGTGTTATCCTATGGACCATTTGTTTCATCTTGCTTGCAAAGCTGAACAGGAAATAAAACGACGTGTTGGCCACGAGGAGAACAAGCGCACGGTGCACATTCCAAGAGTTGATATGATTATTCCTTCAACTACTAGGCATACTATGACAACCACATCCGTTGTTGTCAGGACTACATCACCTCCACCATGTGACACATCGCCCCTGAGAGTGGCTACATCATGCGAGTTGATCATAAGAGGTAATGACAAAGGTACTGATCTTCCATCTCTACATGAGAATGATGAATGCCTTGTCAATTTGAATGCACCATCTGATGAGCTACCCACTACTTTGATCACACCACCTATTTTAGAGGACTATGTTGATAATTTGACTTTGCCATGTGATCAAACAACTGAAATACCAACAATTTTGAGTGCACACATTGAATTAACTATTGATGCAAAAGAACCAATGTTTAATCATTTTGATATGACCTCTAATCTTGGTGATGATTCTGTGTTGAATGACTTATTGCATGTTTGCTTATTTAAGCATGTTGTAGCATGTAAATTTGATGCAAGTAAGGTTTATTCACCAATGTTGGGATGGTTTAATGATGAACATTGTCAATCTTTTGAAATGAATAAGAGCTTCACTTATATGTGCAAACTGAGTTGCAATATTTTCATGCCTTCTACTTCTTGTGATAATTTTTTGGCTTTAGATTTTATGAACTATGCAAGTTACTCATCTATTCATGTGTCATATATGCAAAAATCAAGGGAAGTAAAAATGGATGACATATACATATACAACATGTACACCTTGTCTCTTTTGTTAGCCACATTTCAGATTAAGCAACGCCGAGGACGGCTTTATTTTCAAGAAGGGGAGGATGATGAGGACATGACTACCTTGGATATGACCAAAAATATTGCATATATGCATATTTGTCAGGTGATTTCTAGTGCAAACTATTCAATAATCTATTTATGTTATCCAGAACAAAAATACTTCACACACTTTTGTGTTTTGTCTAATTGTAGGTGTATGGGACATTTGTACAATCCACATATGAAGATAAGGAAGAAAGAGATGTTTATTTGCTGTCCAAAAAGTTCTCTCACGTCACTTTTGGCCCAAGAGAAGATAGAGTCCAAGTCTCTCACGTTCTGGATTCAGATTCGGACTGCACAGACACACCTGGCTCAAAACGCACACAAGTTTTTCATACGGACTCCGAATTGGGTGATTTTTTTTTCTTGGAAACTAGATTTCGTGCACTTTCCAACCCAATCGGAATCACCTTCAAATTCGTCCGGAGCGTTGAGGTGTGGACGAAACAATCTGATGCTGTAGCAGAATCCGAGTCAAACTACAAGTCCAAAGGTGTTACATCACCTCCACTTGGGCCCATTGGCCTTGTACGACCTAGATTTAGTTTTAGTCTGCCTTGGGACGTCCTCCCACCTCCTTGGCCGCCACCCCTTGCTCCTATATAAGTAGATCCATCTAGTAGCTTTTCCTTGGGATTTGTTTAGTTAAAAGTTAGCCATTGCAACTTCGTGTGCTTCGTTTGTGTCCAACGACCAGACCAAGACCACTTTTCGGATCCCCACCATTATCAATACTTCATACATATTCGCGATATTCAGATTGCTTTTATCGTATTCTTGCTTGTTCTTCGATTGCTTGCAGGAATAGACCTTCGTGGTCAGGTTGATCGTGCTCCGGCGTGGTCAATAACCTCTCGGAGTTGGTTTAGCGATTGCTAAGGCACAACGTCGTTGCACGTTTGTAGTCGGATCGTCAAAGTCGTCTCCACCAAATCGATAGTTATCATCTCATCGAAAGATCGGGACACCCCGCCTCTATCACCAGCAAGTTTATATTTAGCATTCATACGCTCAATGTTTTCCTTAGTTAACTCATGCATTTTTAAAATCAATTCAGAATGTTCTTTAGCATCAAAATTAACCTTCTCTGAAGATGGAAGAGGCAACAAATCAATAGGTGCATGAGGTAGGAAACCATACACAATTTCAAAAGGGCACATCTTAGTAGTAGAATGCAATGAACGATTATAAGCAAATTCAATATGAGGCAAGCATTCTTCCCACATTTTCTTGTTATTCTTCAAAACAGCCCTAAGCATAGTAGACAATGTTCTATTGACTACTTCAGTTTGTCCATCAGTTTGGGGGTGACAAGTAGTACTAAAAAGCACCTTAGTCCCCAACTTAGCCCATAAACATCTCCAAAAGTGGCTAAGAAATTTAGTATCACGATCTGAAACAATAGTATTTGGCACACCATGTAAGCGAATAATTTCACGAAAGAACAAATCAGCAACATTAACAGCATCATCGCTTTTATGACATGGTATAAAGTGTGCCATTTTCGAGAACCTATCCACGACAACAAATATTCTATCCCTCCCCTTCTTTGTTCGAGGTAAACCTAAAACAAAGTCCATAGATATATCCTCCCAAGGAACACTAGGTACAGGCAAAGGCATATATAAACCATGAGGATTGAGTCGTGACTTAGCTCTTTGACATGTAGTGTAGCGAGCAACAAAACGCTCAACATCCCGTCTCATCTTTGGCCAAAAGAAATGTGTAGCAAGTAGATCCTTCGTCTTCTTGACGCCAAAGTGTCCCATTAATCCTCCTCCATGCGCCTCCTACAACAACAAAAGACGAACGGAGCTAGATGGAATGCATAGCTTGTTAGCACGAAACACAAATCCATCGTTAAGAACGAACTTTTTCCAAGTTCTCCCTTCCTTACAATTCTGCAATACATCTTTAAATTCAGCATCATGAACATATTGATCTTTGATGGTCTCCAAACCAAATATTTTAAAGTCAAGTTGTGAAAGCATAGTATAACGACGAGACAAGGCATCAGCAATAACATTTTCTTTACCCTTCTTGTGTTTAATGACATAAGGGAAAGTCTCAATGAATTCAACCCATTTAGCATGTCTACGGTTCAGTTTTGCTTGACTTTTAATGTGTTTCAAAGATTCATGATCAGAATGTATAACAAATTCCTTGGGCCATAAATAATGTTGCCATGTTTCTAAGGTCCGAACAAGAGCATATAATTATTTATCATAAGTAGAATAGTTCAGACTAGGCCCACTCAATTTTTCAGAAAAGTATGCAACAGGTTTTCCATCTTGTAATAACACACCACCTAATCCAATTCCACTAGCATCACATTCAAGCTCAAAAGTCTTATTGAAATTAGGAAGTTGGAGTAAAGGAGCATGTGTCAACTTATCTTTCAATACCGCGAAGGCTTCTTCCTGTGCGGTACCCCAAACAAAAGGCACATCCTTCTTTGTAAGCTCATTGAGAGGTGCAGCAATGGTGCTGAAATCTCTCACAAAACGCCTATAGAAACCAGTGAGGCCAAGGAAACTCCTCACTTGTGTGACCGTTTTGGGCTGCGGCCAACTCTCAATAGCTTCAATCTTGGCTTTATCAACTTCAATTCCCTGTGGAGTAAGAACATAGCCAAGAAAAGATACTCGGTCGGTGCAAAAGGTGCACTTTCCAAGGTTTCCAAACAAACGTGCATCACGTAGAGCAATAAAAACAGCACGTAAATGTTCCAAATGTTCCTCCAAAGATTTGCTATAAATCAATATGTCATCAAATTAAACTACCACAAATCGTCCAATGAAAGCACGTAAAACTTCGTTCATTAACCTCATGAAAGTACTAGGTGCATTAATTAACCCAAAAGGCATGACTAATCACACATATAATCCAAACTTAGTTTTAAATGCTGTTTTCCATTCATCACCCAATTTCATACGAATTTGATGGTATCCACTACGCAAATCAACTTTGGAGAATATTGTAGAGCCACTCAATTCATCAAGCATATCATCTAGCCTAGGAATAGGATGACGATAACGAATAGTAATATTATTAATGCCTCTACAATCAACGCACATACGCGACGTACCATCCTTTTTCGGCACTAAAATGATAGGAACAGCACAAGGACTAAGGGATTCGCGTATATAACCTTTGTCGAGCAGTTCTTGTACTTGACGCATAATCTCCTTCGTCTCCTCTGGATTGGTACGGTATGGTGCACGGTTGGGTAGCGAAGCACCGGGAATTAAGTCAATTTGATGCTCAATCCCTCGAATAGGTGGTAATCCCGGTGGCACGTCTTGTGGAAAGACGTCAGCGAACTCCTGCAAAATGTTAGTGACAGCAGGGGCAAAGAGGAAGGCACGTCCTCGAATGAAAATAATGCCTCTTTGCACACAAAAGCATAGCAAACAGATTTGCTAAAATCTAGCTCATCAATATCAGATTTGGTGGCAAGTAAACATGCACTTTTCAATTTAATTTCAGAAACAACAGTAGATGGTTTATTATTAGGCTTCATTTGGTGCTCAAATTCTTTTGCCACAATCTGATTTTCACTCTTATTTGTCTCCTGTTTTGCTTTATTAGCTCTATTAATATCATCTTTCAAAATGGAATCAGGAGTCATAGGAAGCAAAGTAATATTTTTATCGTTATGAACAAGAGTATACTGATTGTTTCTACCATGGTGTACAGAATTTTTATCAAATTGCCATGGTCTACCAAGTAATAAGGAACATGCTTGCATAGGTACCACATCACAATCAACATAATCAGCATATGTAGAGATACTAAAATGCACACGAACAGTACGTGTTACCTTAACCTTGCCGCTGTTGTTGAACCATTGGATGTAGTAAGGATGTGGATGTGGTCTTGTGGTGAGAGATAGCTTCTCCACCATCTCCATGCTAGCCAAGTTATTGCAGCTCCCTCCATCTATGATCACGCGAACAGAACGTTCCTTCACAACTCCCTTTGTATGGAACAAATTATGCCTCTGATTTTGCTCAGCTTGTGTAACCTGCACACTCAAAACACGTTGAGCAACTAAACATTCATACCTGTCAGCATCTTCAGGAGCCATGTATTGCGTCTCATGATCAGAATCGTCTCCACCGTGTTCTTCACGTGTAATAAGAGCCAAAGTCTCCTCATCATAGTCACTAGCGGACTCATACCCACCATCCTCAGTAACAATCATCACACGCTTAGATGGGCATTCTCTCGCATAATGACCTCCACCCTTGCAACGTCGACAAATAATATCATGTGTTTGCCCTGTTGATGCCATGGATGAAGAAGAGCTCTTTGCAGGCCCAGAAGGTGTGCTCTTGGCAGATAGTGGTGATTGTGCCTGCTTTATTGTATCACGGTTGGAGGTGGCAGCCGACGGAGGCGCCGGTGTAGCAGAACGTGTGGAAGTAGATGATGCACGTGGTGTCCATGATGAAGGTCGACCTGCAGAAAAGTTAGTCCGCGCCAATGCCTGTCGATCCTGCACTTCACGTTCAGCTTTACAAGCAAGATGGAATAAACGAGTGATATTAGTATACTCCTTATACTCTAGAATCGTCTGAATCTCTCTATTTAATCCACCCATAAAACGTGCAAGCATAGCTTCATTCTCCTCAACAATACCACATCTAATCATGCCAGTTTGTAATTCCTGATAATATTCTTCTACAGAATTTTTTCCCTGTCTTAAGCGCTGCAATTTTTGAAGTAATTCACGTTGATAATATGGTGGAACCCAACGAGTACGCATAGCAGTTTTCAAAGCAGCCCAAGTAGCCGGAATAGGATATAATCTACAATGCTCAGACCACCAAACACATGCAAAACTAGTGAATGCACAAACAGCAGCAGGAACACGTCTCTCCTCGGGATATTGTAAACATGTAAATCGTTGTTCAGTTTCTAACTCCCAAGTAAGATATATATCAGGAACATATCTACCCTCAAATGGTGGAATATTCAATTTTAGTTTAGGGAGATGGTCATGATCTCGTACCTGAGGGTGAGCCCTACCATTGCCATTATTTGCATGTGGACGACCTGGTGGTTGTTGTGCTGGTGGTGGCACGTAGTTCTGATTTTGATCAACCTCATCCTCATAATCTCCCACATAATCATCCTCCTCCACATCAGCAGTAGGAGCCACAGAAGTATCAACAGCAGCACCAGCAGTTTGGCCCGACTGAAGAGGGACACGGCTCGCTCGGCGGAGGGCTGTTTCCCGACGTGGAGGTAGTCGGTGTTGTTGCTGTTGTTGCAGAGGTGCGGCAGGAGCAGCCGGTGGTGGTGGTGGAAAACGCGAAAGCAATTCAGCAAACTTGTTATCGAGCTTTGTTTCAAACGTCTTCTCCATGCCATCTATCTTCTCCATGGCCTCTTCAAATCTGTTTATCACATCTTGCACCTGTACACTCATCATTTGCTGAAACGTATCATGAAGCTCCTTGTTCGTCAAGTTCTCCCAGTCAGTCTCGTCGGCTTGTGATCCTGGCATGGTTAGCAGCAATAGAAACACACAAGAATATGATCCTACAGACTACTAACAAGTGGTGGTGGTGGCGGGTGTCACAAATCCGTCAAGCAAATCTCAAATTCTTACCAGTTCTTACCCAGCAGCAGGCGGTGATCGGCAACCGTTATAGTCAAAACTCTCAAAAGCTTGGATAGAGCGATTGCCAGGGAGAGTCAAACGCACGACGTAGATGTATGTGGAGCTGGGAAGGCTTATAGTATGGTAGCAAAAAGGGTCAGCAATAATCAATTCAGAGATGCAAAGTTGAATAAACGCTCAACGACGGTACTGTGCTGGTCCTAGGCCAGACCGTGCTAGAGACGCGAGCCTAGAACACTAACAAAATCACGGCGCTGCACGTAAATAAGGGAAAAGCACACTCTGGAACTCTTTTTTTTCGCTCTTTTTTGCGCTCCTTTTTTTGCGAAAAATCACTATAATGGCGAGTGTCTCAAAACTCTTCCCTCGTCAAACTGATAGGATGGGCACGAAAAAATTTTCACTTTTTTTCGGAAATCAGGGCAGCGACGACGAAAAAGTGCGACAAAAAATCACTATGATGGCACGTGGCTCAAAAGACTCAGAAAAGCCTAAAAATAGGATAGGGAAAAAAATTGCCCGTGAAAATTTTGGCCTAAAAACTGCCCGGGGGTCTCCAGACTCTTTTTTTTCGAGACCTACGCAGGCAAGGAAACACGAATCGGAATTTAGATTGATCTCAAGAACAAACCTAATATGAGAAGAACTCGGATTGGTGGTCGATATATGGTTGTGGTATATGGCAGCGGTGGTGGTATATGGTAGCGGTGGTGGTATATGGATACAGATTGGTGGTGGTATATGGATACGGATTGGTGGTGGTATATGGATATGGATTCAGAGCGGTGGCGGATAAGCAAAAGTGGTAGATGGGCGATGATGATGGTGCGGCGGCGGCGTGACAACTTATGACCAGGACTCAAAACTCTAAAAGACCAGACTCTAAGACCAGCAACTTGACACGACGATGCAACCGCAAATTCAACAAAGCAAAAACCCTAAAAAGATTATGCAAAGGCTCAGATTGGTTCGGATATGATGAACTAACCCTAATTTTTTTTGGCTTTTTCGTGGACTGTAGGTATGAAGAACAGACTCGATCTAATCTACGAAAAACTGTAAAATCTCACCGAGCAACCTGGAAATCTGATACCACTTGATAGAGGCTAAGGTGTCCCGATATTTCGATTAGATGGTGGCTATCGTTTTCTGCGGGAGTCGACCTTGACGATCCGACTACGAACGTGCGAGACGTCGCGCCTTAGCAATCGCTAAACCAACTTCCGAGGGTTATTGACCATGCCGGAGCACGATCAACCTGACCACGAGGGTCTGTTTCCTGCGAGCAAACGAAGAACAAGCAAGAAACTGAGATTGCAATCGGGATATTGCGAATATAAGATGAAAGCTTTATTGATCAAGGTGGGGTTCTATGACGTCTTGGTCTGGTCGTTGGACACAAATGAAGTACGCGAAGTTGCAGCTATGGTGAACTTTTAATCTAAACAAAACCCAAAGTCTAAACGACACCCTAAGGGTTGTATATATGGAGGAAGAGGGGGGAATTTCGTGGCCCTTGAGGGTGGGGTCCGAAACCAACCCTAACTCTTGTTTCCCCACACATACGGACTCTAAAAATAGCCTATACTTAAGTATTTCGAAATTACATGGGCCTGGCCCATTAATAAGGTGACGCAGCACCTAGAATAGCCTATGGACGAATATTATGAAGTGGCATCTTGTATATTTCGTCCAAGGCTTCATGCACTCCTTATGGCGGCTTCAAAGTCCTGAAATCATCACTTGTAAATCTGTTCTTGATCCCCTTGCGCATGCCATCAACTCCATGCGTGTTCTTGCTCCAATGTTCATCCTTCTCCAAGCTAGGCCCTTCATTTGTAACCAAAACAAATGTATCCAATTTAGGCGGCATCATAATCTCATGAACATTAGAATCATTACCAAGAAACGAAAGTACCTGGTAATTTAATTGGCGTGCGCGAGCTCTAGTAATTGGTCCAGTATATGTAACAGTAGGGGCTGTGGGTGTAACAATGGTATTGATGTCCTCATCAGATTACCGTACCACTCTGGTGCGGATCTCGCTCTGGTTGATCTACGAGGTTCAGTAGTATCTTGTCCTGAAGTTTCATGATCATCATCATTAGCTTCCTCACTAATTGGTATAGGTGTCACAGAAACAGTTTTCTGTGATGTACTACTTTCCAATAAGGGAGAAGGTACAGTTACCTCGTCAAGTTCTACTTTCCTCCCACTCACTTATTTCGAGAGAAACTCCTTCTCTAGAAAGGATCCATTCTTAGCAACGAATGTCTTGCCTTCGGATCTGTGATAGAAGGTGTACCCAACAGTCTCCTTTGGGTATCCTATGAAGACACATTTCTCCGATTTGGGTTCGAGCTTATCAGGTTGAAGATTTTTCACATAAGCATCGCAGCCCCAAACTTTAAGAAACGACAACTTTGGTTTCTTGCCAAACCACAGTTCATATGGCGTCGTCTCAACGGATTTTGATGGTGCCCTATTTAACGTGAATGCGGCCGTCTCTAAAGCATAACCCCAAAACGATAGGGGTAAATCAGTAAGAGACATCATAGATCGCACCATATCTAGTAAAGTACGATTACGACGTTCGGAAACACCATTGCGCTGTGGTGTTCCGGGTGGCGTGAGTTGCGAAACTATTCCACAATTTTTCAAATGTACACCAAACTCGTAACTCAAATATTCTCCTCCACGATCAGATCGTAGAAACTTTATTTTCTTGTTACGATGATTTTCAACTTCACTCTGAAATTCTTTGAACTTTTCAAATGTTTCAGACTTATGTTTCATTAAGTAGATATACCCATATCTGCTTAAGTCATCTATGAAGGTGAGAAAATAACGATATCCGTCACGAGCCTCAATATTCATCGGACCACATACATCTGTATGTATGATTTCCAACAAATATGTTGCTCTCTCCATAGTACCGGAGAACGGTGTTTTAGTCATCTTGCCCATGAGGCACGGTTCGCAAGTACCAAGTGATTCATAATCAAGTGGTTCCAAAAGTCCATCAGTATGGAGTTTCTTCATGCGCTTTATACCGATATGACCTAAACGGTAGTGCCACAAATAAGTTGCACTGTCATTATCAACTCTGCATCTTTTGGCTTCAACATTATGAATATGTGTGTTACTACTATCGAGATTCATCAAAAATATACCACTCCTCAAAGGTGCATGACCATAAAAGATATTACTCATATAAATAGAACAACCATTATTCTCTGATTTAAATGAATAACCGTCTCGCATCAAACAAGATCCAGATATAATGTTCATGCTCAATGCTGGCACCAAATAACAATTATTTAGGTCTAATATTAACCCCGAAGGTAGATGTAGAGGTAGCGTGCCGACCGCGATCACATCGACTTTGGAACCGTTTCCCACGCGCATCGTCACCTCGTCCTTCGCCAGTGTTCGCTTAATCCGTAGTCCCTATTTCGAGTTGCAAATATTAGCAACAGAACCAGTATCAAATACCCAGGTGCTACTGCGAGCTCTAGTAAGGTACACATCAACAACATGTATATCACATATACCTTTGTTCACCTTGCCATCCTTCTTATCCGCCAAATACTTGGGGCAGTTCCGCTTCCAGTGACCAGTCTGCTTGCAGTAGAAGCACTCAGTTTCAGGCTTAGGTCCAGACTTGGGTTTCTTCTCCTGAGCAGCAACTAGCTTGCCGTTCTTCTTGAAGTTCCCCTTCTTTTTCCCTTTGACCTTTTTCTTGAAACTAGTGGTCTTGTTAACCATCAACACTTGATGCTCCTTCTTGATTTCTACCTCCGCAGCTTTCAGCATTGCGAAGAGCTCGGGAATAGTCTTGTTCATCCCTTGCATATTATAGTTCATCACGAAGCTCTTGTAGCTTGGTGGCAGTGATTGGAGAATTCTGTCAATGACGCAATCATCTGGAAGATTAACTCCCATCTGAATCAAGTGATTATTATACCCAGACATTTTGAGTATATGCTCACTGATAGAACTGTTCTCCTCCATCTTGCAGCTATAGAACTTATTGGAGACTTCATATCTCTTAATCCGGGCATTTGCTTGAAATATTAACTTCAACTCCTGGAACATCTCATATGCTCCATGACGTTCAAAACATCATTGAAGTCCCGATTCTAAGCCGTAAAGCATGGCACACTGAACTATCGAGTAGTCATCAGCTTTGCTCTGCCAGACGTTCATAACATCTGAAGTTGCTCCAGCAGCAGGCCTGGCACCCAGCGGTGCTTCCAGGACGTAATTCTTCTGAGCAGCAATGAGGATAATCCTCAAGTTACGGACCCAGTCCTTGTAGTTGCTACCATCATCTTTCAACTTTGCTTTCTCAAGGAACTCATTAAAATTCAACGGAACAACAGCACGAGCCATCTATCTACAATCCACATAAACAAGCAAGATACTATCAGGTACTAAGTTCGTGATAAGTTTAAGTTCAATTAATCAAATTACTTAAGAACTCCCACTTAGATAGACATCCCTCTAATCCTCTAAGTGATCACGTGATCCAAATCAACTAAACCATAACCGATCATCACGTGAGATGGAGTAGTTTTCAATGGTGAACATCGTTATGTTGATCATATCTACTATATGATTCACACTCGACCTTTCGGTCTCTGTGTTCCAAGGCCATATCTGTATATGCTAGGCTCGTCAAGTTTAACCTGAGTATTCTGCGTGTGCAAAACTGGCTTGCACCCATTGTAGATGGACGTAGAGCTTATCACACCCGATCATCACGTGGTGTCTGGGCACGACGAACTTTGGCAACGGTGCATACTCAGGGAGAACACTTCTTGATAATTTAGTGAGAGATCATCTTATAATGCTACCGTCAATCAAAGCAAGATAAGATGCATAAAAAGATAAACATCTCATGCAATCAATATAAGTGATATGATATGGCCATCATCATCTTGTGCCTGTGATCTCCATCTTCGAAGCACCGTCATGATCACCATCGTCACCGGCGCGACACCTTGATCTCCATCGTAGCATCGTTGTCGTCTCGCCAAACTTATGCTTCTACGACTATCACTACCGCTTAGTAATAAAGTAAAGCATTACATCGCGATTGCATTGCATACAATAAAACGACAACCATATGGCTCCTGCCAGTTGCCGATAACTCGGTTACAAAACATGATCATCTCATACAATAAAATTTAGCATCATGTCTTGGCCATATCACATCACAACATGCCCTGCAAAAACAAGTTAGACGTCCTCTACTTTGTTGTTGCAAGTTTTACGTGGCTGCTACGGGCTTAAGCAAGAACCAATCTCACCTACGCATCAAAACCACAACGATAGTTTGTCAAATAGACTCCCTTTTAACCTTCGCAAGGACCGGGCGTAGCCACACTCGGTTCAACTAAAGTTGGAGAGATAGTCGCCCACAAGCCACCTATGCGCAAAGCACGTCGAGGGAACCGGTCTCGCGTAAGCGTACGCGTAATGTTGGTCCGGGTCATCTCGTCCAACAATACCGCCGAACCAAAGTATGACATGCTGGTAGGCAGTATGACTTATATCGCCCACAACTCACTTGTGTTCTACTCGTGCATATAACATCAAACCATAAAACCTAGGCTCGGATGCCACTGTTGGGTTACGCAGTAATTTCAAAAAATTTCCTACGCACAAGCAAGATCATGGTTGATGAGGACATCAATACAATTGTTACACCCACAGCCCCTGTTGCTATACATACTGGACCAATTACTAGAGCTCGTGCACGCCAACTAAATTACCAGGTACTTTCGTTTCTTGGTAATGATTCTAATGTTCATGAGAATATGATGCTGCCTAAATTGGATACATTTGTTTTGCTTACAAATGAAGGGCCTAGCTTGGAGAAGGATGAACATTGGACCAAGAACAAGCATGGAGATGATGGCATGCGCAAGGGAAACAAGAACGGAGTTACAAGTGATGATTTCAGGACTTTGAAGCCACCATAATGGGTGCATGAAGCCTTGGATGAAATATACAAGAAGCCACTTCATAAATTTCGTCCCGAGGCTATTTTAGGTGCTGCGTCACCTTATTATTTGCCAGGCCCAAGTAATTTCGAAATACATAAGTATAGGCTATTTTTAGAGTCCGTATGTGTGGGGAAACAAGAGATAGGGTTGATTTCGGACCCCTCCACCAAGGGCCACGAAATTCCCCCCTCTTCCTCCATATATACAGCCCTTAGGGCATCGTTTAGACTTTGGGTTTTGTTTAGATTAAAAGTTCGCCATAGCTGCAACTTCGCGTACTTCGTTTGTGTTCAACGACCAGACAAAGGCGTCACAGAACCCCACCTTGATCAATAAAGCTTTCATCTTATATTCGCAATATCCAGATTGCAATCTTAGTTTCTTGCTTGTTCTTCGTTTGCTCGCAGGAAACAGACCCTCGTGGTCAGGTTGATCGTGCTCCGGCGTGGTCAATAACCTCTCGGAGTTGGTTTAGCGATTGCTAAGGCGCAACGTCCTCGCACGTTCGTAGTCGGATCGTCAAAGTCGACTTCCACCAAAGCGAAATCCACCATCTCATCGAAAGACGGGACACCTTTGCCTCTGTCATTCATGCAATATGTTCATGCCCTCGGAAGCAAGATCACATTTGCCTCTGTTGCACATCCTAGGAGCAATGGGCAAGCTGAGTGGGCGAATGCTGAAGTATTGCAAGGACTCAAGGCAAGAACATTAGGGTTAGTTCATCATATCCGAACCAATCTGAGCCTTTGCATAATCTTTTTAGGGTTTTGCTTTGTTGAATTTGTGGTTGCATCGTCGTGTCTAGTTGCTGGTCTTAGAGTCTAGTCTTTTAGAGTTTCGAGTTCTGGTCATAAGTTGTCACGCCGCTGCCGCACCATCATCATCGCCCCTGCCATCTACCACCACCGCTTATCCGCCACCGCTCCGAATCCGTATCCATATACCACCACCAATCCGTGTCCATATACCACCACCGATCCATATCCATATACTACCACCGCTACCACCACCGCTGCCATATACCACCACCATATATCCACCACCAATCCGAGTTCCTTGCATATTAGGTTTGTTTTCGAGATCCATCTAGATTCCGATTCGTGTTTCCTTGCCGGAGTAGGTTTCGAAAAAAAAAGAGTCGGGTAGCCACGCTCCGTTTAGGCCCAAAATTTTTTGAAAACGCATTTTTTGAAAAAAATTCTGGCTATCCTATTTTTAGGTGTTTCTGAGTGTTTTGAGACAGGTGCCATTATAGGAAGTTTTTTTTGACCCGTTTCCAGTTTTTGGGTCCGGGCAGTCGAAAAAAAAAACTGGTCGAAAAAATTTCGTGCCCATCCTGTCCGTTTGAGCTAGGAAGAGTTTTGAGACACTCGCCATTATAGTGATTTTTCGCAAAAAAAAGCAGCGCAAAAAAGAGCGCAAAAAAAAAGAGCGAAAAAAAAATTCAGAGTGTGCTTTTCCCTTGTTTACGTGTCGCGCCGTGATTTTGTTGGTGTTCTAGGCTCGCGTCTCTAGCACAGTCTAGCCTAGGACCAGCACAGTACCGTCGTTGAGCGTTTATTCAACTTTGCATCTCTGAATTGATTATTGCCGACCCTTTTTGCTACCATACTATAAGCCTTCCCAGCTCCACATACATCTACGTCGTGTGTTTGACTCTCCCTGGTAATCGCTCTATCCAAGCTTTGAGAGTTTTTGACTACAACGGTTGCCGATCACCGCCTGCTGCTGGGTAAGAACTGGTAAGAATTTGAGATTTGCTTGACGGATTTGTGATACACCACCACCACTTCTTAGTAGTCTGTAGGATCATATTCTTGTGTGTTTCTATTGCTGCTAACCATGCCAGGATCACAAGCCGACGAGATTGACTGGGAGAACTTATCGAACAAGCAGCTTCATGATAAGTTTCAGCAAATGATGACTGAACAGGTACAAGATGTGCTGAACAATTTTGAAGAGGCCATGGAGAAGATCACTGGCCTTGAGAAGACGTTCGAAACAAAGCTCGATAACAGATTTAATGAACTGCTTGCGCGTCTTCCACCACCGGCTGCACCTGTCGCACCTCTGCAACAACAACAACTACGCCCCCTTCCGAATCAGTATGGACGAGCACAGCGTGTTCCTATTGAGCCAGGACAAAATTCTGGTGCCGCTGCTACTGCTGTTGGTGCTTCTTTGGCTCCTGCTACTGCTCCTGTTGGTACCCAGGAGGATGATGAGTATGCGGGCGATTATGAGGATGAGGTTGATCAAAATCAGATCTACGAGCAGCCACCAGCACCACCACCAGCAGGTCGACCTCAGGTATATATTCGTAATGGTAGGCCTGCACCACCACCTCAGGTACGCGATGATGTCCATATTCCTAAACTGAAATTGAATATTCCACCATTTGAGGGTAGATATGTTCCTGATATATATCTTAGTTGGGAGTTAGAAACTGAACAACGATTTACATGTTTACAATATCCTGAGGAGAGATGAGTTGCTGCTGCTGTTTGTGCTTTCACTAGTTTTGCATGTGTATGGTGGTCTGAACATTGTAGATTATATCCTATTCCAACTACTTGGGCTGCTTTGAAAACTGCTATGCGTACGCGTTGGGTTCCACCATATTATCAACGTGAATTGCTTCAAAAATTGCAGCGTTTAAGACAAGGGAAAAATTCTGTAGAAGAATATTATCAGGAATTACAAACTGGCATGATTAGATGTGGTATTGTTGAGGAGAATGAAGCTATGCTTGCACGTTTTCTAGGTGGATTAAATAGAGAGATTCAGACCATTCTAGACTATAAGGAGTATACTAATATCACTCGTTTATTCCATCTTGCTTGTAAAGCTGAACGTGAAGTGCAGGATCGACAAGCATTGGGGCGAACTAACTTTTCTACAGGCTGACCTTCATCATGGACACCACGTGCATCTTCTACTTCAACTGCACCAGCACCTCCATCCGGTGCCACCTCCAGCCGTGATACAAGAAAACAGGCACAACCACCATTATCTGCCAAGAGCGCACATGCGGGGCCTGCACAGCGTTCTTCTTCTTCCATGGCATCAACAGGGCACACAAGTGATATTATTTGTCGTCGTTGTAAGGGAGGAGGTCATTATGCGAGGGAATGCAAATCTCCGCGTGTGATGATTGCTACCGCGGATGGTGGATATGAGTCCGCTAGTGACTATGATGAGGAGACATTGGCTCTTATTACACGTGAAGAACATGGTGGAGATGATTCTGATCATGAGACGCAATACATGGCTCCTAAAGACGCTGACAGGTATGAATGTTTAGTTGCTCAACGTGTTTTGAGTGTGCAGGTCACACAAGCTGAGCAAAATCAGAGGCACAATTTGTTCCATACCAAGGGAGTTGTGAAGGAACGTTCTGTGCGCGTCATAATAGACGGAGCTGCAACAACTTGGCTAGCATGGAGATGGTGGAGAAGCTTTCTCTCACCACAAGACCACATCCACATCCTTACTACATCCAATGGTTCAACAACAACGGCAAGGTTAAGGTAACACGTACTGTTCGTGTGCATTTTAGTATCTCTACATATGCTGATTATGTTGATTGTGATGTGGTACCTATGCAAGCATGTTCCTTATTACTTGGTAGACCATGGCAATTTGATAAAAATTCTGTACACCATGGTAGAAACAATCACTATACTCTTGTTCATAAGGATAAAAATATTACTTTGCTTCCTATGACTCCTGATTCCATTTTGAAAGATGATATTAATAGAGCTAATAAAGCACAACAGGAGAAGAATAAGAGTGAAAATCAGATTGTGGCGAAAGAATTTGAGCAACAAATGAAGCCTAATAATAAACCATCTAGTGTTGCTTCTGAAATTAAATTGAAAAGTGCATGTTTATTTGCCACCAAATCTGATATTGATGAGCCAGATTTCAGCAAATCTGTTTGCTATGCTTTTGTGTGCAAAGAGGCATTATTTTCATTCGAGGATGTGCCTTCCTCTTTGCCTCCTGCTGTCACTAACATTTTGCAGGAGTTCGCTGACGTTTTTCCACAAGACGTGCCACCGAGATTACCGCCTATTCGAGGGATTGAGCATCAGATTGACTTAATTCCCGGTGCTTCACTGCCAAACCGTGCACCATACCGTACCAATCCAGAGGAGACGAATGAGATTATGCGTCAAGTACAAGAGCTTCTCGACAAAGGTTATATACGCGAATCCCTTAGTCCTTGTGCTGTTCCTATTATTCTAGTGCCGAAAAAGGATGGTACATCACGTATGTGTGTTGATTGTAGAGGCATTAATAATATTACTATTCGTTATCGTCATCCTATTCCTAGGCTAGATGATATGCTTGATGAATTGAGTGGCTCTACAATATTCTCCAAAGTTGATTTGCGTAGTGGCTACCATCAAATTCGTATGAAATTGGGAGATGAATGGAAAACAGCATTTAAAACTAAGTTTGGATTATATGAGTGGTTAGTCATGCCTTTTGGGTTAACTAATGCACCTAGTACTTTCATGAGATTAATGAATGAAGTTTTACGTGCTTTCATTGGATGATTTGTGGTAGTTTACTTTGATGACATATTGATTTATAGCAGATCTTTGGAGGAACATTTGGAACATTTACGTGCTGTTTTTATTGCTCTACGTGATGCACGTTTGTTTGGTAACCTTGGGAAGTGCACCTTTTGCACCGACCGAGTATCTTTTCTTGGCTATGTTGTTACTCCACAGGGAATTGAAGTTGATAAAGCCAAGATTGAAGCTATTGAGAGTTGGCCGCAGCCCAAAACGGTCACACAAGTGAGGAGTTTTCTTGGCCTCGCTGGATTCTATAGGCGTTTTGTGAGAGATTTCAGCACCATTGCTGCACCTCTCAATGAGCTTACAAAGAAAGATGTGCCTTTTCTTTGGGGTACCGCACAGGAAGAAGCCTTCACGGTATTGAAAGATAAGTTGACACATGCTCCTTTACTCCAACTTCCTGATTTTAATAAGACTTTTGAGCTTGAATGTGATGCTAGTGGAATTGGATTAGGAGGTGTGTTATTACAAGATGGCAAACCTGTTGCATACTTTTCTGAAAAATTGAGTGGGCCTAGTCTGAATTATTCTACTTATGATAAAGAATTATATGCTCTTGTTCGGACTTTAGAAACATGGCAACATTATTTATGGCCCAAAGAATTTGTTATACATTCTGATCATGAATCTTTGAAACATATTAAAAGTCAAGCTAAACTGAATCGTAGACATGCTAAATGGGTTGAATTCATTGAGACTTTCCCTTATGTCATTAAACACAAGAAGGGAAAAGAAAATGTTATTGCTGATGCATTGTCTCGTCGCTATACTATGGTTTCACAACTTGACTTCAAAATATTTGGTTTGGAGACCATCAAAGATCAATATGTGCATGATGCTGATTTTAAAGATGTAATGCAGAATTGTAAAGAAGGAAGAATGTGGAACAAGTTTGTTGTTAACGATGGATTTGTGTTTCGTGCTAACAAGCTATGCATTCCAGCTAGCTCCGTTCGTCTTTTGTTGTTGCAGGAGGCGCATGGAGGACGATTAATGGGACACTTTGGCGTGAAGAAGACGGAGGACGTACTTGCTACACATTTCTTTTGGCCAAAGATGAGACGGGATGTTGAGCGTTTTATTGCTCGCTGCACTACATGTCAAAAAGCTAAGTCACGACTCAATCCTCATGGTTTATATATGCCTTTGCCTGTACCTAGTGTTCCTTGGGAGGATATATCTATGGACTTTGTTTTAGGTTTACCTCGAACAAAGAAGGGGAGGGATAGCATATTTGTTGTCGTGGATAGATTCTCGAAAATGGCACACTTTATACCATGTCATAAAAGCGATGATGCTGTTAATGTTGCTGATTTGTTCTTTCGTGAAATTATTCGCTTGCATGGTGTGCCAAATACTATTGTTTCAGATCGTGATACTAAATTTCTTAGCCACTTTTGGAGATGTTTATGGGCTAAGTTGGGGACTAAACTGCTTTTTAGTACTACTTGTCACCCCCAAACTGATGGACAAACTGAAGTAGTCAATAGAACGTTGTCTACTATGCTTAGGGCTGTTTTGAAGAATAATAAGAAAATGTGGGAGGAATGCTTGCCTCATATTGAATTTGCTTATAATCGTTCATTGCATTCTACTACTAAGATGTGCCCTTTTGAAGTTGTGTATGGTTTCCTACCTCGTGCACCTATTGATTTGTTGGCTCTTCCATCTTCGGAGAAGGTTAATTTTGATGCTAAACAACGTGCTGAATTGATTTTAAAAATGCATGAGTTAACTAAGGAAAACATTGAGCGCATGAATGCTAAATATAAACTTGCTGGAGATAAGGGTAGGAAACATGTTGTGTTTGCACCTGGAGATCTTGTTTGGTTACATTTGCGTAAGGATAGATTTCCTGATTTGCGCAAATCAAAGTTAATGCCACGTGTTGATGGTCCCTTTAAGGTGTTAGACAAAATAAATGATAATGCATATAAACTTGAGCTGCCTGCAGATTTTGGGGTTAGTCCCACTTTTAACATTGCAGATTTGAAGCCTTATTTGGGTGAGGAAGATGAACTTCCGTCGAGGACGACTTCATTTCAAGAAGGGGAGGATGATGAGGACATCAATACAATTGTTACACCCACAGCCCCTGCTGCTATACATACTGGACCAATTACTAGAGCTCGTGCACGCCAACTAAATTACCAGGTACTTTCGTTTCTTGGTAATGATTCTAATGTTCATGAGAATATGATGCTGCCTAAATTGGATACATTTGTTTTGCTTACAAATGAAGGGCCTAGCTTGGAGAAGGATAAACATTGGACCAAGAACAAGCATGGAGATGATGGCATGCGCAAGGGAAACAAGAACGGAGTTACAAGTGATGATTTCAGGACTTTGAAGCCACCATAATGGGTGCATGAAGCCTTGGACGAAATATACAAGATGCCACTTCATAAATTTCGTCCCGAGGCTATTTTAGGTGCCGCGTCACCTTATTATTGGGCCAGGCCCAAGTAATTTCGAAATACATAAGTATAGGCTATTTTTAGAGTCCGTATGTGTGGGGAAACAAGAGATAGGGTTGATTTCGGACCCCTCCACCAAGGGCCACGAAATTCCCCCCTCTTCCTCCATATATACAGCCCTTAGGGCATCGTTTAGACTTTGGGTTTTGTTTAGATTAAAAGTTCGCCATAGCTGCAACTTCGCGTACTTCGTTTGTGTTCAACGACCAGACAAAGGCGTCACAGAACCCCACCTTGATCAATAAAGCTTTCATCTTATATTCGCAATATCCAGATTGCAATCTTAGTTTCTTGCTTGTTCTTCGTTTGCTCGCAGGAAACAGACCCTCGTGGTCAGGTTGATCGTGCTCCGGCGTGGTCAATAACCTCTCGGAGTTGGTTTAGCGATTGCTAAGGCGCGACGTCCTCGCACGTTCGTAGTCGGATCGTCAAAGTCGACTTCCACCAAAGCGAAATCCACCATCTCATCGAAAGACGGGACACCTCCGCCTCTATCAATGGTGATGCATAGCAACGAGAGGGGAGAGTGTTGTCTACGTACCCACGCAGACCGACTGCGGAAGCATTGACGCAACATAGAGGAAGTAGTCGTACGTCTTCTCGATCCGACCGATCCAAGCACCGTTACTCCGGCACCTTCGAGTTCTTAGCACACGTACAGCTCGATGACGATCCCCGGGCTCCGATCCAGCAAAGCGTCGGGGAGGAGTTCCGTCAGCACGACGGCGTGGTGACGATCTTGATGTTCTACCGTCGCAGGGCTTCGCCTAAGCACTGCTACAATATAATCGAGGTGGAATATGGTGGCAGGGGGCACCGCACACGGCTAAGGAACGATCTCAATGATCAACTTGTGTGTCTAGGGGTGCCCCCTGC
This sequence comes from Triticum aestivum, assembly GCF_018294505.1. Lineage (NCBI taxonomy): Eukaryota > Viridiplantae > Streptophyta > Magnoliopsida > Poales > Poaceae > Triticum > Triticum aestivum. Next base: position 258,650,342 of record NC_057806.1, on the reverse strand, counting down.
CTCCGTATATAAAGGAGCCAAGGGGAGGGGGCCGTCCGGCCAAGGAGGGCGCGCCAAGGGAGTCCTACTCCCTCTGGGAGTAGGATTCCTCCCCCCAATCCTAGTTGGAGTAGGATTCGCTGAGGGGGAAAGAGAGAGGGGGCCGGCCACCTCTCCTTGTCCTAATAGGACTAGGGGAGGGGGGAGGCGCGCGGCCCATCTAGGGCTGCCCCTTCTCCTTTCCACTAAAGCCCATTAAGGCCCATACAGCTCCCGGGGGGTTCCGGTAACCTCCCGGTACTCCGGTAGAATACCGATTTCACCCGGAACACTTCCGATATCCAAACATAGGCTTCCAATATATCAATCTTTATGTCTCGACCATTTCGAGACTCCTCGTCATGTCCGTGATCACATCCGGGACTCCAAACTAACTTCGGTACATCAAAAGGCATAAACTCATAATAACTGTCATCGCAACGTTAAGCGTGCGGACCCTACGGTTCGAGAATAATGCAGACATGACTGAGACACATCTCCGGTCAATAACCAATAGCGGGACCTAGATGCCCATATTGGCTCCTACATATTCTACAAAGATCTTTATCGGTCAGACCGCATAACAACATACGTTGTTCCCTTTGTCATCGGTATGTTACTTGCCCGAGATTCGATCGTCGGTATCCAATACCTAGTTCAATCTCGTTACCGGCAAGTCTCTTTACTCGTTCCGTAATACATCATCTCGCAACTAACTCATTGGCTGTAATGCTTTCAAGTCTTTATGTGATGTGCATTACCGAGAGGGCCCAGAGATACCTCTCCGACAATCGGAGTGACAAATCCTAATCTCGAAATACGCCAACCCAACATCTACCTTTGGAGACACCTGTAGAGCTCCTTTATAATCACCCAGTTACGTTGTGACGTTTGGTAGCACACAAAGTGTTCCTCCGGTAAACGGGAGTTGCATTAGCTCATGGTCATAGGAACATGTATAAGTCATGAAGAAAGCAATATCAACATACTAAACGATCGGATGCTAAGCTAATGAAATGGGTCATGTCAATCAGATCATTCAACTAATGATGTCACCTCGTTAATCAAACAACAACACCTTGTTCATGGTTAGGAAACATAACCATCTTTGATTAACGAGCTAGTCAAGTAGAGGCATACTGGTGACACTAAGTTTGTCTATGTATTCACACATGTATTATGTTTCCGGTTAATACAATTCTAGCATGAATAATAAACATTTATCATGATATAAGGAAATAAATAATAACTTTATTATTGCCTCTAGGGCATATTTCCTTCAGCCTGTATTTACAAGAAAGTGAGTGGGAGCTCTGTAGCATTTCTGATATTATATGTAGATGACATATTACTAATCGTAAATGATATAGAATTTATGGATAGCATAAAAGGATACTTGAATAAGAGTTTTTCAATGAAAGACCTCGGTGAAGCTGCTTACATATTAGGCATTAAGATCTATAGAGATAGATCAAGACGCTTAATTGGACTTTCACAAAGCACATACCTTGACAAAGTTTTGAAGAAGTTCAAAATGGATCAAGCAAAGAAAGGATTCTTGCCTGTGTTACAAGGTGTGAAATTGAGTAAGACTCAATCCCCGACCAATGCAGAAGATAGAGAGAAAATGAAAGATGTTCCCTATGCTTCAGCCATAGGCTCTATCATGTATGCATTGCTGTGTACCAGACCTGATGTGTGTCTTGCTATAAGTATAGCAGGGAGGTACCAAAGTAATCAGGAGTGGATCACTGGACAGTGGTCAAGAACATCCTGAAATACCTGAAAAGGACTAAGGATATGTTTCTCATATATGGAGGTGACAAAGAGCTCATCGTAAATGGTTACGTTGATGCAAGCTTTGACACTGATTCGGATGATTCTAAATCGCAAATCGGGTACGTGTTTACATTAAACGGTGGAGCTGTCAGTTGGTGCAGTTCTAAACAAAGTGTTGTGGCGGGATCTACATGTGAAGCGGAGTACATAGCTGCTTCGGAAGCAGCAAACGAAGGAGTATGGATGAAGGAGTTCATATCCGATCTAGGTGTCATACCTAGTGCATCGGGTCCAATGAAAATCTTTTGTGACAATACTGGTGCAATTGCCTTGGCAAAGGAATCCAGATTTCACAAGAGAACCAAGCACATCAAGAGACGCTTCAATTCCATCCAGAATCTAGTCCAGGTGGGAGACATAGAGATTTGCAAGATACATACGGATCTAAATATAGCAGACCCGTTGACTAAGCCTCTTCCACGAGCAAAACATGATCAGCACCAAAGCTCCATGGGTGTTAGAATCATTACTGTGTAATCTAGATTATTGACTCTAGTGCAAGTGGGAGACTGAAGGAAATATGCCCTAGAGGCAATAATAATGTTATTATTTTATTCCCTTATATCATGATAAATGTTTATTATTCATGCTAGAATTGTATTATCCGGAAACATAATACTTGTGTGAATACATAGACAAACCAAACGTCACTAGTATGCCTCTACTTGACTAGCTCGTTAATCGAAGATGGTTATGTTTCCTAACCATAGACATGTGTTGTCATTTGATTAATGGGATCACGTCATTAGGAGAATGATATGATTGACATGACCCATTCCATTAGCTTAGCACCCGATCGTTTAGTATGTTGCTATTGCTTTCTTCATGACTTATACATGTTCCTATGACTATGAGATTATGCAACTCCCGTTTGCCGGAGGAACACTTTGTGTGCTACCAAACGTCACAACGTAACTGGGTGATTATAAAGGAGCTCTACAGGTGTCTCCAAAGGTACATGTTGGGTTGGCGTATTTCGAGATTAGGATTTGTCACTCCGATTGTCGGAGAGGTATCTCTGGGCCCTCTCGGTAATGCACATCACATAAGCCTTGCAAGCATTACAACTAATGAGTTAGTTGCAATATGATGTATTACGAAACGAGTAAAGAGACTTGCCGGTAACGAGATTGAACTAGGTATTGAGATACCGACGATCGAATCTCGGGCAAGTAACATACCGATGACAAAGGGAACAACGTATGTTGTTATGCGGTCTGACCGATAAAGATCTTCGTAGAATATGTGGGAGCTAATATGAGCATCCAGGTTCCGCTATTGGTTATTGATCGGAGATGTGTCTCGGTCATGTCTACATTGTTCTCGAACCCGTAAGGTCCGCACGCTTAAGGTTTTGATGACAGTTATATTATGAGTTTATGCATTTTGATGTACCGAAGTTTGTTCGGAGTCCCGGATGTGATCACAGACATGACGAGGAGTCTCGAAATGGTCGAGACATAAAGATTGATATATTGGAAGCCTATATTTGGATATCGGAAGTGTTCCGAGTGAAATCGGGATTTTACCGGAGTACCGGGAGGTTACCGGAACCCCCGGGAGGTATATGGGCCTTAGTGGGCTTTAGTGGAAGAGAGGAGAGGTGGCCAGGGCTGGGCCGCGCGCCCCTCCCCCTAGTCCGAATAGGACAAGGAGAGGGGGGCGGCGCCCCCCCTTCCTTCTCTCTCTCCTCTTTCCCCCTCCCGAATCCTATTCCAACTACGAAAAGGGGGGAATCCTACTCCCGGTGGGAGTAGGACTCCTCCTGGCGCGCCCTCCTCCTGGCCGGCCGCACCTCCCCCTGCTCCTTTATATACGGGGGCAGGGGGCACCCCTAGACACACAAGTTGATCCACGTGATCATATTCTTAGCCGTGTGCGGTGCCCCCTTCCACCATAATCCTCGATAATATTGTAGCGGTGCTTAGGCGAAGCCCTGCGATGGTAGTACATCAAGATCGTCACAACGCCATCGTGCTGACGGAACTCTTCCCCGACACTTTGCTGGATCGGAGTCCGGGGATCGTCATCGAGCTGAACGTGTGCTAGAACTCGGAGGTGCCGTAGTTTCGGTGCTTGATCGGTCGGGCCGTGAGGACGTACGACTACATCAACCGCGTTGTGCTAACGCTTCCGTTGTCGATCTACAAGGGTACGTAGATCACACTCTCCCCTCTCGTTGCTATGCATCACCATGATCTTGCGTGTGCGTAGGATTTTTTTTGAAATTACTACGTTCCCCAACACAAACTTCAACTTCACCTGCAACTAGCAACACTATAAGAAGGGCTAAGCAAAAGCGGTAACATAGCCAGACAACTGTTTGCTGGGAAGGTGGGTTAGAGGCTTGACATGGCAATATGGGAGGCATGATATAACAAGTGGTAGGTAGCACGACATAGAGGTAGAGAGAACAACTAGCAAGCAAAGATAGAAGTGATTTCGAGGGCATGGTCATCTTGCCTGAAATCCCACAAGGAAGAAGAACGAGTCCATGAAGAAGACAAACGTACATAGTCGAACGGATCCTCACAAACGCGACGTTGCTGGAACTAACAAGAAGAAGCAACACCGGAAAAGAGCAAACAACATGGTAAACACACAAGCATAACCATGGCATGATGCACAAACAAGTATGATGCATGTCCGGTTTAAATATGCATGGCATGGCAAAGTGCACAAACAATACTACAAGTTAAGCGGGGCTCAATATGCAACGAGTTGCATATTGACGAAACACCACATACAATTATGTAGTTCTCTCCCGTTATGTACCCAACAATATTAAATGTTGTTAAACATGGAAAGAGATGAAGCATAAGTAAACTAACTATTTAGACAAGTTTAAATGAGTCCGGAAACAACAAACAATAATTCTGGAAAATCCTCAAATGCAAGTTTTAGAGTTGGTACTGTTCTGTCCTAAAGCATATTTTATTGTTGTTAAACAATAGAACAAAGTTCACCATGTTAATCTATGCATTTTTCTACCCCATTTACATATAAAGTTTATTTAATTTGGAATTACAGTTATTTAGTTATGAAATAAAACATTTTAGCATGGCATTTGAGGAAAATAATACAAGCAGTAATTTAAACAAGTTTAACATGGATGACAGAGGCATATTATGAATCTAGATGAAATTCTAAGAATTTTTCATATATGACATGTTTCATTTGGGTGCATGCACATTTAGTTATTAGCAATGCAAAATAAAGGCATTTCTGTAAATATGCAGTGCATTGGAAATTAACCAAAACCACAGGCGGAAAAAATAAAACATGCACGGGCCCGAAGCATCACGCTGCAGCGGCCAAGATGAGGAATCAGCCCAAGCGGCTGTGGGTATGCAAAATAAAGGCATTTCTGTAAATATGCAGTGCATTGGAAATTAACCAAAACCACAGGCGGAAAAAATAAAACATGCACGGGCCCGAAGCATCACGCTGCAACGGCCTAGATGAGGAATCAACCCAAGTGGCTGTGGGTATGCAAAATAAAGGCATTTCTGTAAATATGCAGTGCATTGGAAATTAACCAAAACCATAGGCGGAAAAAATAAAACATGCACGGGCCCGAAGCATCACGCTGCAGCGGCCCAGATGAGGAATCAGCCCAAGCAGTTGTGGGTATGCAAAATAGCAGGAAAACAGAGCCAGAAAAAGGGATGCCAGAGGCATATTATGAATCTAGATGAAATTCTAAGAATTTTTCATATATGACATGTTTCATTTGGGTGCATGCACATTTAGTTATTAGCAATGCAAAATAAAGGCATTTCTGTAAATATGCAGTGCATTGGAAATTAACCAAAACCACATGCGGAAAAAATAAAACATGCACGGGCCCGAAGCATCACGCTGCAGCGGCCTAGATGAGGAATCAGCCCAAGCGGTTGTGCAATGTTTAAATTTTTCTACCCCATTTACATATAAAGTTTATTTAATTTGGAATTACAGTTATTTAGTTATGAAATAAAACATTTTAGCATGGCATTTGAGGAAAGTAATACAAACAGTAATTTAAACAAGTTTAACATGGATGACAGAGGCATATTATGAATCTAGATGAAATTCTAAGAATTTTTCATATATGACATGTTTCATTTGGGTGCATGCACATTTAGTTATTAGCAATGCAAAATAAAGGCATTTCTGTAAATATGCAGTGCATTGGAAAATAACCAAAACCACATGCGGAAAAAATAAAACATGCACGGGCCCGAAGCATCACGCTGCGGCGGCCTAGATGAGAAATCAGCCCAAGCGGCTGTGGGTATGCAAAATAAAGGCATTTCTGTAAATATGCAGTGCATTGGAAATTAACCAAAACCACAGGCGGAAAAAATAAAACATGCACGGGCCCGAAGCATCACGCTGCAGCAGCCCAGATGAGGAATCAGCCCAAGCGGCTGTGGGTATGCAAAATAGCATGAAAACAGAGCCAGAAAAAGGGGCGGCTGGGACTTGAACCCACGACCTCCTTGATAGAGGAGCAGAGTGTTGACCACCGCATTGTTGCTGTATGTTTGTTCAAAACAAGGGCGTGGCTCGCCTTGAACAAAACCATAGGCCAGGCCTTCTTCTTCATGGATCAGAGAGGAACTGGGTGACGACGCCGGCGAGCAAGACGGCGACCGTCGCGACCACAGGCCAACGGCAGGGGTGCGGAAATAGGTGGGGGGTGTGGTGTGCGACGTGCGGAGTGAGGCGAAGGCAGAGACCTCGAGCTCGAGCGTGCGTGTGCAAAGCTGCGGTTGCGGGAACCCGAAGAGGAGCTAGTGCTTGACTCGGGCCGTCCCGGTGCTGCCGAACTGAGGCAAGGGCGAGCAGGATTGCAGGCATGTGGGTGCGCGTGCGTGCAGGAATCTGGCAAGGACGCGGGCATAGCATGGAGTGCGTGGACGCACCTACGGATAGAGAGCGAGGTGCTCTGTTTCATCTGCATGGCGAGAGCGCGGTGACTGGTCTTCGGGCATGAGAAGCACGCTGCTACAGCGAGGAAACAGACAGGGTACGAGGCTTGGAGGAGCGAGTGCTCACCATGGGGGTGCTGGCGGCGATAGATCGGATGGGGAGACGGCAAGGGGGCTCGCTGAACTTGGCATTTCGCTGATCCGTGAAGGAGACGAAGTAGAGGAAGAAGGGGACGTCATGGATGGAGTCCTTGGGCTCGGATCGGCGTCAGAATGGACTCGGGGAGGCTTTGCGGTGCGCGAGATCGACGGAGGGGAGGCCGACGACACTCCTACGGCGGTAAGGAGCTCTTGCTCAGGCCGGCCATGGTGGCTGGGAGTAGCGAACAGGCACGAGACAGGGATCTGTGGAGAGTCGGCGGCGCAGAGGGAGGTGAGGAGGAGAGGGAGAAACCCTAGGGCGCGGTCTCGGAGTGCTTTATAAAAGGGTATGCAGAGTGAGGGCTCGGCCACGGTGGCCATGTGATCGTGCCCCTGCCGGTTTTACTATGAGAGCGAGAGGGGGACCGAGGAGGACGAAGGAGAGGAGGATGGGTCGCTGGCAAGCGGGCTCTACATGGGCATCCACGTGGTTTTACCATGGGAGAGAGCGAGGGTCTGCGCTGCGGCTACGGCTGGATCTGCTGGTGGGCCGGCCTGGTAGGAGGAGGCCCAGCTAGGCTACTGCTACTGTCCTCTGATGTTTTCTTTATCAAAATAATTCTTTCAAAAAGGAAACAAGGATAAAAATGTGCAGGGGGTTAGGAGAGGGGTATGTCCAAGATGAAAATATTTCTGCTCTCCAGGAAATATGGAGGATTTTATAAAATTAGTTTGGGAAATTTTAGAGGTATAAAAATAATACAAGTTTGAATAAAATTCAAACCTGGGCCATTTTTTAACCCAACCAAACACATACAATTGAGCTGAAATTTAATAGAGTAGGTACTGACATGGTGTAGGATTTATGGGAAAAGAATGAACATTTTCCTGGACAGGAAAATATCACATGAAAAATTAATTGGGACAAAGAAGAAAGGGGGCAGTTTGAATGGGTTTTGCATTTGACCATGGCTTGGTTTGGGTGTTGAGGTGAATTGGGACCAGGAAAACAAACTTGTGAAAGAGGGGAGAGGGAATGCACGCAATATCACATGAAATAGAAATGCAACCACAAGATGACCATGATGCAATACAATGAAATGGCAAGAGGCACAATGAAACATATAACAAAGCAAGATGATCATGGCAACAACAAGAATGACCAAGAGCAATATGATAAGAGATAGGCATGGCAATACAATATAACCAATGAAGAACATGATGCAAAAAGCAAAATGACAATGGCACTCATCAATCATCGCAACAAATAGTTGAAACACACAACAACAACAAAATAAAAGGAAGGCATATGGAGCATCGGTCTTGGGGCGTCACAGCGGCCCCGATTATAGCTCTGGCCTTAGATCTAGAGCAAACCACCAGGTCCAAAGATGGGAGTTTGGAGCCCACCGGACTCTTTGCCGTGTACCGCATTATTGAGGATCTGGCGATTGTGTCCCCGACGAATTTGAGATTAGACCAGATTCCCCCTACCATTGAAAGGCCGGACTCGCCCCCGGATTCCAAATATGAGCTCTTGAAGTCCGTGCCAAGCAAGCATGGCCAGGAGGCGTTTACCCCGGCCAGCCCCGCGGACTCTCGTTTCCCCATCCAGACCTTGCTCTTAAACAAGGCCCTGGACTTAACGCGACCCCTCGCCATTATAGAGGAATCACTTCCGAAGTACGCCCAGCCTAGACTAGGGGCTGAGGGCGGGGAATTTTACGTCACCACCCACTTCCTAGCCACTGTTGAAGATTTAACCGATATGCTGGACTACGCCTCCGAAGACATCGACGGCATGGATGACGATGCCGGAGACGAACAAGGCCAAGACCCGCCGATTATCGAACGTTGGACGGCCACCTCCACATACGACATATACATGGTGGACACACCCGAAGAGTATGACGATGCAAATAGGAAAGATCCGGTGGAGGACAAACCTGATGAGGCACCATCGAAACATCCACGCCAACGACGCTGCTCAAAATCGCGTCGTGGCAAAGACAGTAATACCGGCACCGGAGACGATAACACTCCGTACGGTGCCGAGGAGTCCAAAGCCCCCGCCGAGCCCACATCCGAGCAAGACGATGTGGGAGAAGGGCAAGTCAATCACGATGATCCGGTCGGGATCGGGGACTCGGAAGACAGTAATTATCTACCATTCTCCAAAGACGATGTGAGCCTCGGCGACAAAGACTTCATCGTGCCAGAGGAACCACTCGAGTAGGAGTGCTTTGAGCGCCAGCTAATCGACATTGCTAGAAGTCTAAAAAAGCAGCAGCGGCGGCTCCAAGCCGAACATGATACACTCAACGACAGGTGGACCCAAGTCCTAGCCGCCGAAGAGTATGGCCTTCAATGCCCAGTAAAGAGTTGTCCTAAGCGTCGTCTACTACCACAATTTGACGATGAAGCCCTCGAGCCCATACCATCAAGACATGATCATGCTGATGAACCAGACCGGCCACCACGCGGGCGAGATAAAGCGGCCACCTACACCGAACACCAACCCGCACTACCTCGCCATAGAGGCAGAGAGACAGCGGCTCCAGGGTACACCGACGACCTTCGTCAAGACCTGAATAATAGAGCAGGCAAAACAAGATCAATCTACCGATCAAGGGGGCATGCCCCAACACGGGAAGACGAGCGTCAAGCTTGGCCAGACAGGCATAACCTCACTAGGCCCGAAAACCGCATACGGACTTCATCCGAATTGCATCGTGACGTTGCCCGATACAGAGGCGCCGCACACCCCTTATGCTTCACCGATGAGGTAATGGAGCACCAGTTCCCAGAAGGGTTTAAACCCCTGAACATTGAATCATATGATGGAATGACGGATCCCACAGTATGGATTGAATACTTCCTTCTCCATATCCACATGGCCCATAGTGATGATCTCCATGCCATCAAGTACCTTCCCCTAAAAATCAAGGGACCAACATGTCACTGGTTGAACAGCCTACCAGAAAACTCTATTGGTAGCTGGGAAGATTTGGAAGATGCCTTCACAGACAACTTCCAAGGTACCTATGTTCGGCCTCCAGATGCCGATGACCTTATTCACATTGTCCAGCAACCCGGAGAGTCAGCCCAGAAACTCTGGACCAGGTTCTTAATTAAAAAGAACCAAATTGTCGATTGTTAGGACGCCGAAGCCCTCGCGGCCTTTGAACACAGCGTCCTGAAGGATATATGCCTAGCAATAATAAAGTTGTTATTTATATTTCCTTATATCATGATAAATGTTTATTATTCATGCTAGAATTGTATTAACCAGAAACTTAGTACATGTGTGAATACATTGACAAACAGAGTGTCACTAGTATGCCTCTACTTGACTAGCTCGTTGAATCAACGATGGTTATGTTTCCTGACCATAGACATGAGTTGTCATTTGATTAATGGGATCACATCATTAGATAATGATGTGATTGACTTGACCCATCCGTTAGCTTAACACGATGATCGCTTAGTTTGTTGCTATTGCTTTCTCCATAACTTATACATGTTCCTATGACTATGAGATCATGCAACTCCCGAATACCGGAGGAACACTTAGTGTGCTATCAAACGTCACAACGTAACTGGGTGACTATAAAGATGCTCTACAGGTGTCTCCGATGGTGTTTGTTGAGTTGGCATAGATCAAGATTAGGATTTGTCACTCTGAGTATCGAAGAGGTATCTCTGGGCCCTCTCGGTACTGCACATCACTACAAGCCTTGCAAGCAATGTGAGTAATGAGTTAGTTGAGGGATAATGCATTACGGAACAAGCAAAGAGACTTGCCAGTTACAAGATTGAACTAGGTATTGAGATACCGACGATCGAATCTCGGGCAAGTAACATACCGATGACAAAGGGAACAACGTATGTTGTTGTGCTATTTGACCGATAAAGATCTTCGTAGAATATGTAGGAACCAATATGAGCATCCAGGTTCCGCTATTGGTTATTGACCAAAGATGAGTCTCGGTCATGTCTACATAGTTCTCGAACCCGAAGGGTCCGCACGCTTAACATTCGGTGACGATCGGTATTATGAGTTGATGTGTTTTGATGTACCAAAGGTAGTTCAGAGTCCCGGATATGATCACGGACATGACGAGGAGTCTTGAAATGGTCGATACATAAAGATCGATATATTGGAAGCCTATGTTTGGACATCGGAATGGTTCCGGATGAGTTCGGGCATTTTCCGGAGTACCGGGAGGTTACCAGAACCCCCTGAGGAGTATATGGGCCTTATTGGGCCTTAGTGGAATAGAGGTGAGGAAGGGAAAAGGTGGGAGGCGCGCCCCCTAGCCCAATCCGAATTGGGTTGGGGCCGCCCCCCCATTCCTTTCCCAGACCGACATTACACGTACGCTTACGCGAGACTGGTTCTACCGACGTGCTTTGCACACAGGTGGCTAGTGGGTGTCAGTTTCTCCAACTTTAGTTGAATCAGATTCAATGAACAGGGTTCTTTCTGAATATAAAAAAGAAATCACTATACTTTGTTGTGGTTTCTGATGCGTAGGTAAGAACGGTTCTTGCTCGGGCTGTAGCATCCACGTAAAACTTGCAACAACAAAGTAGAGGACATCTAACTTGTTTTTGCAGGGCATGTTGTGATGTGATATGGTCAAGACATGGTGCTAAATTTTATTGTATGAGATGATCATGTTTTGTAACGGAGTTGTCGGCAATTGGCAAGAGCCATATGGTTGTCGCTTTATTGTATGAAATGCAATCGCCTTGTAATTGCTTTACTTTATCACTAAGCGGTAGCGATAGTCGTAGAAGCAATAGTTGGCGAGATGACAACGATGCTTCGATGGAGATCAAGGTGTCAAGCCGGTGACGATGGTGATCATGATGGTGCTTTGGAGATGGAGATCAAAGGCACAAGATGATGATGGCCATATCATATCACTTATATTGATTGCATGTGATGTTTATCCTTTATGCATCTTATTTGCTTAGTTCGGTGGTAGCATTATAAGATGATTTCTCACTAAGTTTCAAGGTACAAGTGTTCTCCCTGAGTATGCATTGTTGCTATAGTTCGTCGTGCTGACACACCATGTGATGATCGGGTGTGATAAGCTCTACATTCACATACAACGGTTGCAAGCCAGTTTTGCACATGCAGAATACTCGGGTTAAACTTGACGAGCCTAGCATATGCAGATATGGCCTCGGAACACTGAGACCGAAAGGTCGAGCGTGAATCATATAGTAGATATGATCAACATAGTGATGTTCACCGTTCAAAACTACTCCATCTCACATGATGATCAGACATGGTTTAGTTGACATGGATCACGTGATCACTTAGATGATTAGAGAGATGTCTATCTAAGTGGGAGTTCTTAAGTAATTTTATTAATTGAACTTTAATTTATAATGAACTTAGTACCTGATAGTATTTTGCATGTCTATGTTGTTGTAGATAGATGGCTCGTGTTGTTGTTTCGTTGAATTTTAATGCATTCCTAGAGAAAGCTAGGTTGGAAGATGATGGTAGCAACTACACGGACTAGGTCCATAACTTGAGGATTATCCTCATTGCTGCACAGAAGAATTACGTCCTGGAAGCACCGCTAGGTGACAAACCCACTGCAGGAGCAATGCCAGATGTTGTGAACACCTGGAAGAGCAAAGATGATGACTACTCGATAGTTCAGCGTGCCATGCTTTACGTCTTAGAACCGGGACATCAACGACGTTTTGAACGTCATGGAGCATATGAGATGTTCCAGGAGTTGAAGTTAATATTTCAAGCAAATGCCCGGATTGAGATATATGAAGTCTCCAATAAGTTCTATAGCTGCAAAATGGAGAAGAATAGTTCTGTCAGTGAACATATACTCAGAATGTCTGGGTACCACAACCACTTGACTCAGCTGGGAGTTAATCTTCCCGATGATAGTGTCATTGACAGAGTTCTTCAATCACTTCCACCAAGCTACAAGAGCTTTGTGATGAACTATAATATGCAAGGGATGGATAAGACTATTCCCAAGCTCTTCGCAATGCTAAAAGCTATGGAGGTAGAAATCAAGAAGGAGCATCAAGTGTTGATGGTCAACAAGACCACTAGTTTCAACAAAAAGGGTAAAGGGAAGAAGGAGAACTTCGAGAAGAACATCAAGCCAATTGCTTCTCAAGTGAAGAAACCCAAGTCTGGATCTAAGCCTGAAACTGAGTGCTTCTACTACAAAGGGACTGGTCACTAGAAGCGGAACCGCCCCAAATATTTGGCGGAGAAGAAGGATGGCAAAGTGAAAGGTATATTTGATATACATGTTATTGATGTGTACCTTACTAATGCTCGCAGTAGCACTTGGGTATTTGATGTTGGTTCTGTTGCTAATATTTGCAACCCGAAACAGGGGCTATGGATTAAGCGAAGATTGGCTAAGGATGAGGTGGCGATGTGCGTGGGAAATGGTTCCAAAGTCGATGTGATCGCTGTCGGCACACTACCTCTACATCTACCTTCGGGATTAGTTTTAGACCTAAATAATTGTTATTTGGTGCCAGCGTTGAGCATGAACGTTATATCTGGATCTTGTTTGATGCGAGACGATTATTCACTTAAACCAAAGAATAATGGTTGTTCTATTTATATGAGTAATATCTTTTATGATCATGCACCCTTCATGAGTGGTCTATTGTCACTAAATCTTGATAGTAGTGATACACATGTTCATAGCATTGAAGCCAAAAGATGCAGAGTTGATAATGATAGTGCAACTTATTTTAGCACTGCCGTTTGGGTCATATTGGTGTAAAGCGCATGAAGAAACTCCATTCTGATGGACTTTTGGAATCACTTGATTATGAATCACTTGGTACTTACGAACCATGCCTCATGGACAAGATGACTACAACTCCGTTCTCTGAAACAATGGAGCGAGCAACAGAGTTATTGGAAATCATACATACTGATGTATGTGGTCCAATGAACATTGAGGCTCACGGTGGATATCATTATTTTCTTACCTTCACAGATGATTTGAGCAGACATGGGTATATCTACTTGATGAAACATAAGTCTGAAACATTTGAAAAGTTCAAAGAATTTCAGAGTGAAGTGGAAAATCATCGTAACAAGAAAATCAAGTTTCTACGATCTGATCGTGGAGGTGAATACTTGAGTTATGAGTTTGGTCTTCATTTGAAACAATGTAGAATAGTTTCGCAACTCACACCACCTGGAACACCACAATGTAATGGTGTGTCCGAACGTCGTAACCGCACTTTATTAATATGGTTTGATCTATGATGTCTCTCACTGATTTATCGCCATCATTTTGGGGTTATGCTTTAAGACGGCTACATTCACGTTAAATAGGGCACCATCAAAATCCGTTGAGACAGCACCATATGAACTGTGGTTTGGCAAGAAACCCAAGTTGTCGTTTCTTAAAGTTTGGGGCTGCGATGCTTATGTGAAAAAGCTTTAACCTGATAAGCTCGAACCCAAATCGGAGAAATGTGTCTTCATAGGATACCCAATGGAGACTATTGGGTACACCTTCTATCACAGATCCAAAGGCAAGATATTCATTGCTAAGAATGGATCCTTTCTAGAGAAGGAGTTTCTCTCGAAAGAAGTGAGTGGGAGGAAAGTAGAACTTGATGAGGTAAGAGTACCTTCTCCCTTATTGGAAAGTAGTTCATCACTAAAATCAGTTCCAATGATTCCTACACCAGTAAGTGAGGAAGCTAATGATGATGATCATGAAGCTTCTGATCAAGTTACTACCGAACCTTGTAGGTCAACCAGAGTACAATCCGCACTGGAGTGGTATGGTAATCCTGTTCTGGAGGTCATGTTACTTGACCATGACGAACCTACGAACTATGAGGAAGCGATGATGAGCCCAGATTCCGCAAAATGGCTTGAGGCCATGAAATCTGAGATGGGATCCATGTATGAGAACAAAGTGTGGACTTTGGTTGACTTGCCCAATGATCGGCATGCCATAGAGAATAAATGGATCTTCAAGAAGAAGACTGACGCTGACGGTAATGCTACTGTCTACAAAGCTCAACTTGTTGCAAAAGGTTTTTGACAAGTTCAAGGAGTTGACTACAATGAGACCTTCTTAACCATAGCGATGCTTAAGTCCGTCCGAATCATGTTAGCAATTGCCGCATTTTATGATTATGAAATTTGGCAAATGGATGTCAAAACTGCATTCCTTAATGGATATCCTAAAGAAGAGTTGTATATGATGCAACCAGAAGGTTTTGTCGACCCAAAAGGTGCTAACAAAGTGTGCAAGCTCCAGCGATCCATTTATGGACTAGTGCAAGCCTCTCGGAGTTGGAATATACGCTTTGATAGTGTGATCAAAGCATATGGTTTTATACAGACTTTTGGAGAAGCCTGTATTTACAATAAAGTGAGTGGGAGCTCTGTAGCATTTCCGATATTATATGTAGATGACATATTGTTGATCGGAAATGATACTGAATTTCTGAATAGCATAAAAGGATACTTGAATAAGAATTTTTCAATGAAAGACCTCGGTGAAGCTGCTTATATATTGGGCATCAAGATCTATAGAGATAGATCAAGACGCTTAATTGGACTTTCACAAAGCACATACCTTGATAAAGTTTTGAAGAAGTACAAAATGGATCAAGCAAAGAAAGGGTTCTTGCCTGTGTTATAAGGTGTGAAGTTGAGTCAGACTCAATGCCCGGCCACTGCAGAAGATAGAGAGAAAATGAAAGTCATTCCCTATGCTTCAGCCATAGGTTCTATCATGTATGCAATGATGTGTAACAGACCTGATGTGTGCCTTGCTATTAGTTTAGTAAGGAGGTACCAAAGTAATCCAGGAGTGGATCACTAGACAGCGGTCAAAAACATCCTGAAATACCTGAAAAGCACTAAGGATATGTTTCTCATTTATGGAGGTGACAAAGTGCTCATCGTAAACAGTTATGTCGATGCAAGCTTTGACACTGATCCGGATGACTCTAAGTCACAAACCGGATACGTATTTTTCTTAAATGGTGGAGCTGTCAGTTGGTGCAGTTCCAAGCGGAGCGTCGTGGCAGGATCTACGTGTGAAGCGGAGTACATAGCTGCTTCGGAAGCAGCAAATCAAGGAGTCTGGATGAAGGAGTTCATATCCGATCTAGGTGTAATACCTAGTGCATCGGGTCCAATAAAAATCTTTTGTGACAATACTGGTGCAATTGCCTTGGCATAGGTATCCATATTTCACAAGAGAACCAAGCACATCAAGAGATGCTTCAATTCCATCCGCGATCAAGTCAAGGAGGGATACATAGAGATTTGCAAGATACATACGGATCTGAATGTTGCAGACCCGTTGACTAAGCCTCTCTCACGAGCAAAACATGATCAACACCAAGAATCCATGGGTGTTAGAATCATTACAATGTAATCTAGATTATTGACTCTAGTGCAAGTGGGAGACTGAAGGAAATATGCCTTAGAGGCAATAATAAAGTTGTTATTTATATTTCCTTAGATCATGATAAATGTTTATTATTCAAGCTAGAATTGTATTAACCGGAAACTTAGTACATGTGTGAATACATAGACAAACAGAGTGTCACTAGTATGCCTATACTTGACTAGCTCGTTGAATCAATGATGGTTATGTTTCCTGACCATAGACATGAGTTGTAATTTGATTAACGGGATCACATCATTAGAGAATGATGTGACTGACTTGACCCTCCGTTAGCTTAGCATGATGATTGCTTAGTTTGTTGCTATTGCTTTCTCCATAACTTATACATGTTCCTATGACTATGAGATCATGCAACTCCGAATACTGGAGGAACACTTAGTGTGCTATCAAACGTCACAACGTAACTGGGTGACTATAAAGATGCTCTACAGGTGTCTCCGATGGTGTTTGTTGAGTTGGCATAGATCGAGATTAGGATTTGTCACTCTGAGTATCGGAGAGGTATCTCTTGGCCCTCTCGGTGATGCACATCACTACAAGCCTTGCAAGCAATGTGACTAATGAGTTAGTTGCGGGATAATGCATTACAGAATGAGCAAAGAGACTTGCGGGTAACGAGATTGAACTAGGTATTGAGATACCGATGATCGAATCTCGGGTAAGTAACATACCAATGACAATGGGAACAACGTATGTTGTTGTGCTGTAGGAACAAATATGAGCATCCAGGTTCCGCTATTGGTTATTGACCGGAGATGAGTCTCGGTCATGTCTACATAGTTCTTGAACCTGTAGGGTCCGCATGCTTAACGTTTGGTGATGATCAGTATTATGAGTTGATGTGTTTTGATGTACCAAAGGTAGTTTAGAGTCCCGGACATGATCACGAACATGACGAGGAGTCTCAAAATGGTCGAGACATAAAGATCAATATATTGGAAGCCTATGTTTGGACATCAGAATGGTTTCGGATGAGTTCGGGCATTTTCCGGAGTACCGAGAGGTTACGGGAACCCCCCGGGGAGTAAATGGGCCTTATTGGGCCTTAGTGGAATAGAGGAGAGGAAGGGAAAAGGTGGGAGGCACGCCCCCCTATCCCGATCCGAATTAGCTGCCCCCCTTTCCTTTCCCCTCTCCTCCCCTTCCTTCTCTCCTGCTCCTACTACTTGGAAGGGGGAATCCTACTCCGGTGGGAGTAGGACTCGCCTAGGGCGCACCATAGAGGGCCGGCCCTCCCCCCTCCTTGATACGTCTCCGTCGTATCTATAATTTTTGATTGTTCCATGCCAATATTATACAACTTTCATATACTTTTGGTAACTTTTTATACTAGTTTTTGGGACTAACATATTGATCCAGTGCCCAGTGCCAGTTCCTGTTTGTTGCATGTTTTTTGTTTCGCAGAAAATCCATATCAAATGGAGTCCAAACGGGATAAGAACTGACGGAGATTTTGTTTTGGAATATATGTGAATTTTGGGAAGTGAAATCAACGTGAGACGATGCTCGAGGGGCCCACGAGGCAGGGGGCGCGCCTCTGACCCTCGTGGACACCCCGTAAGGCGGTTGGTGCCCTTATTTCGCCGCAAGAAAGCTAATACCCGGATAAAAATCATGTCCAAATTTTAGCCCAATCGGAGTTACGGATCTCCGGGAATATAACAAACGGTGAAAGGGCAGAATCTGAAACGCAGAAACAGAGAGAGACAGAGAGATGGATCCAATCTCGGAGGGGCTCTCGCCCCTCCCATGCCATGGAGACCAAGGACCAGAGGGGAAACCCTTCTCCCATCTAGGGATAAGGTCAAGGAAGAATAAGAAGAAGAAGAAGAAGAAGAAGAAGAAGAAGAAGAAGAAGAAGAAGGGGGGCTCTCTCCCCCTCTCTCCCGGTGTCGTCGGAATGCCGCCGGGGCCATCATCATCACCGCAATCTACACCAACAACTTCATCGCCGTCATCACCAACTCTTCCCCCCTCTATGCAGAGGTGTAACCCCTCTTTTACCCGCTGTAATATCTACTTAAACATGGTGCTCAACGCTATATATTATTTCCCAATGATGTATGGCTATCCTATGATGTTTGGGTAGATCCGTTTTGTCCCATGGGTTAATTGATGACCGTGATTGGTTTGAGTTGCATGTTTTATTATTGGTCCTGTCCTATGGTGCTCTCCGTGTCGCGCAAGCGTGAGGGATCCCTGCTGTAGGGTTTTCAATATGTTCATGATTTGCTTATGGTGTGTGGCATGAGTGATAGACACACATACCCGAGTAAGTAGGTTGTTTGCGTATGGGAATAAAGAGGACTTGATGCCTTATAATTCTATGGTTGGGTTTTACCTTAATGATCTTTAGTAGTTGCGGATGCTTGCTATAGTTCCAATCATAAGTGCATATGATCCAAGAAGAGAAAGTATGTTAGCTTATGGCTCTCCCTCAAATAAAATTGCAATAATGATTACCGGTCTAGTTATCGATTTCCTTGGGACAAATAACTTTCTTGTGACAAAAAGCTCTCTACTAAAACTAATTTAGTTGTGTCTTTATCTAAACAGTCCCTAGCTTTTATTTACATGCTCTTTATTATCTTGCAAACCTATCCAACAACACCTACAAAGTAGTTCTAGTTTCATACTTGTTCTAGGTAAAACGGACGTTAAGCGTGCGTAGAGTTGTATCGGTGGTCGATAGAACTTGAGGGAATATTTGTTCTACCTTTAGATCCTCATTGGGTTCGACACTCTTACTTATCGGAAGAGGCTACAATTGATCCCCTATACTTGTGGGTTATCAAAACCTTTTTCTGGCACCGTTGCCGGGGAGTTATAGCGTGGGGCGAATATTCTCGTGTGTGCTTGTTTGCTTTATCACTAAGTAGTTTTTATTTCCCGTTCTAAGTTGTTCTCTATCTTTAGTTGTGGATATGGAACACGAAACACCAAAAAAGTTAGTGGTACTTGCTACTCATGGAGATGGGGAACCTCCGAAAACCCTCGATGCTTATTATGTGAAAGACATTATGTACTACTTTGATAATCCTGAGAAAACCCCATTCAGTTATGTAATGGGAGACACATTGGTTCAACGTGAATACTTTAGGAATTATCGCTTGGCACAAAAAGGGAAACTATTATGGGATCAAATTTATATGTTGTATTGGTATGCTAGGCAACTATGCTTGAGATATGATTATACATGTTGCTCTAGGATGAAGGCTCCACACCTTCCCTTTTCATGCAAATTTAATGATGATAAAACCTTGGCTTCTTATGCTAATGGTATATATGATTACTATGATGTGGAACAAATAGAAGAATTTGTTGCTTTTATGGGTGCTTATGAAAATGAATCTTTGTTTAAAGAGTTTGAAATTTTTGACGATTCAGTTTATAGACCTGAAAATTTAGCTATCCTTAAATGTTGCTATGAGAATTATGAATACAATTATGATATTGATGAATTTATTGAGAAAGTCTCCACTATCTGAGAAGAGACTAATATTTTGCAGGAGTCTATGGAAGAAGAAATTGATGAAACTGTGAGCTCATTGGATGAAAAAGATGATGAGTAGAGCAAAGAACAAAAGGAGGAAGAGCGGATTAGCTACCCGTGCCCACCTTCTAATGAGAGTAACTCTTCAACTCATACATTGTTTAATTTCCCTTCGTGCTTACTGAAGGATGATTGCTATGATGATTGTTATGATCCCATTGATTCTTTTGAAATATCCCTTTTTGATGATGCTTGCTCTGCTTATAACCAAGATGCCAATATGAATTATGCTTATGGAGATGAACTTGCTATAGTTCCTTATGTTAAACATGAAATTGTTGCTATTGCACCCATACATGATAGTCCTATTATCTTTTTGAATTCTCCCGATTACACTATATCGGAGAAGTTTGCCCTTATTAAGGATTATATTGATGGGCTGCGTTTCGCTACTACACATGATGATTTTGATAGTTATAATATGCATGTGCTTGCTGCTCCTACTTTCAATTATTATGAGAGAGGAACTACATCTCCACCTTTCCATGTTTCCAATATGATAAAATTGCAAGAAACTGTTTATACTATGCATTGGCCTTTACTTTGTGTGCATGAATTGTTCTTTTATGACATGCTGATGCATAGGAAGAGAGTTAGACTTCGTCATTACATGATATATGTTGCTTTGTGCTCACTACTAAATCACAAATCATTGTTAATTAAAATTGGCTTTGATATACCTTGGGATCTGGGTGGATCCATTACTTGAGCACTATATGCCTAGCTTAATGGCTTTAAAGAAAGCGCTGCCAGGGAGACAACCCGGAAGTTTTAGAGAGTCATTTATTTATGTTGAGTGCTTTTATATAGTTTAAAAAAAGGGGGAACCCAAAACTTTTCAAAAAGGAAAGTGAAAGTGAGAGAGACAAGCATTGTTGAAGTGGGGGAGCTCCTTGAACTTTGTTCATGCTCATGGAAACTTTGTGAATCTTGATTACATAAACTTTCAACAAAAATAATTATCCCCTTTTACAATTCCATTGTATTATAAACATAATGTGCCAAGATTTTCCTGTAGGATGTTTACATTGCTTGTTGGTTTGTGCGGTGCAGAACAGAAACGTTGGCTGTAGTGCGCGATTTTACATTTTTTACTGGAACGTCAATCGGTTCTGAAACTTTTTGCACTGTCTTTCTATACAAATTATTTATTTTTCCTATTTTTTCAGAATTGTTGGAGTACATAAGTATGGTGAATGTTCAGATTACTACAGATTGTCCTGTTTAAGACATATTCTGTTTTTAATGCATAGTTTGCTTGTTTTGACGAAACTATTAATTTCTATCAGTGGATTAAGCCATGGAAAATTTATATTAAAGTAGCTACAATGAAAAAACAAAATATGAATTGGTTTGCAACAGTACTAAGAGTAGTGATTTGCTTTATTATGCTAACGGATCTTACCAAACTTTCTGTTAAGTTTTGTGTGATTGAAGTTTTCGAGTTTTGGGAAAGATCACGATGGATGAAGGAATAAGGAGTGGCAAGAGCCTAAGCTTGGGGATGCTCGAGGCACCCAAGGAAATATTCAAGGACTCCCAAGCAACCAAGCTTGGGGATGCCCTGGAAGGCATCCCCTCTTTCTTCTAACAATCATCGATAATTTTACTTGGAGCTATATTTTTATTCGTCACATGATATGCGTAAATCTTGGAGCGTCTTTTGCATTTAGTTTTCATTTTTATTTTATGCACCATGTTGGTATGGGATAGTCCATGGTTGATTTATAGAATGCTCTTTGCACTTCACTTAAATTTTTTGAGTATGGCTTTATAGAATGCTTCATGTGCTTCACTTATATCATTTGAAGTTTGGATTGCCTGTTTCTCTTCACTTAGAAAACCGCCATTTGTAGAATGCTCTTTTGCTTCACTTATATTTGTTAGAGCGTGGGCATATCTTTTGTAGAAAGAATTAAAGTCTCTTGCTTCACTTATATCTATTTGGAGAGATGACATGAGCTGGTCATTCACATGGTTAGTCATAAAATCCTACATAAAACTTGTAGATCACTGAATATGATATGTTTGATTCCTTGCAATAGTTTTGTGATATAAAGATGGTGATATTAGAGTCATGCTAGTGGGTAGTTGTGGATTGTAGAAATACTTGTGTTGAAGTTTGTGATTCCCGTAGCATGCACGTATGGTGAACCATTATTTGATGAAGTTGGAGCATGATTTATTTATTGATTGTCTTCCTTATGAGTGGCAGTCGGGGGCGAGCGATTCTCTTTTCCTACCAATCTATCCCCCTAGGAGCATGCGCGTAGTACTTTTTTTCGATGACTAATAGATTTTTGCAATAAGTATGTGAGTTCTTTATGACTAATGTTGAGTCCATGGATTATATTCACTCTCACCCTTCCATCATTGCTAGCCTCTTCGGTACCGTGCATTGCCCTTTCTCACCTTGAGAGTCGGTGCAAACTTCGCCGGTGCATCCTAACCCCGTGATACGATATGCTCTATCACACATAAGCCTCCTTATATCTTCCTCAAAACAGCCACCATACCTACCTATTATGGCATTTCCATAGCCATTCCGAGATATATTGCCATGCAACTTCCATCATCATCATATACATGACTTGAGCATTTATTGTCATATTGCTTTGCATGATCGTAAGATAGCTAGCATGATGTTTTCATGGCTTGTCCATTTTTTGATGTCATTGCTATGCTAGATCATTGCACATCCTGGTACACCGCCGGAGGCATTCATATAGAGTCATATTTTGTTCTAGTATCGAGTTGTAATATTGAGTTGTAAGTAAATAAAAGTGTGATGATCATCATTATTAGAACATTGTCCCATGTGAGGTTATCAAAATAAAAGTGTCCAAAGAAGCCCCCCAAAAAAAGAGAGAGGCCAAAGAAGCCTACAAAAAAAGAAAAAAAAGAAAAAAAATAAAAAATGAGAGAAAAGAGAGAAGGGACAATGTTACTATCCTTTTACCACACTTGTGCTTCAGTGTAGCACCATGTTCTTCATATAGAGAGTCTCTTGAGTTATCACTTTCATATACTAGTGGGAATTTTCATTATAGAACTTGGCCTGTATATTCCGATGATGGGCTTCCTCAAATGCCCGAGGTCTTAATGAGCAAGCAAGTTGGATGCACACCCACTTAGTTTCAGTTTGAGCTTTCATACACTTATAGCTCTAGTGCATCTGTTGCATGGCAATCCCTACTCCTCGCATTGACATCAATTTATGGGCATCTCCATAGCCCATTGATTAGCCGCTTCGATGTGAGACTTTCTTCCTTTTTGTCTTCTCCACACAACCTCCATCATCATTTTCTATTCCACCTATAGTGCTATATCCATGGCTCACGCTCGTGTATTGCGTGAAAGTTGAAAAGGTTTGAGAATGTCAAAAGTATGAAACAATTGCTTGGCTTGTCATCGGGGTTGTGCATGATTTGAATATTTTGTGTGGTGAAGATGGAGTATAGCCAGACCATATGATTTTGTAGGGATAAATTTCTTTGGCCATGTTATTTTGAAAATACATGATTGCTTTATTAGTATGCTTGAAGTATTATTGTCTTAATGTCAAATGATAGACTATTGCTTTGAATCACTCGTGTCTTAATATTCATGCCATGATTAGATTACATGATCAAGATTATGCTAGGTAGCATTCCACATCAAAAATTATATTTTTATCATTTACCTACTCGAGGACGAGCAGTAATTAAGCTTGGGGATGCTGATACGTCTCCGTCGTATCTATAATTTTTGATTGTTCCATACCAATATTATACAACTTTCATATACTTTTGGCAACTTTTTATACTATTTGTTAGGACTAACATATTGATCCAGTGCCCACTGCCAGTTCCTGTTTGTTGCATGTTTTTTCGCAGAAAATCCATATCAAACGGAGTCCAAACGGGATAAAAATTGACAGAGATTTTTTTGGAATATATGTGAATTTTGGGAAGTAAAATCAACGCCAGACGATGCTCGAGGGGCCCACGAGACAGGGGGCGCGCCCCTGACCCTCGTGGACACCTCGTAAGGCGGTTGGTTCCCTTCTTTCGCCGCAAGAAAGCTAATATTCGGATAAAAATCGTGTCCAAATTTCAGCCCAATCAGAGTTACGGATCTCCGGGGATATAAGAAATGGTGAAAGGGCGGAATCTGAAATGCAGAAACAGAGACAGACAGCGAGACGGATCCAATCTTTGAGGGGCTCTCGCCCCTCCCATGCCATGGAGACCATGGACCAGAGGGGAAACCCTTCTCCCATCTAGGGGGAAGGTCCAGGAGAAGAAGAAGAAGAAGAAGAAGAAGAAAAATAAGAAGAAGAAGAAGGGCTCTCTCCCCCTCTCTCCCGGTGACGCCGGAACGCCGCCGAGGCCATCATCATCACCGCAATCTACACCAACAACTTCACCGCCGTCATCACCAACTCTTTCTCCCTCTATGCCGTGGTGTAACCCCTCTTTTACCTGTTGTAATCTCTACTTAAACATGGTACTCAATGCTATATATTATTTCCCAATGATGTATGGCTATCCTATGATGTTTGAGTAGATCCGTTTTGTCCTATGGGTTAATTGATGATCGTGATTTGATGAGGACATGACTACCTTGGATCTGACCAAAAATATTGCATACATGTATATATGTGAGGTGATTTCTAATGCAAACTATGCAATAATTTATTTATGTCATCCAGGACAAAAATACTTCACAAACTTTTGTGTCATGTCTAATTGCAGGTCTATGGGACATTTATACAATCCATATATGAAGATAAGGGAAAAAGAGAAGTTTAGGTGTTGTTCAAAAAGTCCTCTCACGTTACTTTTGGGCCAAGAGAAGATATAATCCAAATCTCTCACGTTCTGGATTCAGATTCGGACTGCACAGACATACCTGACTCAAAACGCCAACAACTTTTTCATACGGACTCCAAATTGGGTGATTTTTTTTGTTGGAAAGTAGATTTCGTGATCTTTCCAACCCAATTGGATTCACTTTTAAATTTGTCCGGAGCATTGAGATACCAACGAAACAATCTGATGCTGCAGCAGAATCCGAGTCAAACAACAAGTCCAAAGGTGTTGCATCACCTCAAATTGGGCCCATGAGCCTTGTACAACCTAGGGTTAGTTTTAGGCTGCCTTGGGATGTCCTTCCACATCCTTGGCCGCCACCCCTTGCTCCTAAATAAGTAGATCCATCTAGTAGCTTTTTCCTGGGGATTTGTTTAGTTAAAAGTTAGCCATTGCAGCTTCGTGGACTTCGTTTGTGTCCAACGACCAGACCAAGACCGCTTACGGATCCTCACCTTTATCAATACTTCATCTATATTCACAATATTCAGATTGCATTATCATATTCTTGCTTGTCCTTCGATTGCGTGCAGGAATAGACCTTCGTGGTCAGGCTGATCGTGCTTCCAGCATCGTCAGTAACCTCGGGAGATTGGTTTAGCGATTGCTAAGGCGCAACGTCGTGCACGTTTGTAGTCGGATTGTCAAAGTCGACTCCACCAAAACGATAGTTATCATCTCATCAAAATATCGGGACACCCTCGCCTCTATCGAGTGGTATCAGTTTTCAGGTTGCTCGGTGAGAATTTCCAGTTTTTCCTAGATTACATTTATTTTCTTACCTATTGTCCAAGAAAAAGCCACAAAAAAAGTTTGATCTATTCATCCTTTGTCCAAGCTAGTATGAGCCTTTGCAATTTTCCTTTCATTGCTTGCATAGTTGAATTATCGGTTGCATCGTTATGTCGAGTTGCTGGTCTTAGTGTTTAGTTCATTTAGAGTTTCAAGTTCTGTTCATATTAGTCACGCCACCGCTGCATCGTTATCCCTTTCGTTGTCCACCACCCATCCATCAATTTCCACCACGTGCTACCCATCGTTCATTGTCATAATCATAGTTGAGATCGTTCACGTCTTCGCTTGATCCAATCTGCATCTTATCTAGTTTGTTTTGGAAAGAGGGGGAGAGAAAAAAGAGTAAAAAAAGTCAGAGAAAAAAAGAAAAATAAAAAAAGTGAGGAAAGAAGAGGGAAGAAAAAAAACAAAATTCGGATCTATCTAGACTCAATATCGTAGTTTAATTCAGATTGGAATCTGTTTTGTGCACTGTTTGGTAAAACAGGCATAACTTTCTCATACGAAATCCGTTTTGGCTCCGCAAGTACTCAAATGAAAGCTAGAGACGAGCCGCATCTAAATAGTTGCGGAAGCTTGTTCAATATTTGGCACCTAAAAATCAGCTTTAAATAGGTCTTTTTGCCCTTCGAAGTTCACGAACACAGCTTATTCCAGTTTTTCATGCCAGTTTTAGAATTTTTTTTGACTCCTCGTATCAACTCAGAATTGAGTGATTCTTTTTGCGTTTGAAAGCTTGTGTCAATACCACTCTTGAAAAAAATATCAAAAAATTGACACAAACTTTCCTAGAGGAAAGTTGGAGACAAAGTTGTTGATATATCCTGCTTGGCTGTTGTTTCACATCATTATCTTTACGGTTATTGTGATCTTCACTTATATTTTGTTGTCTAGAGCTACTTCATATCCTTTATTGATGCTAGTTGTGCTACGGCGTGACCTCATTAGTGTTTTAGGCTCGCGTCTCTAGTCCGGTCTAGCCTAGGACCAGCACAATACCGTCGTTGAGCGTTTATTCAACATTGCATCTCTGAATTGACCATTGCTAATCTTTTGCTACCATATATAGCCAGCTCCACATATTTCTACACCGTGTATACGTACGTTCCCCTGGCAATCGCTTTACACAATCTTCGGAGTTATTTGACATCGCTGGTTGCCTGTCACCACCCGCCACATGGTAAGAACTTGTAAGATATTGATATTTGCTTTTACTGTGAGCACTTTACAACCACATCTTAGTAGTTAATAGGAACATTATTCTCGAATTTTGTTTCTTGTTTCTACTAATCATGACAGGTTCCGAAGATAGAAGTTCTTGGACGACGGACACATCTTCACCATCACGAGAGTTGGGACAACACACATAAGCACATGGTCAGGTTATCTTTTTACCGTCAGTTGAGGGTAGATTTAATCCTGCTATTTATCTAGCTTGGGAGCTTGAAGTAGAACAAGTTTTTAGTCACCATGAATTTTCTGAACTTGAGTGAGTGCGAGCTGCCACTAGAGCATTTACTAGTTTTGCTTTTGTTTGGTGGAGTGTGCATTTGATGAGGACATCAATACCATTGTTACACCCACATCCCCTACTGCTATACATACTGGACCAATTACTAGAGCTCGCGCACGCCAATTGAATTATCAGGTACTTTCGTTTCTTGGTAACGATTCTAATGTTCATGAGAATATGATGCTGCCTAAATTGGATACATTTGTTTTGCTTATAAATGAAGGGCCTAGCTTGGATAAGAAAGATGAACCTTGGAGCAAGTTCAAGCATGGAGATGATGGCATGCGCGGGGGGATCAAGAACGGAGTTACAAGTGATGATTTCACGACTTTGAAGCCACCATAAGGAGTGCATGAAGCCTTGGACGAAATATACAAGATGCCACTTCATAAATTTCGTCCAGAGTCTATTCTAGGTGCCATGTCACCTTATTATTGGGCCAGGCCCATGTATTTTTGAAATACTTAAGTATAGGCTATTTTTAGAGTCCGTATGTGTGGGGAAACAAGAGTTAGGGTTGGTTTCGGAACCCTCCTCCAAGGGCCACGAAATTACCCCCTCTTCCTCCATATATACAGCCCTTAGGGCGTCATTTAGACTTTGGGTTTTGTTTAGATTAAAAGTTCGCCATAGCTGCAACTTCGCGTACTTCGTTTGTGTCCAACGACCAGACCAAGACGTTACAGAACCCCACCTTCATTAATAAAGCTTTCCTCTTTTATTCGCAATATCCAGATTGCAATCTCAGTTTCTTGCTTGTTCTTCGTTTGCTCGCAGGAAATAGACCCCCATGGTGAGGTTGATCGTACTCCAGCGTGGTCAATAACCCTTGGAAGTTGGTTTAGTGATTGCTAAGGTGCGACGTCTTCGCACATTCGTAGTCGGATCGTCAAAGTCGACTCCCACAGAAAATAATATCTATCTCATCGAAACATCGGGACACCTTTGCCTCTATCAAGTGGTATCATATTTCCAGGTTGCTCGGTGAGATTTTACAGTTTTTTTTAGTTTAGATCGAGTCTGTTCTTCATACCTACAGTCCACGAAAAAAGCCAAAAAAAATTAGGGTTAGTTCATCATATCCGAACCAATCTGAGCCTTTGCATAGTCTTTTTAGTATTTTGCTTTGTTGAATTTGCGGTTGCATCGTCGTGTCCAATTGCTGGTCTTAGAGTCTAGTCTTTTAGAGTTTCGAGTTCTGGTCATAAGTTGTCACGCCGCCGCCGCACCATCATCCTCGCTCGTGCCATCTACCACCACCGCTTATCCGCCATTGATCCGTATCCATATACCATCACCAATCCGTATCCATATACCACCACCAATCCGTATCCATATACCACCACCAATATGTATACATATACCACCACCGCTGCCATATCCTACCACCATATATCCACCACCAATCCAAGTTCCTTTCATATTAGGTTTGTTTTCGAGGTCCGTCTAATTTCCGATTCGTGTTTCCTTGCCTGAGTAGGTTTCGGAAAAAAAAGATAGTCTGGAGACCCCCGGGCAGTTTTTAGGCCAAAATTTTCACACGCAAAAATATTTTTCCCTATCCTATTTTTAGGATTTTCGGAGTCTTTTGAGCCACGTGCCATCATAGTGATTTTTTGTCGCACTTTTTCGTCGTCGCTGCCCTGATTTCCGAAAAAGTCAAAAAAAATCGTGCCCATCCTGTCAGTTTGACGAGGGAAGAGTTTTGAGACACTCGCCATTATAGTGATTTTTCGCAAAAAAAAGGGGCACCAAAAAAACAGAGCGAAAAAAGTCCCAGAGTGTGCTTTTCCCTTGTTTACGTGCAGCGCCGTGATTTTGTTAGTGTTCTAGGCTTGCGTCTCTAGCACGGTCTAGCCTAGGACCAGCACAGTACCGTTGTTGAGCGTTTATTCAACTTTGCATCTCTGAATTGATTATTGCTGACCTTTTTTGCTACCATATTATAAGCCTTCCCAGCTCCACATACATCTACGTCGTGCGTTTGATTTTCCCTGGTAATCGCTCTATCCAAGCTTTGAGAGTTTTGACTACGACGGTTGCCGATCACCGCCTGCTGCTGGGTAAGAACTGGTAAGAATTTGAGATTTGCTTGACGGATTTGTGACACCCACCACCACCTCTTGTTAGTAGTCTATATGATCATATTCTTGTGAGTTTCTATTGCTGCTAACCATGGCAGGATCACAAGCCGACGAGACTGACTGGGAGAACATGACGAATAAGGAGTTGCATGATAAATTTCAGCAAATGATGAGTGGGCAGGTGCAAGATGTGCTAAAAAGATTCGAAGAGGCCATGGAGAAGATAGATGGCATGGACAAGACGTTCGAAACAAAGCTCGATAACAAGTTTAATGAATTGCTCGCGCGTCTTTCACCACCACCACCGTCTGCCCCTAATGCACCTCTACAACAACAACAACAACAACAACAACAGTGTCACTTTCCAAATCAAGTGGGACGAGCACAGCGTGTTCCCATTGACGCTGGGCAAAATTCTAGTGCCGCTGTTGATGCTTCTGTCGCTCCTGCTGCTACGGCAGAGGTGGAGGACCATTACGAGGATGAGGTTGATCAAAATCAGAACTACGTGCAACCACCAGCACCACCACCAGGCCGTCCTCAGGTATATCATCGCAACAGTAGGGCTGCACCACCATATGAGGTACGAGATCATGACCATCTTCCTAAACTGAAATTGAATATTCCACCATTTGAGGGTAGATATGTTCCTGATATATATCTTACTTGGGAGTTAGAAACTGAACAACGTTTTACATGTTTACAATATCCTGAGGAGAGACGTGTTCCTGCCGCTGTTTGTGCTTTCACTAGCTTCGCATGTGTTTGGTGGTCTGAACATTATAGATTGTATCCTATTCCAACTACTTGGGCTGCTTTGAAAACTGCTTGCGTACTCGTTCGGTTCCACCATATTATCAACGTGAATTACTTCAAAAATTGCAGCGTTTAAGACAAGGAAAAAATTCTATAGAAGAATATTATCAGGAATTACAAACTGGCATGATTAGATGTGGTATTGCTGAGGAGAATGAAGCTATGCTTACACGTTTTATGGGTGGATTAAGTAAAGAGATTCAGACTATTCTAGAGTATAAGGAGTATACTAATATCACTCGTTTATTCCATCTAGCTTGTAAAGCTGAACGTGAAGTGCAGGATCGACATGCATTGGCGCGAACTAACTTTTCTGCAGGTCGATCTTCATCATGGACACCACGTGCATCCTCTACTTCCACTACACCAGCACCTCCATCAGGTGCCACCTCCAGCCGTGATACAAGAAAGTAGGCACAACCACCACTATCTGCCAAGAGCAAACCCGTCGGGCCTGCACAGAGCTCTTCTTCTTCCATGGCATCAACAGGGCACACAAGTGATATTATTTGTCGTCGTTGTAAGGGAAGAGGACATTTTGTGAGAGAATGCAAATCTCGGCGTGTGATGATTGCTACTGAGGATGGTGGGTATGAGTCCACTAGTGACTATGATGAGGAGACTTTGGCTCTTATTACACATGAAGAACACGGCGGAGATGATTCCGATAATGAGACGCAGTACATGGCTGCTGAAGATGCTGACAGGTATGAATGTTTAGTTGCTCAATGTGTTTTGAGTGTGCAGGTTACACAAGCTGAGCAAAATCAGAGGCATAATTTGTTCCATACAAAGGGAGTTGTGAAGGAACGTTCTGTTCGCGTCATCATAGATGGAGGGAGCTGCAACAACTTGGCTAGCATGGAGATGGTGGAGAACCTATCTCTCACCACAAGACCACATCCACATCCTTACTACATCCAATGGTTCAACAACAGCGGCGAGGTTAAGGTAACACGTACTATTCGTGTGCACTTTAGTATCTCTACATATGCTGATTATGTTGATTGTGATGTGGTACCTATGCAAGCATGTTCCTTATTACTTGGTAGACCATGGCAATTTGATAAAAAAATATGTACACCATGGTAGAAACAATCAGTATACTCTTGTTCATAAGCACAAAAATATTACTTTGCTTCCTATGACTCCTGATTCCATTTTGAAAGATGATATTAATAGAGCTAATAAAGCAAAACAGAAGCAAAATAAGAGTGAAAATCAGATTGTGGCAAAAGAATTGGAGCAACACATGAAGCCTAATAATAAACCATCTAATGTTGTTTCTGAAATTAAACTGAAAAGTGCATGTTTACTTGCCACCAAATCTGATATTGATGATCTAGATTTCAGCAAATCTGTTTGCTATGCTTTTGTGTGCAAAGAGGCATTATTTTCATTCGAGGACGTGCCTTGCTCTTTGCTTCCTGCTGTCACTAACATTTTGCAGGAGTTCGTTGAGGTCTTTCCACAAGAGGTGCTACCGGGATTACCACCTATTCGAGGGATTGAGCATCAAATTTACTTAATTCCCGGTGCATCATTACCCAACCGTGCACCATACCATACCAATCCAGAGGAGACGAAGGAGATTATGCGTCAAGTACAAGAGCTACTCGACAAAGATTATATACGTGAATCTCTTAGTCCTTGTGTTGTTCCTATTATACTAGTGCCTAAAAAGGATGGTACATCGCGTATGTGTGTTGATTGTAGAGGCATTAATAATATTACTATTCGTTATCGTCATCCTATTCCTAGGATAGATGATATCCTTGATGAATTGAGTGGCTCTACAATATTCTCCAAAGTTGATTTGCATAGTGGATACCATCAAATTCGTATGAAATTGGGAGATGAACGGAAAACAACATTTAAAACTAAGTTTGGATTATATGAGTGGTTAGTCATGCCTTTTGGGTTAACTAATGCACCTAGTACTTTCATGAGATTAATGAACGAGGTTTTACGTGCTTTCATTGGACGATTTGTGGTAGTTTACTTTGATGACATATTGATTTATAGCAAATCTTTGGAGGAACATTTGGAACATTTACGTGCTGTTTTTATTGCTCTACGTGATGCACGTTTGTTTGGTAACCTTGGAAAGTGCACCTTTTGCACTGACCGAGTATCTTTTCTTGGCTATGTTGTTACTCCACAGGGAATTGAAGTTGATAAAGCCAAGATTGAAGCTATTGAGAGTTGGCCGCAGCCCAAAACGGTCACACAAGTGAGGAGTTTCCTTGGCCCCGCTGGTTTCTATAGGCGTTTTGTGAGAGATTTCAGCACCATTGCTGCACCTCTCAATGAGCTTACAAAGAAGGATTTGCCTTTTGTTTGGGGTACCGCACAGGAAGAAGCCTTCACGGTATTGAAAGATAAGTTGACACATGCTCCTTTACTCCAACTTCCTGATTTTAATAAGACTTTTGAGCTTGAATGTGATGCTAGTGGAATTGGATTAGGAGGTGTGTTATTACAACATGGCAAACCCGTTGCATACTTTTCTGAAAAATTGAGTGGGCCCAGTCTGAACTATTCTACTTATGATAAAGAATTATATGCTCTTGTTCGGACCTTAGAAACATGGCAACATTATTTATGGCCCAAGGAATTTGTTATACATTCTGATCATGAATCTTTGAAACACATTAAAAGTCAAGCAAAACTGAACCGTCGACATGCTAAATGGGTTGAATTCATTGAGACCTTCCCTTATGTCATTAAACACAAGAAGGGTAAAGAAAATGTTATTGTTGATGCATTGTCTCGTCATTATACTATGCTTTCACAACTTGATTTTAAAATATTTGGTTTGGAGACCATCAAAGATCAATATGTGCATGATGCTGAATTTAAAGATGTATTGCAGAATTGTAAGGAAGGGAGAACTTGGAACAAGTTCGTTCTTAATGATGGATTTGTGTTTCGTGCTAACAAGCTATGCATTCCAGCTAGCTCCGTTCGTCTTTTGTTGTTGCAGGAGGCACATGGAGGAGGATTAATGGGACACTTTGGCGTCAAGAAGACGGAGGATATACTTGCTACACATTTCTTTTGGCCAAAGATGAGACGGGATGTTGAGCGTTTTGTTGCTCGCTGCACTACATATCAAAAAGCTAAGTCACGACTCAATCCTCATGGTTTATATATGCCTTTGCCTGTACCTAGTATTCCTTGGAAGGATATATCTATGGACTTTGTTTTAGGTTTAACTCGAACAAAGAAGGGGAGGGATAGCATATTTGTTGCCATGGATAGATTTTCGAAAATGGCACACTTTATACAATGTCATAAAAGCGATGATGTTGTTAATGTTGCTGATTTGTTCTTTCGTGAAATTATTCGCTTGCATGGTGTGCCAAATACTATTGTTTCAGATCGTGATACTAAATTTCTTAGCCACTTTCGGAGATGTTTATGGGCTAAGTTGGGGACTAAACTACTTTTTAGTACTACTTGTCACCCCCGAACTAATGGACAAACTGAAGTAGTCAATAGAACATCGTCTACTATGCTTAGGGCTGTTTTGAAGAATACTAAGAAAATGTGGGAAGAATACTTTCCTCATATTGAATTTGCTTATAATCGTTCATTGCATTCTACTACTAAGACGTGCCCTTTTGAAATTGTGTATGGTTTCCTACCTCGTGCACCTATTGATTTGTTGGCTCTTCCATCTTCGGAGAAGGTTAATTTTAATGCTAAAGAACATGTTGAATTGATTTTAAAAATGCATGAGTTAACTAAGGAAAACATTGAGCGTATGAATGCTAAATATAAACTTGATGGAGATAAGGGTATAAAACATGTTGTGTTTTCACCTGGAGATCTTGTTTGGTTACATTTGCGTAAGGATAGATTTCCTAATTTGTGCAAATCAAATCTAATGCACGTGCTGATGGTCCTTTTAAGGTGTTAGAGAAAATAAATGATAATGCATATAAACTTGAGCTCCCTGCAGATTTTGGGGTTAGTCCCACTTTTAACATTGCAGATTTGAAGCCTTATTTGGGTGCGGAAGATGAGCTTCCGTCGAGGACGACTTCATTTCAAGAAGGGGAGGATGATGAGGACATCAATACCATTGTTACACCCACAACCCCTGCTGCTATACACACTGGACCAATCACTAGAGCTCGCGCACGCCAATTGAATTATCAGGTACTTTCGTTTCTTGGTAACGATTCTAATGTTCATGAGAATATGATGCTGCCTAAATTGGATACATTTGTTTTGCTTACAAATGAAGGGCCTAGCTTGGACAAGAAAGATGAACCTTGGAGCAAGTTCAAGCATGGAGATGATAGCATGCGCAAGGGGATCAAGAACGGAGTTACAAGTGATGATTTCAGGACTTTGAAGCCACCATAAGGGGTGCATGAAGCCTTGGATGAAATATATAAGATGCCACTTCATAAATTTCGTCCAGAGGCTATTCTAGGTGCTGCATCATCTTATTATTGGGCCAGGCCCATGTATTTTCGAAATACTTAAGTATAGGCTGTTTATAGAGTCCGTATGTGTGGGGAAACAAGAGTTAGGGTTGGTTTCGTACCCCTCCTCCAAGGGCCACGAAATTCCCCCCTCTTCCTCCATATATACAGCCCTTAGGGCGTCGTTTAGACTTTGGGTTTTTTTAGATTAAAAGTTCGCCATAGCTGCAACTTCACGTACTTTGTTTATGTCCAACGACCAGACCAAGACGTCACATAACCCCACCTTCATTAATAAAGCTTTCCTCTTTTATTCGCAATATCCAGATTGCAATCTCAGTTTCTTGCTTTGAAATATACCCTTGTGGCCAGGTTGATCGTACTCCGGTGTGGTCAATAACCCTCGGAAGTTGGTTTAGCGATTGCTAAGGCGTGACGTCTTCGCACGTTCTTCATCGGATCGTCAAAGTCGACTCCCACAGAAAACGATATCTATCTCATCGAAACATCGGGACACCTTTGCCTCTATCAGCATTGTAAGAAAAACATTGATAACCAACCCATAACTTGGAAAGATTTGAAATATGTAATGAGACAACAATTTTCCCCTCTTACTATCATAGTGAATTGCTTCACAAATTTGAACAATTTAAACAAGGCAAAAACAATGTTCATGCTTACTACCAAGAGTTCAAATATTATATGCATCATTGTGACATAGAAGAATCTGAGGATGATACAATGAATAGATTTTTTGGTGGTTTGAACCATGATATTCAGGCAAGATTTCAATATATTCCTTGTTGCATTACTGGTATGTATGTTCGTGCTTGTACCTTTGAGAGACAGATACAGGAGGATGCATTGGGTGACTACAACAACTACTATTCCAGTTCATGCTCACCACCGCCGGTTGGTTTCTCCACTATTGCACCTACTAGAACAGCCCCACCTTGGATTGTGAGTGCGACATCATCTCAAGAGTATGGTACATTGTCAACGTCCGTACCTACATCAGCTGCGTCTTTGCAACAAGGTAACAGTAAAGGTATTGATGATATAACTTCACACAAGAATGATGCATGCCTAGTTAACTTGAATGCATCATGTGTTGAGTTACCTCTTGATTTGAGCACACCACCTATTTTAAAGAATCTTGTTACTATCATGAATGCGTCATGTGATCAAACAACTGAAATACCAACAATTTTGAGTGCACCCATTGAATTAACTATTGATGCAAAAGAACCAATGTTTAATCATTTTGATATGACCTCTAATCTTGGTGATGATTCTATGTCAAATGACTTATTGCATGTTTGCTTATTTAAGCATGTTGTAGCATGTAAATTTGATGCAATTAAGGTTTATGCACCAATGTTGGGATGGTTTAATGATGAACATTGTCAATCCTTTGATATGAATAAGAGCTTCACTAATATGTGCAAACTAAGTTGCAATATTTTAATGCCTTCTACTTCTTGTGATAATATTTCGGCTTCTGATTTTATGAACTATGAAAATTACTCATGTATACATGTGTCATTTGTGCAAAAACCAAGGGAAGTAAAAATGGATGACATATACATATACAACATGTACGCCTTGTCTCTTTTGTTAGACACATTTTAGATTAAGCAACGCCGAGGACGGCTTTGTTTTCAAGAAGGGGAGGATAATGAGGACATGACTACCTTGGATACGACCAAAAATATTGCATACATGTATATTTGTGAGGTGATTTCTAATGCAAACTATGCAATAATTTATTTATTTCATCCATGACAAAAATACTTCACAAACTTTTGTGCCATGTCTAATTGCATGTGTATGGGACAATTGTACAATCCACATATGAAGATAAGGGAAAAAGAGAAGTTTAGGTGATGTTCAAAGAGTCCTCTCACGTTACTTTTGGGCCAAGAGAAGATAGAGTCCAAGTCTCTCATGTTCTGGATTCAGATTCGGACTGCACAGACATACCTGACTCAAAACGCCAACAACTTTTTCATACGGACTCCAAATTGGGTGATTCTTTTTTGTTGGAAAGTAGATTTAGTGATCTTTCCAACTCAATTGGATTCACTTTTAAATTCGTCCGGAGCATTGAGATATCAACGAAACAATCTGATGCTACAGCAGAATCCGAGTCAAATAACAAGTCCAAAGGTGTTGCATCACCACAAATTGGGCCCATGAGCCTTGTACGACCTAGGGTTAGTTTTAGGCTGCCTTAGCATGTACTTCCACCTCCTTGGCCGCCACCCCTTGCTCCTATATAAGTAGATCCATCTAGTAGCTTTTTCCTGTGGATTTTTTTAGTTAGAAGTTAGCCATTGCAACTTCGTGTATTTCGTTTGTGTCCAACGACCAAACCAAGACCGCTTACGGATCCTCACCTTTGTCAATACTTCATCTATATTCGCAATATTCAGATTGCATTATCATATTCTTGCTTGTCCTTCGATTGCGTGCAGGAATAGACCTTCGTGGTCAGGCTGATCGTGCTTCCAGCATCGTAACCTTGGGAGATTGGTTTAGCAATTGCTAAGGCGCAACGTCGTGCACGTTTGTAGTCGGATCATCAAAGTCGACTCCACCAAATTGATAGTTATCATCTCATCAAAAGATCAGGACACCCTCGCCTCTATCATGATTGGTTTGAGTTGCATGTTTTATTATTGGTGCTGTCCTAGGGTGCTCTCCGTGTCGTGCAAGCGTGAGGGATCCCCGCTGTAGGGTTTGCAATATGTTCATGATTTGCTTATGGTGGGTGGTGTGAGTGATAGAAACACAGACCCGAGTAAGTAGGTTGTTTGCGTATGGGAATAAAGAGGACTTGATGCCTTATAATGCTATGGTTGGGTTTTACCTTAATGATCTTTAGTAGTTGCGGATGCTTGCTAGAGTTCCAATCATAAGTGCATATGATCCAAGAAGTGAAAGTATGTTAGCTTATGCCTCTCCCTCAAATAAAATAGCAATAATGATTA
This sequence comes from Triticum aestivum, assembly GCF_018294505.1. Classification (NCBI taxonomy): domain Eukaryota; kingdom Viridiplantae; phylum Streptophyta; class Magnoliopsida; order Poales; family Poaceae; genus Triticum; species Triticum aestivum. The sequence continues at coordinate 258,612,915 of NC_057806.1, read as the reverse complement.
CCGGTCTAGTTATCTATTGCCTAGGGACAAATAACTTTCTCGTGACAAAAAGCTCTCTACTAAAACTAATTTAGTTGTGTCTTTATCTAAACAACACCTAGCTTTTATTTACATGCTATTTATTATCTTCCAAACCTATCCAACAACACCTACAAAGTACTTCTAGTTTCATACTTGTTCTAAGTAAAGCAAACATTAAGCGTGCGTAGAGTTGTATCGGTGGTCGATAGAACTTGAGGGAATATTTGTTCTACCTTTAGCTCCTCGTTGGGTTCGACACTCTTACTTATCGAAAGAGGCTACAGTTGATCCCCTATACTTGTGGGTTATCACTCCTCCACTCTTTTATATACGGGGGAGGGGGCACCCTATAGACACACAAGTTGATCATTGTCTTAACCGTGTGCGGTGCCCCCCTCGACCATAGTCCACCTCGGTCATATCTAGCAGTTCTTAGGCGAAGCCCTGTTTCGGTAGATTCATCATCAGCGTCATCACACTGTCGTGCTGACGAAACTCTCCCTTAACACTCAGCTGGATCTAGAGTTCGTGGGACGTCACCGACCTGAACGTGTGCAGATCGCGGAGGTGTCGTACCTTCGGTGCTAGGATCGGACCGATCGTGAAGACATTCGACTACATCAACCGCGTTGTCATAACGCTTCCGCTTACGGTCTACGAGGGTACGCGGACAACACTCTTCCCCTCTCATTGCTATGCATCACCTAGATAGATCTTGCATGTGCGTAGGAATCTTTTTGAAATTACTGCGTTCCCCAACACGTCCGTGATGAGTGGCTCACCCGACAACTCGGCCAAGAAAAGCCAAAGTCTATGGCAGCCCTCACCTTACTCTTGACTCGCTTTTGCGCGCGAGAAGACAGCTGGCTTGCTCGTAGAAGCAACAACACCAACAACCCTGGCACCTCCAAAGCCAGAGATGACAACGGGAAGCCATGACGCAACAAGCACAAGTGTCAAAGCAACAACGAGGATACCAAAGACACGATGTTAATGCCGGATTCAGTGGCTCTAAACCTGGTTAGCGGAAGAAGCCATTTAAAGGAAACAAGGATGGTCCATCTAGTCTGGACCAAATACTAGATAGGCCTTGCCAGATTCATGGAACCCCTGACAAGCCTGCCAAACATACCAACAGAAATTATTGGGTCTTTAAACAGGCCGGTAAGTTAAACACCGAACATAAGGGGAAAGGGCCGCCCAATGAGAACGACGATGAAAAGCATCGCCCACTAAACACAGGGGGATAGAAGAAATTTCCCCCCGGGGTCAAAACGTTGAATATGATATACGTCACTCACATCCCCAAGCGGGAGCGCAAGCGCGCATTAAGGGACGTCTATGCCATAGACCTAGTCGCCCCAAAATTCAACCACTGGTCAGCCTCTCTGATCACTTTTGATCGCAGAGACCATCCGACCAGTATCCGTCATGGAGGTTCAACAGCATTGGTCCTCAACCAAATTATCGACGGATTCCATCTCATGCGCCTTATAGACGGCGACAACAGTCTTAACCTTCTTTATTAGGACACTGTCCGCAAAATGGGCATTGATCCGTCAAGAATCAAGCCCACCAAAATCACCTTCAAAGGAGTGATACCCATCGTAGAGGCCTGCTGCACAGTGTCCATAACGCTGGAGGTAGTCTTCGGCTCAACGGATAATTTCTGAAGCGAAGACTTGATCTTCCACATCGTCCCTTTCCGTAGTGGCTATCATGCACTGCTCAGACGAACCACGTTCGCCCGCTTCAATGCGGTCCCGCACTATGCTTATCTAAAGCTCAAGATGCCTAGACCACGCGGCGTTATAACAGTCAATGGAAACATGGAGCGCTCCCTTCGTAATGAGGAGCACACTGCGACCCTCGCAGCTGAAGTACATGGTAGCCTTATCAAGCCGAACACTACATCGGCAGTCAAGCCACCGAACACTGTTAAACGAGTCCGGTCTACCCTGCAGAATGACAGTCCAGCTCGTCAAGATCTAGATTAGAAATTCAGCCTCCATCGCAGCCCCAACTGGATTGCGGCATATGCACCGTGCATACATAACTATGCACTAAAGATACCATGGGCAAGGACGGAGGCATATTAAAGTCCAAAATATGGCTCGATCCTACCTGGACCCTCATATTCTTCCTTTCTTTTTCTTATTTATATTTTTCCAGGTTCTTTACAACCCACATCACCTTTCGATGGTACCAAGAGCCCTTTTCTAGGCCCTTTAAGTGTACTCGACCATCCATCCTCTCAAAGGATCACACATCAAGGCGAAAAGCAACGCAGACGGGCGACAGAGTATCCAAAGGATCTTCAAGATCACCTTTTTATTTTTTAGGACCTGTATACAGCTTTCCCTTGTTCTCGAGATATATAATAGCCTCGAGGCCTATGGCATCCTCCATAAAAATACGTCTTGACGTATCAATCAGACTATAATGGGAACAATTTTCGCCCAACCTATTCGGTCTTGGCTTATCTCCTAATCTGTATTCCCTCTTTTCGTCCGATTATCATATACACCTCAGCACAAACTAAATCGCCAGTGGCTCTACCTAGCCATACATATTTTCATTAAAGAAGTTTGAAACACTTTTATCATACACTTCGGCGTCCCGAATATAGCATTATGTGCATCAGCTCCAAATCATGTCTTTGGTCAATAGTTGGGTTGCCCGGCTCCTGCAGTTACTACCTTACGTTCCACCCGTTCGGCTAGGGTAGTAAAGGGAGAACTACTGCGATTGTGTTTCCGGCTCGCCCGTTCAAACACCTCAGTAGAGAAAGCCAAAAACTGACTGTAATGATGTGGCGAGAGCTGGTCAGCTATTCGGCGACTTAATATAAATCTTTTGCGATTTTTTTCGTATTATACGAAGGACGGGCTTCGGCTCGGTCACGCACCCAAGGCATCCGAGTACGGATGGCCGCATGCGCACTAGGGGCTAGTACTTAACCCCTCCATCAAACTCCTATGGCTAAGTGAAAGTACTAAAGCCGCATAGTCTGATTGCGTGGTTCGCTACGTAAATCACCTCCTTTACGAACTGAGACGTTGGGTCAAGAGTGATTACACGTTACTCCGAACACCCCCGTAGAATCTACGTGGGGGCTAAAGCCGACGAGTGGCAAACTTTTGGAATAATAACATACGGCCGCACAGGAGGAAATTAGTTTGGATGAAAGCATAGATATATTGCAAAAGCCTTCGTTTATAATACAATGTCTGGTCAGCTCAGGTACATTCACCCGAGCATAATATCCTTCGAGCATTGGCCCTCTATCAAACGGGCACCCTCTAAGACGTCCTCAAAATAGTGCTCCGGCTTGCGGTGGTCCTTGCCTCCGGGCGGACCCTCAACTGCCATGACAGCGGCCTTCATTTTCGCCCAGTGCATCTTGACACGAGCGAAGGCCATCCCCGCACCTTCTATACATACCGACCGCTTGACCGCGTCAATTTGGGGTAGCACAACGACGAGTCACTGCACCGTGCCGAAGTAGCTGCTCGGAATAGGTTCGGCTGGCCACAGCCGGACTATGATGTCCCTCATGGCCAATCCGGACATCCTATGCAGCTCGGCCCACTGTGTCATCTGTTCATTCAACAACGTTGGGCGCTCCTGCGTCATGAATTGTGACCAGAAGAGCTTCTCTGTCGCATGTCCCTCCTGGGCCTCGAAGTACTGCTCGGCGTCGGTGGCGCTCTTCGGGAGATCCGCAAAGGTGTCTGGAGCACTCCACAGTTGAGTGAGCAAGGCATACTTCTGATTGTTGAATTTACTCTATAAAAGAAAGGGCTCGCCAGCCACTATCTGTTTGGCCTGCTCGATCTCCTCATGCTCCGCACGGGACTCGGTCCGCGCCTCCTTTGCCTCTTGAAGAGCCTTGGAGAGTTCGGCTACTTGGTCTTTATTACTCTCCTCTAAGGACTCACACTTGTTGGCGGTATCCTGGAGCGCTTGCTCCACTTCGGTCACCCTCTCCTCATACTAGCGGCGCCTATCCTGTTCGGCCTTTAAATCCGCATCCGCTTTGTCTGCGTCCGCTTTGCTCGCCCTCGCCTCCTCCTTGGCTTCGGCAAGAGCACTCTTGAGGGTCTCGACCTTGGCAGCACTACCTACAATCATACCCAAAGTAGCACATGAGCTTAAACTCTGAGTTTGCATTACAATTCAAGCTTGTAAGGGGTCTTTTAAAAGCATACCTTAGGCCTCATTGAACCGCTTGTTAATATAGTGGATCTCATTGTCAGCCAGCTTCAGTTTTCGCTGGAGTTCGGAAACTTCAGCATCCTTGGCTGAAGCCACTAAAAGTGAAGCATGTTTATCAAAATAGATAAGTCTGTTATCTCCGGTGAATATTTGATCCTCTGTCCGGCCCCTTTTCCCGAAGAGCCGAACAAAGTCTCAGGGGCTACTATCTATATACGGGAATATTTTTCCAATATGACAAGCGGCTAAGAAAATTATATCACATACCTCAAAGCCTGTTAACATGCTAGTGAAAGCTTTGTTCAGCCCGCTTTTGGCGGACTGAACCTTCTCAACCACCGTACCCATCAGGGTACGGTGCTCCTCCACGACGGAAGCACGTTGAAGTGCTTCCCTCAATGTGCCCGGCGCCTCCGGATTGATGAGGTCGCCGCTGGAGTCGGCACTCCCCCTCCCTTAAAGGAGGTTGCTCGCTCGGTTCCAGAGTCGTGTGGGTCTCCGGAGTTGTATTCGATTGGGGGCCAGACTAGTCCAGGCCCCCATCGTCAGTCGCCACGGGGGTTGTGCCCCCAATGTTTTCGGCAGCTTAGGCATTACCCTTTGGCGCCATTTCAGCGGCCTTCCGCACCTCTCCCTGGCCCGGAGAGGTCCTTTGGGACAACACCTCAGTGTCATCCGTGGCAGGTGGCGGAGAGGCTCGCAGACGCGTTTCGCCTTCCATCATCTCCGGCGCCAAAGAGTTCCCCGAAGACGATGACAGTTGGGGGAGATCACAGGCCGGACTGAAATGCATAAATGATATGTTCTCCAACAATTTGTAAAAGGCCAGATATATGTAGTATCTTTGAATACTTACGAATCGACTAGGGGCTTCGGCCTGGGTGCCACTCGGGGATGTCTTCGGCATCCGATTCCGAATCACTCGAGAGGGAGATCTTCCCCTTCTTGGACGCTTCTGCCTCTAGGTCCACGGAAGCCGCCCTTTTGTTCTTTCCCCCCTTAAGGGGAGAATTGCTCTCTTCCTCCTCCTCCTCTTCGTCTTCGTCTCCCCCGTGGGAGGAGAGAGCTTTGGTATCTCCAGACACAGCGTCCGAAGTACCTTTACGGCGCACGCCACTTTTGGCCTCCCTTCCCTTCTTCTTCGGTGCCTGGTACGGCGCCAGGACTAGCATCTTCGTTAACAGAGGGATGGCGGGGTCTTCGGGTAGCGGAGCAGGGCATTGAATCCGCTCCACCTTTTTTGTCCAGCCCTGAGGGAAGAATGGAAAGCTCATCATACTCCTTGGATTTGCAAATTAAGGTTATCAGAAAACTTACTAGAGTGGTCGGATGAACGTAGTCGAGGCCGAGGTCTTCGGTCGTTTCTGGCCATGACTTCTAGGCCTTGAAAAGTAGCTTCCATACCTCTTTGTGCGTCGTGCCGAAGAATTGCTGCAGGGTCTGAGGGCTGGCCGGATTAAACTCCCACATATGGAGAGTCCGGCGCTGGCAGGGGAGAATCCGACGAAAAAGAATCACTTGGATCACATCGGCAAGACTGGTGTTCTTCTCTATCATAATCTTGACACGCTTTTGCAGTGTCATCACCTCATCGGATAATGCCCAGTCCAGGCCCTTTTTAATCCATGATGTAAGCCGCATTGGAGGCCCGGATTTGAACTCAGGGGTGGCGGCCCATGTGGCATCGTGAGGTTCCATGATATACAACCACTCCTATTGCCATCCCTTCACGGTCTCCACGAAGGCCCCCTTGGGCCAAATGACGTTGGGGAGCTTGCTCACCATGGCACCGCCGCACTCTGCATGTCGACCGTCGACCACTTTAGGCTTTACGTTGAAGACCTTGAGCCACATGCCGAAATGGGGGGATGCGGAGGAATGCCTCACAGACGATGATGAACACTGAGATATGGAGGAAGGAATTGGGGGCTAGATCATGGATATCTAGCCCATAATAGAACATGAGCCTGTGGACGAAAGGGTGGAGAGGGAACTCTAGTCCACGGAGGAAGAGGGGGATGAACACCACCCTTGTCGGATTTCGGGTTCCGGCAAAACCCTTGAGGTTCGAACACTGGGGTGCGCACGAAGATCTCCCCCCTCTCTAGCTCGCACACTCAACGATCTCATGGCCTAGCTTCGACGGACCCAAAGAACACGAGACACAAAATTATACTGGTTCGGGCCACCATTGTGGTGTAATACCCTACTCTAGTGTGGTGTGGTGGATTGCCTCTTGGGCTGTGGATGAACAGTTACAAGGGAAGAACAGCCTCCTGAGGAGAGGTGTTCTTGTGCTTGGTGAGCTTGTGTGTTTGAGGATGATCCGGATCCTCTCTCGACCGTCCTCTCTTGCTATGGTGGCTAGTCCTATTTATAGTGGCCTTGGTCCTCTTCCCAAATATTGAGCGGGAAGGGATCCCACAACGGCCAAATTCGAAGGAAGACAACTAGTACAAGTTATCCTGACAAAAGTAGTCTTCGCCTGCCAAAGGCTCTGGTGGTGACGCCATCTTGGGCTCCACGGTGACCTCCGTCCTGCCATTCTGCTGGTCTTTGTCTTGTTGCACCGATATGGAAACCTTTGCCTGATGCCTTGGAACTCCTCGCATGCACTTGCCTCCTTAGCACCAAAGAGGAAGCGAGGGCACTGTGCTTGCTGGTGCCCGCCTGGTCTTGGTCGTCATGGCTTACGTTTTTGGAACCTCACGAGGTTTCCTTGCCTTGATTTCTCCACCCCTCGCGAGCTAGCCTGGTGAGGAGGTCTTGCATCGTCTGCCTCGCGAATCTTGGCTCCTCGCGAGGGTCTTGGGTGTTTGCTGGTGAAGATAGACCATATGGGGCAGCTGGAGGAGCCACGCTGCGGGCCGCAGGCAGGCAAGTCTGGGGACCCCCATTCCTAGAACGCCGATAGTAGCCCCTGGGCCCAAGGCGCGCTCGGGTTTGGCTTCGAGGCGAAGCCAAAGGGCAAGTGCGGAGCGCTGTGGGCCCCAATAGCCGGCGGCCTTGGTTGATGCGTGGCGACTGATTGGACATGGGCGTCTCCGCTTCCCCATGCAGCCTCGGCAACTGCCCGACTAGAGGGGTCCTCGCTGCATGCAGGAAAAATATCATTATTACCTTAGATCGTGGAGGCCGGCGGTTGGCCTCCCCTTGGTTATAAATGGGAGGTGGGGGCGGAGCCCCCATCACCCGTCTCTCCTCTGCCTCTCCTACTTCTTCTCCTTCCTTGCTCCACTCCTTGCTGGTGTAGTCATGGCGCCGATTCGGAGGTTCTCGGCCGCGGAAAAGGGCAAGGCTCCCCTTAACAAGCCTGAGCTGCTCCCGCCGAAGAAGAGGAGGCCCCATCGTCGTGAGATGGTCGTGAGGCCGGTGGTGTCGCGTCCGTGGTACGGAAGGCCGCCTCCTGGGTACCTGTTGCCCTTCTATGCTCACGCTGATGATTCTGGAGGGAGGAGCGATGAGCGCCACTGCCCGCGCCAGGGCTATGGTCGCCGTTCCACGGAGACGCGTGTCGTCGCCCCAGGGGTCCATGCTACGGAATCCTCACGCAAGTTCATGCTACCTCTTCAGCACTGCGTTGGTTTTCCCCGAAGAGGAAGGGATGATGCAGCAAAGTACCATAAGTATTTCCCTTAGTTTTTGAGAACCAAGGTATCAATCCAGTAGGAGGCTACGCGCGAGTCCCTCGTACCTGCACAAAACAAATAAATCCTCACAACCAACGCAAATAGGGGTTGTCAATCCCTATAAGGCCACTTACGAGAGTGAGATCTGACAGATATGATAAGATAATATTTTTGGTATTTTTATGATAAAAGATGCAAAGTAAAATAAAGGCAAAGGAAATAGCAAAGGAAATAACTAAGCAGTAGGAGATCAATATGATAAAGATAGACCCGGGGGCCATAGGTTTCACTAGTGGCTTCTCTCGAGAGCATAAGTATTCTACGGTGGGTGAATAAATTACTGTTGAGCAATTGACAGAATTGAGCATAGTTATGAGAATATCTAGGTATGATCATGTATATAGGCATCACGTCCGAGACAAGTAGACCGACTCCTGCATGCATCTACTACTATTACTCCACTCATCGACCGCTATCCAGCATGCATCTAGAGTATTAAGTTAAAAACAGAGTAACGCCTTAAGCAAGATGACATGATGTAGAGGGATAGACTCATGCAATATGAAGAAAACCCCATCTTGTTATCCTCGATGGCAACAATACAATACGTGCCTTGCTGCCCCTACTGTCACTGGGAAAGGACACCGCAAGATTGAACCCAAAGCTAAGCACTTCTCCCATTGCTAGAAAGATCAATCTAGTAGGCCAAACCAAACTGATAATTCGAAGAGACTTGCAAAGATAACCAATCATACATAAAAGAATTCAAAGAAGATTCAGCTATTGTTCATAGATAGACTTGATCATAAACCCACAATTCATCGGTCTCAACAAACACACCGCAAAAAGAAGATTACATTGAATAGATCTCCACAAGAGAGGGGGAGAACATTGTATTGAGATCCAAAAAGAGAGAAGAAGCCATCTAGCTACTAACTATGGACCCATAGGTCTGAGGTAAACTACTCACACTTCATCAGAGAGGGTATGGTGTTGATGTAGAAGCCCTCCGTGATCGATGCCCCTTCCGGCGGAGCTCCGGAACAGGCCCCAAGATGGGATCTCGTGGATACAGAAATTTACGGCGGTGGAATTAGGGTTTTGGAAGGAGTACGTCAGTGGAGCAACAGGGGGGCCACGAGGGTGGAGGGCGCGCTTAGGGTAGGCAGTCGCGCCCCCTACCTCGTGGCCTCCTCTTTTCTTTCTTCATGTAGGGTCCAAGTCTCCCGGGTCTTGTTCGTTGAGAAAATCACGTTCCCAAAGGTTTCATTCCGTTTGGACTCCGTTTGATATTCATTTTCTTCGAAACCCTAAAACAGGCAAAAAACATCAATTCTGGGCTGGGCCTCCGGTTAATAGGTTAGTCCCAAAAATAATATAAAAGTGGATACTAAAGCCCAATAATGTCCAAAACAATAGATAATATAGCATGGAGCAATAAAAAGTTATAGATACGTTGGAGACGTATCAAGCATCCCCAAGCTTAATTCCTGCTCGTCCTCGAGTAGGTAAATGATAAAAAAAGAATTTTTGATGCGGAGTGCTACTTGGCATAATTTTAATGTAATTCTTCTTAATTGTGGTATGAATATTCAGATCCGAAAGATTCAAGACAAAACTTCATATTGACATAAAAATAATAATACTTCAAGCATACTAACTAAGCAATTATGTCTTCTCAAAATAACATGGCCAAAGAAAGTTCATCCCTACAAAATCATATGGTTTAGTCATGTTTTATTTTCGTCACACAAGAATGCTCTCACCATGTACAACCCCAATGACAAGCCAAGCAATTGTTTCATACTTTAGTAATCTCAAACCTATAAACTTTCACGCAATATATGAGCGCGAGCCATGGACATAGCACTATGGGTGGAATAGAATATAATGAGGGGGGTTATGTGGAGAAGACAAAAAAGGAGAAAGTCTCACATCAACGAGGCTAATCAATGGGCTATGGAGATGCCCACCGATTGATGTTAATGCAAGGAGTAGGGATTGCCATGCAACAGATGCACTAGAGCTATAAATGCATGAAAGCTCAACAAAAGAAACTAGTGGGTGTGCATCCAACTTGCTTGCTCATGAAGACCTAGGGCACTTGAGGAGGCCCATTGTTGGAATATACAAACCAAGTTCTATAATGAAAAATTCCCACTAGTATATGAAAGTGACAAAACAAGAGACTCTCTATTATGAAGATTATGGTGCTACTTTGAAGCACAAGTGTGGCAAATGATAGTAACATTGTCCCTTCTCTCTTTTTCTCTCATTTTTTGGGCCTTCTCTTTTCTATGGCCTTTCTCTTTTTTTTATAATTCCTTACTTGGGACAATGCTCTAGAAAATGATGATCATCACACTTCTATTTATTTACAACTCAATGATTACAACTCGATACAAGAACAAAAGATGACTCTATATGAATGCCTCCGGCGATGTACCGGGATATGCAATGGATCAAGAGCGACATGTATGAAATAATTATGAACGGTGGCTTTGCCACAAATACTATGTCAACTACATGATCATGCTAAGCAATATGACAATAATGAATGTGTCACGATGAACGGAATGATGGAAAGTTGCATGGCAATATATCTCAGAATGGCTATGGAAATGCCATAATAGGTAGGTATGGTGGCTGTTTTGAGGAAGATATAAGGAGGTTTATCTGTGAAAGAGTGTATCATATCACAGGGTTTGGATGCACCGGCGAAGTTTGCGCCAACTCTCAATGTGAGAAAGGGCAATGCACAGTACCGAAGAGGCTAGCAAGGATGGAAGGGTGAGAGTGCGTATAATCCATGGACTCAACATTAGTCATAAAGAACTCACATACTTATTGCAAAAATCTACAAGTCATCAAAAACCTCGGTACTACGCGCATGCTCCTAGGGGGATAGATTGGTAGGAAAAGACCATCGCTCGTCCCCGACCGCCACTCATAAGGAGGACAATCAAATAACACCTCATGTTTCAAATTTGTTGCATAACGTTTACCATACGTGCATGCTACGGGACTTGCAAACTTCAACACAAGTATTTCTCAATTTCACAACTACTCAACTAGCACGACTTTGATATTATTACCTCCATATCTCAAAACAATCATCAATCATCAAACTTCTCTTAGTATTCAAAACACTCTTAAGAAAATTTTACTAATCTTGAACTCCCAGCATATTAGGATTTTAAGCAAATTATCATGCTATTAAGACTCTCGAAATAATCTAAGTGAAGCATGAGAGATCGATAGTTTCTATAAAACAAATCCACCATCGTGCTCTAAAAGATATAAGTGAAGTACTAGAGCAAAACTATATAACTCAAAAGATATAAGCGAAGCACATAGAGTATTCTAACAAATTCCAAATCATGTATGGCTCTCTCAAAAGGTGTGTACAGCAAGGATGATTGTGGTAAACTAAAAAATAAAGACTCAAATCATACAAGACGCTCCAAGCAAAACACATATCATGTGGCGAATAAAAATATAGCTCCAAGTAAAGTTACCGATAGAAGTAGACGAAAGAGGGGATGCCTTCCGGAGCATCCCCAAGCTTTGGCTTTTAGGTGTCCTTAGATTATCTTGGGGGTGCCATGGGCATCCCCAAGCTTAGGTTCTTGCAACTCCTTGTTCCATAATCCATCAAATCTTTACCCAAAACTTGAAAACTTCACAACACAAAACTTAAAGTAGAAAATCTCGTGAGCTCCGTTAGCGAAAGAAAACAAAAGACCACTTCAAGGTACTGTAATGAACTCATTCTTTATTTATATTTAGAAGAGAGAGAGTCCGCGGTACCGCCTGCTGTAGTCCTCAGGGAGTTCTTGCAGGTCAGCGCGAGGAGGGGAACAGATCGCCGCGGTGATCACCCGTCCGTCGCTGGCTTGTGGGAGGGGGCTCCCTACTGCGGAGAGCCCCTGGGGCGTGTACAACCCCGCCCTGGCACGTGGCCTGCATGGTAGGGTTAGGCGAGGTGTATCTGGACGCTCGTGGGCCAGCGCGGGACTCGCGAGGCCCTACCTCTAGGCGGGTTGTGCCTGGTCTTGGTTCTTGATGGCTTTGGCGTTCCTGTGAGATGGTTAGACAACCTGCGCCGAGTGGATTTCTTGAGGCTATCATATGAGAAGGCCAAGCACCAACGACCCCAAGAGGTGACGTGAACAAGGCCGGCCCGCGAGACAGAGCTCGGCTGTTGGATTTATCGACGCTGCAGGGACGGGCCCAAGCATAGACACCGTGCCTAGCCTTCTTATGCGAAGGATCCTGAAGAAAGACAATCGGCGTGCGGCTCCCTTGGTGGGGTGACAATCAAGCATGTGATAGCCATAGGTAGATTATGCATGAGAAGCAAACTGGCTCAGGTAAATGCAGGAACGATGCATGCCACTGGGTTGAACTCGAGAGGCCTGGGGATGATGCTGCCCGAGGGGCACTCCCAGCAGAGTGAACTGAAGATGCAAGCAGATACATGCCGCAGGGATAGACCCACGCGGCCTAGGAATGATGCAGCCCAAGGGGCGCTCCAAGCTAAATGAACTTGGAAAGATGTCACCTGATTTGGTTGCTGAAGGGGTGTTAGGGTAGCTGAAGACGCGTAGCGAAGAAGTCGCCCCTCATGAGCTGTCCAGGCCCTGAGCCTCGGGAGGCCCTAGAGGCTCGGGCAGCCTCCGGAGGACCGTCTCCATCTCCGCCAGGACCGCGTGATGCCTGTCCTCCTGACCCGCCATGACGCTCCGCAGGTTGCGCTGGAAGGCAGCAGCCACGCTTGGCAGGCCGAACGGCATGCGAATGTAGCTGTGAGGTGGACCCTCGTAGCATCCAACACGCGAAGGCCAGAAGCGCTCCTGAGATGCGGCCCGGTTGAGCCCTGGGATGTCGATGCGGACGCGCAGCTCACCACCCTCGCCTGGGTGGGGAGCAATGCTAGGTGGGCGGCGGTCGCCGCGTATTGCTCTTGCTTCCTGAAGCTCCTGAGATGCCTCGTCGATGAACTCCTGAGCACCAGGCGCTCTTCGCCTGGCGCCCTCCTGAGGGAAGCGTGCCGCGAAGCACGCCTCCACATGGTGCCCGAGCGCCTCCCTCGTCATGCTGGCCAGGTCTGAGGCCCTCAAGAAGAGAGCCCTCAAGCCCTGCCCGAGGACGGCACCGGGCGCGCCTCCCTATGCGAGGGAGGGAGGCGCCCCAGGCGCGGACGTAGATCCTGAAGTGATGCCGCTGGAGGTGCCGCTCCCTTGGGGTCCAGTGTAGAGCAGCTGCTTCTTCTTCTTGGGGTTGGCCTCAGGAGGGTACCGCGCTGCGCTGCTGTCGGGGTCTTCGAGTGATGCAGCTTGGAAGGCGCACTTGAGGGAGCACACCGCGTCTCTTTCTTCGCAGGGGATGGTGATGATTCCGCCGCTTTCAGGCATCTTGAGGACGTTGTAGCTATGGTGGGCGACTGCCATGAATTTGGCTAGTGCTAGGTACCCGAGGATACCATTGTACGGCAGATGGATGTGGGCGACATCGAAGTCGATAAGCTTGGTGTGGTAGTTGTCGCGCTGACCGAAGGTGACAGGGAGACGAACTTGCCCTGTCGGGGTGGTACAGCCGTCAGTCACTCCTCAGAAAGGCTTGGTAGGATGGAGCTGATCGTATGGCACTTGAAGGTTGTCGAAAGTCCTGACGGACAGGACATTGAGCCCTGCGCCGCCGTCGATGAGGGTCTTAGTGACTTGGACATTGCTGATGACGGGTGAACAGAGCATCGGGAGAACGCCGGCCATTGCCGCGCACTTGAGCTGGTCTGCCGAGCTAAAGGTGATGGCGTACTTGGACCATCCGAGTGGGCGCGTGGCTTCGAGCTTGGGGAGGACTGTGTTCACCTCGCGATCAAACTGCTTGAAGACTCGCTGAGAGGCTAGCTCCGCCCAGGATACAGGCGATAGCCCGCGGCTCTTGGAAGCCCCCAGCCCCCTCGTCCTGTTGATGGTCGTTGTTCCTTCTTGGCGGCGGTAGCGGAGGGAGACCAGGGTTGCCCTGAGGATGGTCCTCACGAGGCTGGTCCCTCCAGGCGCCCTCACGAGGCTGATCCTGCCAACGATCCTTGCGAGGTTGGTCGCGCCACTCCTGGCGGGGCCCACGGTCGTCCCAACGTCCTCCACCACGTCCAGCTCCTCGGCTGTAGCCCCGGTCGTTGCGCTCGGGGTGTCAACCGAAGCGTCCATCTTGAATGGCCCTGAGCTCTTGATAGTCATTAGTGTTGTGCATGCGCATGTTGTGGAAGGCGCAGAACGTGCGGCTGCCCTTGGACGACTTGGGACGATCTCGGCTGCGCTTGGTGTCTAGTTCTGCCGCGAGCACGGCCACTCCCTTGCGCTTCATGTCCTTGACCTTGGCCTTCTTCTCCTCTGGGTCCACAGCACGGAGCTCCAGGAGGGAGAGGCGCCCCTCCTCAGCTCTTGCACACTTGGTCGCGATGTTGAACAGCTCCAAGGTCGTGCACAACTCTTCATGGATGGCGAGCTCCTCCTTCATCTTGACGCCACGGACGTCATCGGAGAACGCCGAGATGATAGCCTCGTTCGTTACCTTGGGGATCTTCATTCGCGCGCTATTGAAGCGTTGGATGTATTTCTGCAGGGTTTCTCCTGGTTGTTGCTTGATGCGGCGTAGGTCACCCGCGATCGGGGGCGGTCGCGAGAGCCCTGGAAGTTGGTGATGAAGCGGTCGCGCATCTCGTCCTAGGAGGAAATTGAGCCTGGGGGCAGGTTCAGGAGCCATGAGCGGGCACTGTCCTTAAGAGCCATGGGAAACCAGTTCGCCATGACCTTCTCGTCGCCGTTAGCCGCTTCGATGCTCAGCTCGTAGAGCTGCGGAAACTCCGCAGGGTCGGGGGTGCCTGTCGGATTTCGGGTTCCGGCAGACCCTTGAGGTTCGAACACCGGGGTGCGCGCGGAGATTTCGCCTCCTACCTACCTGCACCCCTCCGCCTCGCTAAGATCTAAGCTATGAAAAGAACAACACAAGAGACACAGGGTTTATACTAGTTCGGGCCACCGTTGTGGTGTAATACCCTACTCCAGTGTGTGGTGTGGTGGATTGCCTCTCGGGCTGATGATGATGAACAATACAAGGAAGAACAGCCTCGCGAGGGTCTGTTCTTGGCTGGGGCGATGAACTGCTGGGAGGAGTTCAGTCACCCTTCTCTCTCTCTCTCTTCTCGACTGTTGATGCCCCTCAACCTCTCTCTCGGATTTTGATCCCCTTCCTACTATGGTGGCTAGTCCTATTTATAGAGGCCCTGGTCCTCTTCCCAAATATCGAGCGGGAAGGGAGCCAACAATGGCGGGCTAATTTGAAAGGGGACAGCTAGTACCAGTTATCCTGACAAAAGTAGTCTTCGCCTGCACAAAGCTCTAGTGGTGACGCCGTCTTGGGCTCCACGATGACCTCCGTCTTGCAGTCCTCCTGGTCTTGGTCTTGTTGCACCGAAATGGCAACCTTTGCCTGATGCCTCGGTACTCCGCGGCTGCGCTTGCCCCCTTTGCACCAAAGGGGAAAGGAGGACACTGCGCAGGCTGGCACCCGCCTGGCGTCCTTGGTCGTCATGGCTTGCGTCACGGGCACCTCGTGAGGTACCCCGCCTTGACCTCTCCGCCTCCTTGCGAGCCAGCCTGATGAGGTCGTGCCTGAGGAAGCTCCGCGTCATCCGCCCCGCGAGGCTTGGCCCCTCACGAGGGTCTTGGGTTTGTGTTGGTGAAGATGGGCCGTGCTGGGCCCCCCTTTGAGCCACGCCGCAGGCCGCAGGCAGGCAAGTCTGGGGACCCCCATTCCCAGAACGCCGACAGTAGCCCCCGGGCCCAAGGCGCGCCCGGACTTGGCTGTGCAGGGAGGCGGAAGGGCAAGAGCGAAGCGCCGCGTGGCCTAACAGCCTGCGGCCTTGGGCGCCGCGTGGCGGTTGATTGTACGTGGGCGCCTTAGCAACCGCGCGAGTTGATAAAGGAGCGGCATCCGCCTAGGCTTTGCTTTTTGCTTTCCCCGGTTGCTGTCTCTCCGACTCCTTCTGCCGTTCTGGATCGTGCTGTTGCCGAGCTGGACCGACTGCGGCAGGATCTTCTTAGCGCCGACCCTCGCTTGGTGGCCGGGCGCTTGGAGCTAGCTGCAGGATGGGTTCGCTCTGATGCTTCGATTCGGGCGGCACTGGCCCAGGCCTCGACGGCTTGCGATGAGGAGAAGCGGGCCATCCTCGAGGCGAAGGCTGCTCGTGACGCAGCCCTGGGGGAGGTGATCGACGTCCGTGGTCGCTGCAAGGCGCTGGAGGACGAGCTGCAAGGCCTGCGGGACCAGCTCGCGAAAGAGGTCCGCCTTCGCCAAGAGCAGGAAGAAGGCGTGAAGGCTCGCGAGGCGGCCGTCAAGGAGAGGGAGGTCAAGCTCAGGAAACGCCGCGACCGCCTAGGCGCGCTGGAGCAGGAGTTGGGGGCGAGGAAGGCCGAGCTGGATGACAAGGCCCTGGTTCTTGCCGAGGACCGTGTGGCCTTCACGGAGATGGAGGCGAAGGCTCGCTCCTCGCTGAGGACGCTTTACGACAGCGGCCTGGAGAGCCCGCTGGCTGGCGCCGAGGACGGCCCCGCCAAGCTGCTTCCCTTCCTGGTTCGCGCTCTTGAAGATGTCGCCCTTGGCCTTGGCCCCACGGCCAAGGCCGAGGCGCGTGTCCTGTCTTCTGCAGCACTGACGTGGGTCCTCACCCACATCTACCTTCGCGATCCCGGCGTCGACCTCGACAGCCTGCTGGAGCCAGTAAGCAGCGAGCGTGCCGCTCCCGCTGCCGAGGCCGTGAAGGGTCGCGCGGAGGCTCTGCTGGGGAAGTTCCGGGCCTTCAGCACCAAGCCGAAGCAAGGCGCTGCCGACCCCACTGCTCCATGAGGCGAACCCACTCCGCTGCTCCGCCGCCGACAAGTGACTCCGTTGTGGCTCCTGTCCTGCCTTTAATTCCTGCACATGTATCATGCCTCGGGGAGGCATTTAAACTTGCGTTTGGCATTGAGATAACAGTGTGGACTATAATATTTGCTTTTGAATTCCTTGAAATTTGCACTTTTCCTTCCTACTTGCTTATGTTCTACGCCGGCAGAGCCCGGCCCCGCGCATGCCTCACCCAGCGTTGGTCCTGACCGGAAACCAGGACGGGGCCAAGGAGTGAGGGGCCACGTGACAAGTTAGGCTCCTGAGTCGCGATGCTCAGGAGTCCCCCTTGGTGCACGAACAGCAAGTAGGGAGGTGTGATGTGGGTGGATCTACCGTTCTATGTCTGCAGAGCCCGGCCGCGTGCATACCTCAACCGACGTTAGCCTTTCGGAACTAAGGAGTGAGGGGCTACGTGACCAGTTAGGCCCCTGAGTCGCGATGCTCAAGAGTCCCCCTTGACGCTCAAACGGCCTTCGTACCTTGGCTCCGCTCGGGGAGAGACGCGCGATGAACCAGGCCCAGGGGGACCTGGCTGGGCGGCGTGCGTCTGGGTGTGACGCAGGCGCAGGCCCCGTGCCCAGCCCCCTCACGCAGCACTCCCGAGGGGAGGCGTTATGATGAGGCTAGACACTGAGCTCTGGGCTCCCTGAGGTTGATGCGGCCCGGGGGCCACCCTCAGTTGTTTATCACCAGCGCGGAGCATAGCGCTTCCGTATGTGTACGGGCATAGCCGCTCCTCGGCAGTGTCGTCAGCGAGCGCGGAGCATGGTGCTTCCACTGGTACGTGGGAGGGGGCCCCCTCCGGGAGGAGCCCCCGGGGCGTGTACAGCCCCGCCCTGACACGTGGCTGGCACGGTAGGGCCTGGCGAGGTGTATCTGGGCACCCGTGAGCCAGCGCGGGACTCACGGGGCCCTACCTCTAGGCGGGTTGCGCCTGGCACTGGGCCTTATCTTGTGATGTGTCCCTGCAAATTTGGTTAGATGTCGGCACTCTACGTCCTCGGGTCCCGGCCCTCGAGATGGTCTCAGCCGTCGCTGGTATGCCAGGTCGCGATGTCGTGGACAAGGCCAGAGGGTGAGGGCTGGAGATCCAGTAAGAGCCCTGAGTCGTGATGCTCAGGTACCCCCCCTTTAACGTGCAAGTGGTCGGCATGGAGAAGAAGAGGTGACGTGGACCGGCATCAAATAATCAAGCATGGTGGGTCTAACGCATAACCGGAAATAAACGCAAATGGGATACATGCCGCTGGGCCTGGCCCGAGCGACTTGGGGATCACACAGCCCGAGGGGCGCCCCCAACAAGGTAAGCTAACAACATGAAATAAAAGGGATACACGCCGCAGGGACGGACCCACGCGGCCTGGGAATAATGCAGCCCTGGGGGGCGCTCCCAGCTGGAAATGAAACTTGAAAGATGTCACCTGATGACGTTGAGGATGAAGGAGTGTTGGTGTAGCAGACTCGGTGGGCTGCGGAAGCCGATCCTCACGAGCCCCCAGGCCTAGGGGCCTCGGGAGGCTCCGGAGGCGCTGGCGGCTCCTCGCGGACCATCTCCATCTCCGCCAGGGCTGCGGAACGCCTGGCCTCTTGTGCCTCCGTGATGCCCCTCATGAGGCGCTGGTACGTGGCAGCCGCGTTCGGCAAGCCGTAAGGCATGCGAACGTAGCTGTGGGGTGGACCTCCGCAGCGCCCCACTCGTGAGGGCCAGAGGCGCTCCAGAGAGGCGACTCGGTTGAGCCCTGGTATGTCGATGCAGACGCGCAGCCCACCATCCTCGCCTGGATGGGGAGCCACTGCTGGTAGGCGGCGGCCGCCTTTCATGACTCTTGACTCCTGTAGCTCCTGAATGGCCTTGCTGACGAACTCCTGAGGGTCTGGCTCTCCTTGCCTTGCTCCTTCTTGAGGGAAACGTGCTTCTAAACACGCCTCCATGTGGTGCCCAAGTGCCTCCCTCGTGACCCTAGCTAGGTCAGTGGCCCTCCAGGGGAGAGCCCCCGAGCCCTGCCTGAGGAGGGCGTCGGGCGCGCTTTCCTA
Organism: Triticum aestivum; assembly: GCF_018294505.1. Classification (NCBI taxonomy): domain Eukaryota; kingdom Viridiplantae; phylum Streptophyta; class Magnoliopsida; order Poales; family Poaceae; genus Triticum; species Triticum aestivum. Next base: position 258,594,058 of record NC_057806.1, on the reverse strand, counting down.
TACGATGGAAGGAGGTACCCCCTGGGCAGGCACGGGCCCAGAGGGGCCTGCCTCCTGAGGGGCCGGGCCGGACGATGTCTTCTTCTTCTTGGGGGCGGTCTCGGGAAGCCTCAGCTTCCGCGATCCGGGTCTTCCAGTGACGCGGCCTGAAAGGCTCGTTTCAGGGAACACACCGCGTCCTTCTCTTCACAAGGCACCATGATGACTCCGCCACTTCCTGGCATCTTGAGGATGTTGTAGCCATGGTGAGTTACGGCCATGAACTTGGCTAGTGTTGGGTACCCAAGGATGGCGTTGTACGGCAGGCGAATGTGAGCGACGTCGAAGTCGATGAGCTCGGTGCGGTAGTTGTCGCGTGCCCCGAAGGTGACAGGGAGGCGGACCTGCCCAATCGGGACCGTGGAGCCGTCGGTGATTCCGGAGGAAGGCTTGGTTGGCTGAAGCTGGCTGTAGGGCACTTGGAGATTGTTGAATGTTTCCACGGACAGGACGTTGAGCCCTGCCCCGCCATCGATGAGGGTCCTGGTGACCACCACTTTGCTGATGATTGGGGAACAAAGCATCGGGAGGACTCCGGCTGTAGCCGCACACTTAAGCTGATCTGCTGAGTTGGACGTGATGGCGCACGCCGACCACCTGAGAGGGCGTGTGGCTTCGAGCCTGGGGAGGACTGCATTCACTTCGCGGGTGAACTGCTTGAAGATGCGTTGAGAGGTTGGGGCTTGAGCCTCGCCCAGGATGCAGGCGATCGCGCGCGGCTCCTGGAAGCCCCCAGCCCCCTCGTCCTGGTGGCGGTCCTTGTTTCTCCTTGGCTGCGGCGGCAGTGGAGGGAGGCTTGCGTTGCCTTGCGGGTGATCCTCATGAGGCTGATCCCTCCAGTCTCCCTCGCGAGGCGGGTCTTGCCAGCGATCCCCGCGAGGTTGATCGTGCCACCCTTGGCGCGGGCCACGGTATTCCCAGTGTCATGCGTTCCTTCCTCCTCCTCGACCGTAGCCCCGATCACCGCGGTCGGGGCGACGGCCGATCCTTCCTTCTCGCACGGCTCGGAGCTCTTGACATTCGTTGGTGTTGTGGGTGTGGAGGTCGTGGTACACACAGTACCGGCTGCCCTTGGAAGGTTCGGGATGATCTCTGCCCTGCTTGGTGTCTGGTTCTGCCGCGAGCACGGCAGCCCCCTTGCGCTTCACATCCTTGGCCTTGGTCTTCTTCTCTTCTGGGTCTGCGGCAGGCAGCTCGAGGAGGGAGAGACACCCTTCCTCAGCCCTGGCACACTTGGTTGCCAAGTTGAATAGCTCCAAGGAAGTGCACAGGTCTTCATGCATCGCCAGCTCCTCCTTCATCTTGACATCGCGCATGCTATCGGAGAAGGCTGAGATGATGGCCTCCTCGGTCACCTTGGGAATCTTGAGGCGTGCGTTGTTGAAGCGCTGGATGTACTTCTGCAGGGTCCCCCCGGGTTGTTGCTTGATGTGGCGCATGTCGCTCACGGCGGGTGGCCGGTCGCGAGTACCTTGGAAGTTGGCGATGAAGCGGGTGCGCATCTCGTCCCAGGAGGAGATCGTGCCTGGAGCCAGGTTCAGGAGCCAGGTGCGGGCCCCGTCCTTGAGCGCCATGGGGAACCAGTTCGCCATGACCTTCTCGTCTCCGTTGGCAGCTTCGATGCCCAGCTCGTAGAGCTGGAGGAACTCCCAGGGTCAGCCGTGCCGTCGTAACGAGGAGGCAGGTCTGGCTTGAACTTGCCGGGCCACGCGACGCTGCGTAGCTCGTTGGTGAAGGCACGGCAGCCTGCTGTGGCCACGGGAGGCCTTGGGTGACGGAGAGCTTGGTCTTGCAAGTCCCCACGCGCTGCAGCTGGGAGCAGCGCGGGGTCTTGACGCGCGGGAGCAGGAGCATGGTCGCGACATGCTGGAGCAGGGAGCGCCCGGGCAGCTTCTTGCGGGCGAGGGACTTCTTGGCAGCTCTGCTCTTGCCGCGCTGGCACCTGACGGAGCGGGTTCCGCCCAGGGGCCACGCGCCTTGGAGCCATGGCGCCTTCCTGAGGAGGAGGCGGCCGGGGCGCCGCCGGAGCTTCGTCGCCCGCGTGGGGCGGGGTGCGGTGCAGCGGAACGGACGGTGCAGGAGAGCCCCCTGCGGCGCGGACGAGCTCGGCGACGTGGTCGAGCCATTCTTCGTAGACGTCGTCGACGGGATGGTAGCGCAGGAGCTCGTTTGCCGCGATGAGCGCAACTCGAGCCTCCATGGGCGCGCGGAGCGCGTGGGACGAAGAACCAGCTGGGGTGAGTGGGGGAGTTGCGGTGCGGCCGTCTTGCCGCAAGGACGGATGCTGCGATGATGCTTGCTGCTCGTCCCCCGCCGGGCCGGTGGCGGCGTTGACGGCAGGTGACGGGGAACGGCGAGGACGCCCGCCGACAGGGGCCATCTGGGCGACGCGGGAAGCGAGAGCGGCCCGGCGCTCAGCGCGGGCCCAACGAGCGTCAGACATGGGCGCGATGGTCGGAGGAGAACGGGGTGGTGGAAGACGAATGTCGGATTTCGGGTTCCGTCAGACCCTTGAGGTTCGAACACTGGGGTGCGCGCGGAGATTTCGCCTCCTACCTACTTGCACCCCTCCGCCTCGCTAAGATCTAAGCTATGAAAAGAACAACACAAGAGACACAGGGTTTATACTGGTTCGGGCCACCATTGTGGTGTAATACCCTACTCCAGTGTGTGGTGTGGTGGATTGCCTCTCGGGCTGATGATGATGAACAATACAAGGAAGAACAGCCTCGCGAGGGTCTGTTCTTGGCTGGGGCGATGAACTACTGGGAGGAGTTCAGTCACCCTTCTCTCTCTCTCTCTCTCTTCTCGACCGTTGATGCCCCTCAACCTCTCTCTCGGATTTCGATCCCCTTCCTACTATGGTGGCTAGTCCTATTTATAGAGGCCCTGGTCCTCTTCCCAAATATCGAGCGGGAAGGGAGCCAACAATGGCAGGCTAATTTGAAAGGGGACAGCTAGTACCAGTTATCCTGACAAAAGTAGTCTTCGCCTGCACAAAGCTCTGGTGGTGACGCCATCTTGGGCTCCACGATGACCTCCGTCTTGCAGTCCTCCTGGTCTTGGTCTTGTTGCACCGAAATGGCAACCTTTGCCTAATGCCTTGGTACTCCACGGCTGCGCTTGCCCCCTTTGCACCAAAGGGGAAAGGAGGACACTGCGCGGGCTAGCACCCGCCTGGCACCCTTGGTCGTCATGGCTTGCGTCATGGGCACCTCGTGAGGTACCCCGCCTTGACCTCTCCACCTCCTCGGGAGCCAGCCTGATGAGGCCATGCCTGAGGAAGCTCCGCGTCGTCCGCCCCGCGAGGCTTGGCCCCTCGCGAGGGTCTTGGGTTTGTGTTGGTGAAGATGGGCCGTGCTGGGGCCCCCTTTGAGCCACGCCGCTGGCCGCATGCAGGAAAGTCTGGGGATCCCCGTTCCCAGAATGCCGACAGTGCCGTCGTAGCGAGGAGGCAGATCTAGCTTGAACTTGCCTGGCCAGACGACTCTGTGCAACTTAGGAGCGAAGGCGCGATAGCCCGCCGTGGCCACTGGGCCCGTCGTGGAGGCAGAGCTTGGTCGTGGTGCCCCTGCGCCGCCACGGCACGCGGCGCATGGCCCTGTCGCAGCAAGCAATCCTGGCGCAGCGGAGCTGGGAGTGGTGGAGCGTTTCCTTGTGGACGGGGAATCTCTTGGCAGCTTATTTCTTCGTGCGCGGGCACATGGCGCTGTGGGTCGCGCCGCTGGGCCGCGCATCTTGGAGTGAGGACGCCGTCTTGACGCGGGGGAGGCTGAGGTACTCCCTGAGCCGCACACCTCGGCGCAAGGGTGCCATCTTGTTGCGGAGGAGGCGGAGGCGCTCCGTGAGCCACATCGCTCGTAGCTAGGGGCGAGCAAGGCAGCGAGAGGGACGAAGCAGGAGAGCCTCACACGGCGCTGACGAGCTCGGTGATGCGGTCCAGCTAGTCCTCGTAGAAGTCGTCGACCACGCAGGAGCTCGGGCGCCATGAGCAGCGCGGCCTGCGCATCCGTGGGCGCACGGCGAGCGTGAGATGACGAGTCGTCCGGAGTCAGTGATGGGGTGGCGGTGTGGCCGTCTCAGCGCACGGAGGGATGCAGCGAAGAGGCTTGCTGCTCGTTTGCCGCCGGACCGGTGACGGCGTTGGCGGCGGGTGATGGAGAATGGCGGGGAGGCCCGCCTACTGGGGCAGTCTGAGCGACGCGGGCGGCGAGAGCGGCCCGGCGCTCCGGGCAAGCCCGGCGAGCGTCGGCCATGAGGTTGTGGAGTGACGAAGCGTGGATCGACGAAGAAGAAGGCTTCCGCGCACCCCTACCTGGCACGCCAAATATCAGATTTCGGGTTTCGGCAAAACCCTTGAGGTTCGAACACTGGGGTGCGCATGAAGATCTCCCCCCTCTCTAGCTCGCACACTCAACGATCTCACGGCCTAGCTTCGACGGAACCAAAGAACACGAGACACAAAATTTATACTGGTTCGGGCCACCGTTGTGGTGTAATACCCTACTCCAGTGTGGTGTGGTGGATTGCCTCTTGGGCTGTGGATGAACAGTTACAAGGGAAGAACAGCCTCCTGAGGAGAGGTGTTCTTGTGCTTGGTGAGCTTGTGTGTTTGAGGATTATCCAGATCCTCTCTCGATCGCCCTCTCTTGCTATGGTGGCTAGTCCTATTTATAGTGGCCTTGGTCCTGTTCCCAAATATTGAGCGGGTAGGGATCCCACAACGGCCAAATTCGAAGGGAGACAACTAGTAAAAGTTATCCTGACAAGAGTAGTCTTCGCCTGCCAAAGGCTCTGGTGGTGACGCCGTCTTGGGCTCCACGGTGACCTCCGTCCTGCCGTTCTGCTGGTCTTGGTCTTATTGCACCGATATGGAAACCTTTGCCTGATGCCTTGGAACTCCTCGCCTGCGCTTGCCTCCTTAGCACCAAAGAGGAAGCGAGGACACTGCGCTTGCTGGCGCTCGCCTGGTCTTGGTCGTCATGGCTTACGTTATTTGAACCTCGCGAGGTTCGCCTTGCCTTGATCTCTCCGCCCCTCGCGAGCCAGCCTGGTGAGGCTGCCCCTGAGGAGGTCTTGCGTCGTCCGCCTCGCGAGGGTCTTGGGTGTTTGCTGGTGAAGATGGACCATACAGGGCCGCTGGAGGAGCCACGCCGCGGGCCGCAGACAGGCAAGTCTGGGGACCCCCATTCCCAGAATGACGACAACCCTCTCATTGGGCTCCGAAGTAGGGATAATCTGCTTTTCGGCAGGAAGCCGATGCGTGATGTTTGCGGCCAAGTACCCCGCTTCCCGAAGTTCCTTAATGTTCCCCTCTGTGACGGAGGAGGCCATCCACTTGCCCTGCGCACCAGATCCAGACATGGCTGGAGTGTTTGATGGGGACGAAAAAGATTGAAACTTGGGCGTTGGAGCTCGAGGGCGGATGGGCTGAGGAAGAAGAAGGCGTGGGGTAAAAAGATGGATCATTATCCTCTTATAAAGGCAATGAATATAAAGCGCCCCCTCACGAACCTTAAAACTCGCCTATTCCCAAGGGGTCATGCAAACGGCACAGTTGAATTATCCAAACCCATATTGATGGGAATCCCACAATAAGGGGACACGATCTCTGCTTTGACAAGACGTGCCTATTAAGACCGAGCCTTGAAACGCGAAGCGGGAGGCCAAAAAATGGTTCGAAATAATAATAAGGCCCGAACATAACGTCTCGCCGAAAAAGCTGTCAGTAGACATGACTTATTTTGCTTAAGTATTTCACCCTTGTGGTTAGGGGTTGTAATTATTGTATGGAGCCAGATATAGTTCTTTTGTTTAGCTGCTTTGGAGTATTCGGAAGAGGAACCTGCCTTGCAATGCCAAAGACAATCTGCGCACCAGACACATCGTCATTGAAGCCTGGTTCAGGGGCTACCGAGGGAGTCCTGGATTAGGGGGTCCTCGGGCGTCCGGGCTATGTGACATGGGCCAGACTGATGGGCCGTGAAGATACAAGATAGAAGGCCTTCCCCCGTGTCCGGATGGGACTCTCCTTTGCGTGGATGGCAAGCTTTGACGTTCGGATATGAAGTTTCCTTTCTCTGTAAACCGACTCTATACAAACCCTAGGCCCCTCCGGTGTCTATATAAACCGGAGGGTTTAGTCCGTAGAGGCAATCATAATCATACATGCTAGACATCTAGGGTTTAGCCATTATGATCCCGAGGTAGATTAACTCTTGTAACCCCTATACTCATCAAAGTCAATCAAGCAGGAAGTAGGGTATTACCTCCATCAAGAGGGCCCAAGCCTGGGTAAACATCATGTCCCCCGATTCCTGTTACCTTCGATCCTCAGACGCACAGTTCGGGACCCCCTACCGGAGATCGGCCGGTTTTGACACCGACACCCGCCCCCCAGACGCCCCCGACGTCCCGCCACCCGAGCCACCGGCGTCGGCCTCCTCCACCCCCACTCCGGTGAGACCACTGCTCCTCATTTTTTCAGTATAGTTTATAGTTTAGATTTAGTTTTGGTTTAGTTTAGGTTTTTTTTAGTTTAGTTCAGGTTTAGTTTAGTTTAAGTTTAGTTTAGATTTAGTTTGGTTTAGGTTTAGTTTTCTTTTTTTAGGTTTAGGTTTATATTTAGTTTAGTTTAGGTTTAGTTAAGAAGAAAGAAGAAAGATGAAAAAAAGAAAATAAGAAGTAGAACAAGAGGAAGAAGAAGAAGAAGCAGAAGAAAACAAAAGGAGGAAAAAGAAGAAGAGGAGGCGCGTCAGCGCCGACGAAACCGGATCAAGGTTAGGGGTGCGTCGGCGCCGGTGGAACCGGGTCGACGTTAGGGGTGCGTCGGCGCCAGCAGAACCGGATCGAGGTTAGGGGTGCGTCGGCGCAAGCGGAACCGGGTCGAGGTTAGGGGTGCCTCGGCGCCGACGGAACCGGGTCGAGGTTAGGGGTGCATCGGCACCGACGGAACTTGGTCGAGGATCGAGGTTAGGGGTGCATCGGTGCCGACGGAACAGGGTCAAGGTTAGGGGGCGTCGGCACCGATGGAACCCGGTCGAGGTTAGGGGTGCATCGGGCACGTCCGCATCTTAAGATACGATAACAGCCGCACGATGCTCACAGTGTTGTTCGACAGGACCACCGAGGGGGCGAGGGGTCGAGGGTCTAGGGGTCCATGGTCGAGGATCTTCCGGTCCGAGTGCTGACCGACTGGTGTCGTACGCTCAGGATGTCCGCAGGCCCAACCAAGTCCTTGGTGTGATTTGACGGCAAAACTTCCTGGGGTGGGTCACGTTGCCCGGTGAGGGTCAGATTCCACAGCTAGGATTGACCATGGAGCAGTACTTGGCTGCCCCGGCCCCGCCGACGGAGATCATCAACGGTGTCTTGTGCCACACGAGGGCCGACATGGTGATCAGAATGTTTTGGGTAATTTCTCATTTACACAATTAAAAATCTTCGAATAAGCTTAGTTATTGTACCAATCAATGTTGTCTCGTTTGATTGCAGACCTTCTACGGGTGTGAGGAGGGATACGAGGAGGCCTGTGAACGGGTTATCAATGCCGAGTGCAGGCACCTACTACAAAACTTATGACACGAGGCTCGGGTGCAGGCTGTTCGAGACTACTTTGCCTCGCATGGTGTTCAGAAGCCCAAGAAGAAGGGTCGCGGAAAGTTTTTGCAGAAGGAGGAGTACATGAATGTAATTTTCTATATTCTTAAGGCCTTGTTCTTAGTTTCGTTGATTTGATTCGTAGGCGTAGCGCTCAAGTTTCTCTTTATTGACTTAGGTGCCCCCAAGATGGTGTGCTGATAAGATGGATTATTGGGAGGCGTTGGTGGATGAGTGGTGCTCAGACGCATGGCTGGCCATCCACAAAGGTGCCAAGGACAAGCATGCCCAAATGAGAGGTGTGCCACACCATCAAGGCAACACCAACTTATATCAATACGGGCGGAACTGGGTATGTGGTTTGCTTCATGATTCATGCAATTCATTATGTCATGCTAGCTAGAGCCCTTTAATTACTAATACTATGTTCCTCTCTTTTAGGCAGGATACAATATGACACCGGTGCCAGAGGTGTTCGACCTCTGTGCCATGGCCCATACTGCCCCGTTCAAGAAGGCCAAGGCATTCTCTACATCTGACCTAGATCATCCAAAGAACTTCACCAACATCTCCTCCCACAACAAGCGTGTGAAGTACAGAGATGAGGGGAAGGCGAGGAAAGGGGAGGACTTTAAGCCGAGCGAGCCGTTTGATCCGGAGCTAGTGATGATATCTGGTGGCAGAAGATCCCATGGCTCGATAGCCATTGGAGATGGACTTATCCGTTGTCCTTGCACTCTCCCAGAGATCAAGGTGCGCCAAAGGAGCTCAGATCCTGAGATAAGGCCTCGTCCACGGCCAATCAAGCTCGCCTTCCAGGTTAGTTATACGGACTCCAATTTCTTTCAAGCATTACATTGTGTGTGCAGCCATTGATGATTACAATGCTAACGAGGAGTGGTGTTGCAGGCTGCTCTTCATACTGAGAGAGATAGAACCCAGACGCTTCTGGCGGAGAGGGAGCTGGAGTTGGAGGAGAAGACGGCAAGGTTGATGGAGGAGGAGAGGGCACGGAGTGACATGCAGAACCACGCCATGTACGAGCTCCTCATGGTAAGTTTCTTCTGCATATTAGCAAAATCATGCACGTAATGTTTGTTTCATTACTAAGTAGTATGACTAACCCGTGAAAACAAAATGTGCAGTCTGTGGGCCAGAAGGCCGGCCAGACCCCTCCGCCGATGCTAGAGATTGCTCCGGGGACCACGGTGCATTTAATTTGAATGCTCATTGGTTACTAGTATTAACATTTGTGATAGAGGCGAAGATGTCCCAATGTTTCGATGAGATAGATATCGTTTTCTGTGGGAGTCGACTTTGACGATCCAACTACGAACGTGCGAAGACGTCGCGCCTTAGTAATCGCTAAACCAACTTCCGAGGTTATTGACCACGCCGGAGCACGATCAACCTGACCACGAGGGTCTATTTCCTGCGAGCAAACGAAGAACAAGCAAGAAACTGAGATTGCAATCTGGATATTGCGAATAAAAGAGGAAAGCTTTATTAATGAAGGTGGGGTTCTGTGACGTCTTGGTCTGGTCGTTGGACACAAACGAAGTACGCAAAGTTACAACTATGGCAAACTTTTAATCTAAACAAAACCCAAAGTCTAACGATGCCCTAAGGGCTGTATATATGGAGGAAGAGGGGGGAATTTTGTGGCCCTTGGAGGAGGGGTCCGAAACCAACCATAACTCTTGTTTCCCCACACATATGGACTCTAAAAACAGCCTATACGTAACTATTTCGAAAATACATGGGCCTAGCCCAATAATAAGGTGATGCAACACCTAGAATAGCCTCTGGAAGAAATTTATGAAGTGGCATCTTGTATATTTCATCCAAGGCTTCATGCACCCCTTACAGTGGCTTCAAAGTCCTGAAATCATCACTTGTAACTCCGTTCTTGACCCCCTTGCGCATGCTATCATCTCCATGCTTGAACTTGCTCCAAGGTTCATCTTTCTTGTCCAAGCTAGGCCCTTCATTTGTAAGCAAAACAAATGTATCCAATTTATGCAGCATCATATTCTCATGAACATTAGAATCGTTACCAAGAAACGAAAGTACCTGATAATTCAATTGGCGTGCGCGAACTCTAGTGATTGGTCCAGTATGTATAGCAGCAGGGGCTGTGGGTGTAACAATGGTATTGATGTCCTCATCATCCTCCCCTTCTTGAAATGAAGTCGTCCTCGACGGAAGCTCATCTTCCTCACCCAAATAAGGCTTCAAATCTGCAATGTTAAAAGTGGGATTAACCCCAAAATCTACAGGCAGCTCAAGTTTATATGCATTATCATTTATTTTCTCTAACACCTTAAAAGGACCATTAGCACGTGGCATTAGATTTGATTTGCGCAAATTAGGAAATCTATCCTTACGCAAATGTAACCAAACAAGATCTCCAGGTGTAAACACAACATGTTTTCTACCCTTATCTCCAGCAAGTTTATATTTAGCATTCATACGCTCAACGTTTTCCTTAGTTAACTCATACATTTTTAAAATCAATTCAACACGTTCTTTAGCATTAAAATTAACCTTCTCCGAAGATGGAAGAGGCAACAAATCAATAGGTGCACGAGGTAGGAAACCATACGCAATTTCAAAAGGGCACGTCTTAGTAGTAGAATGCAATGAACGATTATAAGCAAATTCAATATGAGGCAAGCATTCTTCCCACATTTTCTTATTATTCTTCAAAACAGCCTAAGCATAGTAGACAATGTTCTATTGACTAATTCAGTTTGTCCATCAGTTTGGGGGTGACAAGTAGTACTAAAAAGCAGTTCGGTCCCCAACTTAGCCCATAAACATCTCCAAAAGTGGCTAAGAAATTTAGTATCACGATCTGAAACAATAGCATTTGGCACACCATGTAAGCGAATAATTTCACGAAAGAACAAATCAGCAACATTAACAGCATCATCGCTTTTATGACATGGTATAAAGTGTGACATTTTCGAGAACCTATCCACGACAACAAATATGCTATCCCTCCCCTTCTTTGTTCGAGGTAAACCTAAAACAAAGTCCATAGATATATCCTCCCAAGGAACACTAGGTACAGGCAAAGGCATATATAAACCATGAGGATTGAGTCGTGACTTAGCTCTTTGACATGTAGTGCAGCGAGCAACAAAACGCTCAACATCTCGTCTGATCTTTGGCCAAAAGAAATGTGTAGCAAGTATATCCTCCGTCTTCTTGACGCCAAAGTGTCCCATTAATCCTCCTCCATGCGCCTCCTATAACAACAAAAGACGAACGGAGCTAGCTGGAATGCATAGCTTGTTAGCACGAAACACAAATCCATCGTTAAGAACAAACTTGTTCCAAATTCTCGTTCCTTACAATTCTGCAATACATCTTTAAATTCAGCATCATGCACATATTGATCTTTAATGGTCTCCAAACCAAATATTTTAAAGTTAAGTTGTGAAAGCATAGTATAACGACGAGACAATGCATCAGCAATAACATTTTATTTACCCTTCTTGTGTTTAATGACATAAGTGAAAGTCTCAATGAATTCAACCCATTTAGCATGTCTACGGTTTAGTTTTGCTTGACTTTTAATGTGTTTCAAAGATTCATGATCAGAATGTATAACAAATTCCTTGGGCCATAAATAATGTTGCCATGTTTCTAAGATCTGAACAAGAGCATATAATTCTTTATCATAAGTAGAATAATTCAGACTAGGCCCACTCAATTTTTCAGAAAAGTATGCGACAGGTTTGCCATCTTGTAATAACACACCTCCTAATCCAATTCCACTAGCATCACATTCAAACTCAAAAGTCTTATTAAAATCAGGAAGTTGAAGTAAAGGAGCATGTGTCAACTTATGTTTCAATACCGTGAAGGCTTCTTCCTGTGCGGTACCCCAAACAAAAGGCACATCCTTCTTTGTAAGCTCGTTGAGAGGTGCAACAATGGTGCTAAAATCTCTCACAAAACGCCTATAGAAACCAGCAGGGCCAAGGAAACTCCTCACTTGTGTGACCGTTTTGGGCTGCGGCCAACTCTCAATAGCTTCAATCTTGGCTTTATCAACTTCAATTCTCTATGGAGTAACAACATAGCCAAGAAAATATACTCGGTCGGTGCAAAAGGTGCACTTCCCAAGGTTACCAAACAAACATGCATCACGTAAAGCAATAAAAACAACACGTAAATGTTCCAAATGTTCCTTCAAAGATTTGCTATAAATCAATATGTCATCAAAGTAAACTACCATAAATCGTCCAATGAAAGCACGTAAAACTTCGTTCATTAATCTCATTAGTCGTCAACCCATGCAGTTGCACGGGCAAGCATCATGAAACTGTCGTTCTTGAATAAAATATCTTTCAAGCCGAAATTGATAGAAAGTTTCTTATGAAAGAACTACGGTCGGGAAATTTGTATTTGAATCAATAACCAAGTGTATTATACTAATGGATGAATCATTCACCGATTTTCATACTTACCAGGTGATATTTAACCTACACGTGGAAGGCCCAATTCATTTACTAATGTGCTCAAAAAGCCAACCACACACCATTTTGTAGGAATTCATTTGACAACTTCGCATGCTAGTCCAACAGTATTGACAATCATCAGAATGATGTTTTAAGAAAATGCAAGTAACGTTTCAAAACAAACACACATGTACACAATTGGCACTAGATTGCTACTTGTTTCAATTAATACCAAGCCTCACACACACACACACATGTCAATTTAGAGGCCAAGCACAGTTAATGAAAAGACATTTATCCATGTATGGATATAATGATACTTATTTATTTGCATGATTTCATCCTCTATTTGTTGTTTTTTACCTGCTCTATTTATTGTGTAGATTGATGTTGCTAATTGTTGTACCATGAAAGAGTGAGAGAAAACAGGTACTTCACTTGAAGCAAAACAGACTGAAAACATATATTGTAAGTGATATTTGAAGGATATTACCTGCACACAATGAATTTTTTTTGTTTGCATGAATGCAACCACACCAAGAAAACCCTAGTTGTACTGAAATTTAAACATTTAGTTACGAAGCACAACTTCAAGGGTGCATTAAAATTCAGACGACCATGTCATATAATTGGAAAAGTGAGATACATATGCATACGGGAACAAATATTATATTAGTAGGTGAGGGCAAGAAAACCGGGCGCTTCTTAATTTCCATGCTTATTTGTGTTCTGAAATTAATTACTAACCAATACTTCATTCTGCATTTTAGAAACATATTTTTTGGAACTTTTTGTTATATAATGAACATCGAGCAATCGAGCAAAATGATAAGGAAATGTATCATCTCTTTTTGATAGCTTATCAATGCGTTCCACAATTATTATTTTTTACGGAGAAGAGAGTGCTAGTAAAATAAAATAAAACTATAGTAACTAAATGTATCTTGCTGTAGCATTTTGATTTAATCTTAATACAAAACATAGTCAGATGATCTGTAATAGAAAACATATATGTACACTTTTTTTTCAAACTCAACATGCGCAGTTCATTAATCTGTCCGAGTCCTTCAGCTTACTTTTACCAATGCACTGTTGACGGACAACCTCGATCGAACCCATATGATATTAGCTAAGGGGATCGTCGTGTGATTCTGTTATATTTCTCCAGCTTACCTTTTTTGAAGTGCCTCCACCATCGTGGATGTATTAAGGTTGTCAGAATCAACATTCAATTAGTAATGGGTATTATGCAGTGTACGAAAATTGGTATTCTAGCAATAGCTAGACTGGATCAATAAGCAATATTTTCCCCAATGGCAGTGTTCGAGTGGCTACAAGTCAGCGCCTCTAGTCTTCATTCACAAAGACATAAACTTCCAGCTAGAGCAATTTTCAGCCATGCATCCTCTCAGTAGAACAATAGCTGGAAAGTGTAACTTTCTTAATAACTGTACATCAATACCACAAATACACATTTAGTGTGACGGATTCCAAACATAGTACACATTCCCCTCTCCAGTTCATCTTCAAATTATGAGATCAGAAGAAACTAAGATTGCAAATTATGCTGTACCAATCAGGACACATTTATTGTTGAAAACTATATACATGGATGACCATGCGGCCAGAGCTAGCCCTCAGTAACAATAATCCAGTTCTCTTTTGTTGAAAACTATATACATAGATGATCATGTGGCCAGAGCTAGCTCTCAACAACAATATCTAGTTCTCCTTTGTGTGTCGCTTTCTTAAAGAAAAGTTGAATTGCTCGTTCCTATATCTATGCCATTACAAATGAGAAGACTCCATGTTACCTGGTGTTTATCAAGTCAAAAAAGAATGGCATTTAGCACGGAAGGCTGAAACTTCTGGGCATCAATCTTGTGTACAGATGAATTATGAAGCAAAAGATACAGACTGCAGAGTGAGAAATGACCAACGTAAAACAATATAGTTTGTGTACTGTCAGAATGAAACACTGAAGAACCAATATACTCCCTCCATAAAGAAATATAAGAGCGTTTAGATAACTAAAGTAGTAATCTAAACACTGTTATATTTCTTTACAGAGGGAGCACTTCTTATGGTAATAATTCATATCCAAAAAAGTAATCGATGAAGGGGGAATCTGACACTAATTTAAGCAGACATTTGAATAAAACATGTCAAAGAATTATCCAACCAATTACTGCAATGGGCTTACTGTCAGTATACACCTTACAAGGGCTAATTAATTATGAGAGACCTTAACGTCTCAAAAAGCTTAATGCCTAGAAAATTTCTATCCTTAGAAAGAAAATAATCACAGCTTGTACTTAGTAACACACATAGAAAATGCAGTCCAGTCGATTTCATTTTGACAGAACTACTGGTGAGCATGCCATTCAGCTGTCGTATCACTAAAAGGTAGCAGCCAATGGGACCTGTAGAAACCTATACATGTAGAATAAAATAGCATCCAAAATTGTATCATAAAAGGGAACTGATACTCAGGCCAAGATAAAGCTTACATCACGGCCACACACACACGCTCAGTCACAATCAGCAAAGTCGGCCTGTGAGAGGAGCTTGTGTATACATATTGGACACTACCTGGATACATATAGATTATTGCGATGGAAGTCTCGGGCGTAATGTGGAGATGGATGGTTCAAGCAGAGCGACAACATGTATACATGTCAATTATAGACAAAGAAAATAAAAGTGGTTACTTATCTGAAATGGTAACCCACAACATTTTACTCATGCTGGAGGACATAAATCGTTGCATACTTATCAATTTCAGTTACTGTTTCAACTCGAAACATGCAAGCAGAATTCAGAGAATAGATAATATCGCCATCATTCAAATGCACGATTAAAAAAACTGGTATGAAATTGAAAGATTTCTGTTAACTTAGAAAATCAGAATATTATTGTCAGAGTGCAACATTATTTTAGTTTACTAAAAACCAAAAAAATGCTTGATCATTCAGAACTTCTTTGGAAGTCAAGTTAAAGTCAAGGTGGATTAATCTTCTTAGGAGAAATGACCAAGTATATGTGCTCTATTTTGTCTTCAGTTTAGGTTCTAGATTAACTGATTAAGCCGTCTA
Source organism: Triticum aestivum (assembly GCF_018294505.1). NCBI lineage: Eukaryota > Viridiplantae > Streptophyta > Magnoliopsida > Poales > Poaceae > Triticum > Triticum aestivum. The sequence goes on along the minus strand of NC_057806.1, from coordinate 258,578,853 downwards.
TGCAAGTGAACATACAAAAGACTGGAGAATTTGAAATTAGATAATCTAGTTATCCAATCATAGCATGAAATCAATCGAAGAATCAGTCCAAAAACAAATATAAGAGCATGTGCACTGCAGAGGGAAACAATGTATCTATACATTGATTTCCCAAAAACAAATGATGTAATTATGTGGCAATAGGAAGATGGATTCCGGGAGGTAGAAAGCTATGGAGAAGCGAACCAACACTATACGTACAGAAGCAAAAATTGAAGTCGAACCTGCAGCAGCAGGAACAGTTACAATGTGATCAATGACGTGAATTGGAGGTAGTTAAAGTCATATAAGGACTATATATCCTATTTGCAACCTACTTAAAAATAGTATGGTAGTGATTAAGTTTTCTCACATATTGTTTTTACAGTTCCTAGTCTAGAGTACTATTTGGAAAAGTAGATATAGTGTCACGCATGTACACTAAACATTGTGCTGCGCACAATGGAACACATAAATCTGTTAGTTTCATAAAAACATATTTAGCTGACAATATTCGGATCATTATCAATGTATATACCTCCCCGCTCTAAATATGCAAATCACTAATAGGGCACACTGATACATATTTTTGTATAAGTTAGCATCTCTAAAATCTAAACACTGGAACTCCAAAAGAAATAGCATATTATCACGAACGAACCTAGGAAATATGGATTCCATGGTTACATTTGCAGGGAAATTTCATATGGGTGTTTAATAATAATAAAAACATAGATTTGGATCCCTTTTCAAAAACAGTACGTGTATGTGCTGTAAATAGAATTTATATAACTCAAGTACGCCATACATCTAGCTTAATTTTGCATGGGCAACAATTTGAAAATCTTACTGCAGATCTGCCAAAGATAGATTATACACATTATTGGAAATCATTTTGAGAAATCTAGGAAGTTTGTAAAACTTAAAATGTCAACTTAGCCTTTTGTAATCCCAGAAGAGAGAATTAATAGATATATATATATACCACTACCATGCGATAATCTAACAATTAGCGTTTACTCGGGAGAAATAACATACAACGTCGAAGTTCATTCCATAGGAATCGTCAACTATTTTTGTTGTCTAACAAATGGTCGCACGGGAAGACATGTGTAAAGCTTCCTGTGTAAACAGTTAATGTAAATTGGCTGGTTGACAGTTGATGTGGATGTAGTTTAACAGAAACTTGCTGCATGGTGCCACTTTAGGCGAGATCACATTCTAGCTGGTTCTCACCCACTCACCCAAATGTATAATCTGACGTAGAGAAGTGATGAAGATAGATAGAAAAAAAGGCCTGTTGTTGTTGATGAGATGTGATGGATTAAGCCGACTTGTTATGGGTTCTATGAATTAAACGGATGGAGGAGTAGGGATTTAACAATGCAGGGTGATTTACCAGTGGAGTGGGGCAGGAATAACGGGAGACGGACTCGAGTAGGGCTTCGATTGTAAGTTGCGGTGCCACCAGTCCAACGTAATTCCTCAACTTGACGGCCTCAAGTACCAACCGGGGCCTCCTTTCTTGAAAACATCATGCGTACTACACCTCCTCATATGATGCATCAACCATCTATATTTAAAAACTTGAAATAAGAAGAATTCTAATGGTTGGATGAGGAGAAATTGGTTTGCATCACTGATCATAACATTGCAATGAAATACAAAAAGGAGATCTGTATACATGGAACTCCAAGAATAACAATGCGAGTTTGATAAATATACATAGTGAGAAAAAATACTAATGTTACAACAAAAATCAAAAGCCTAGATAGAGACCTAAAACACAAATTACTAATCCCCGCAAAAACACAAATTATTAATGCTATTGTGATGCAACCTTTTTCAGATCAAAAGAACACCCAGATCCGGCATCTTTTTCTAGATCAAAGAGGCACATCAATCTAATGGAAAATAGAAACACACATGGCTTACCTGAGATCATCACTACGGTCCTGGATATGAAAAGTTGAAATAAGAGGAGATTTAAAGATTTGACAGGGGCGGGATTGAGAAGAGATTGGGTTGCAGCACGGATGGCCGGTGACCTGCAGCGGAGAACAAAGAGGAAAAGGGAGCCGGCTGGGCGCGCGGCGACGGAGTACCTCGGGGCGCGACGGAGGCTGAAGCTTCTGCTCGTCGGCCATGAATGGGAGCGCCGCCTAGGGCATGGAGAGCAGCGGAGGAGGAACAATGGAGGCAGAGGAGAAGACGGGTCACCGGCCATGAATGGGAGTGCCGCCTAGGGCATGGAGAGCAGCCGAGGAGAAACAATGGAGGCGGAGGAGAAGACGGGCCAATGGAGCAGATAATTTTTTTTGTATTCTGTATTATAAAAAGAGAGGAGGCGTGTGTAAAAGTTTGCCCGGCTGGGATTCATCCGATGGCTATGTAGAATACATAACACAGGGATCGGATGGATGATTTTGCAAAATTTTGTGACTGGCATGTCAATTTTGCCCTAGGATTATATGAGTCGATCTCCACCGTAATAATTCGGTCCCACCAGATAAACGGCTCTTAATTACCGTTCAACGTGTGATTTTACAAGGAGTCTGTAATTAGTATAGGTATAGATAGATAGATATAGATGAAAGTATTAGGTGCATTAGTTAACCCAAAAGGCATGACTAACCACTCATATAATCCAAACTTAATTTTAAATGTTGTTTTCCATTCATCTCCCAATTTCATACGAATTTGATGGTATCCATTATGCAAATCAACTTTGGAGAATATTGTAGAGTCACTTAATTCATCAAGCATATCATCTAGCCTAGAATAGGATGACGATAACAATAGTAATATTATTAATGCCTCTACAATCAACGCACATATGCGACGTACCATCCTTTTTCGGCACTAAAATGATAGGAACAGCACAAGGACAAATGGATTCGCGTATATAACCTTTGTCGAGCAGTTCTTGTACTTGACGCATAATCTCCTTCGTCTCCTCTGGATAGGTACGGTATGATGCACGGTTGGGTAATGATGCATCGGGAATTAAATCAATTTGATGCTCAATCCCTCGAATAGGTGGTAATCCTGGTGGCACGTCTTGTGGAAAGACGTCAGTGAACTCCTGCAAAATGTTAGTGACAGCAGGAGGCAAAGAGGAAGGCACATCCTCGAATGAAAATAATGCCTCTTTGCACACAAAAGCATAGCAAACAGATTTGCTAAAATCTAGATCATCAATATCAGATATGGTGGCAAGTAAACATGCACTTTTCAATTTAATTTCAGAAACAACACCAGATGGTTTATTATTAGGCTTCATTTGTTGCTCAAATTCTTTTACCATAATATGATTTTTACTCTTACTTTTCTCCTGTTTTGCTTTATTAGCTCTATTAATATCATCTTTCAAAATGGAATCAGGAGTTATAGGAAGCAAAGTAATATTTTTATCCTTATGAACAAGAGTATACTGATTGTTTCTACCATGGTGTACAGAATTTTTATCGAATTGCCATGGTCTACCAAGTAATAAGGAACATGCTTGCATAGGTACCACATCACAATCAATATAATCAGCATATGTAGAGATACTAAAATGCACACGAACAGTACGTGTTACCTTAACCTTGCCGCTGTTGTTGAACCATTGGAGGTAGTAAGGATGTGGATGTGGTCTTGTGGTGAGAGATAGCTTCTCCATCATCTCCATGTTAGCCAAGTTGTTGCAGCTCCCTCCATCTATGATGACGCGAACAGAACGTTCCTTCACAACTCCCTTTGTATGGAGCAAATTATGCCTCTGATTTTGCTCAGCTTGTGTGACTTGCACACTCAAAACACGTTGAACAACTAAACATTCATACCTGTCAGCATCTTCAGGATCCATGTATTGTGTCTCATGATCAGAATCATCTCCACCTTGTTCTTCACGTGTAATAAGAGCCAAAGTCTCCTCATCATAGTCACTAGCGGACTCATAACCACTATCCTCAATAGCAATCATCACACGCTGAGATTTGCATTCTCTCGCAAAATGTCCTCTTCCCTTACAACGACGACAAATAATATCACTTGTGTGCCCTGTTGATGCAATGGAAGAAGAAGAGCTATGCGCAGGCCCGACAGGTGTGCTCTTGGCAGATAGTGGTGGTTGTGCCTGCTTTCTTGTATCACGGCTGGAGGTGGCACCTGATGGAGATGCTGGTGCAGTGGAATCGGAGGATGCACGTGGTGTCCATGATGAAGATCGACCTGCAAAAAAATTAGTTCGCGCCAATGTCTGTCGATTCTGCACTTCACGTTCAGCTTTACAAGCAAGATGGAATAAATGAGTGACATTAGTATACTCCTTATACTCTAGAATGGTTTGAATCTCTCTATTTAATCCACCCATAAAATGTGAAAGCATAGCTTCATTCTCCTCAACAATACCACATCTAATCATGCCAATTTGTAATTCCTCATAATATTCTTCTACAGAATTTTTTCCTTGTCTTAAACGCTGCAATTTTTGAAGTAATTCACGTTGATAGAATGGTGAAACCCAACGAGTACGCATAGCAGTTTTCAAAGCAGCCCAAGTAGCTGGAATATGATATAATCTACAATGCTCAAACCACCAAACACATGCAAAACTAGTGAAAGCACAAACAGCAGCAGGAACACGTCTCTCCTCGGGATATTGTAAACATGTAAATTGTTGTTCAGTTTCTAACTCCCAAGTAAGATATATCTCAGGAACATATCTACCCTCAAATGGTGGAATATTCTATTTCAGTTTAGGGAGATGGTCATGATCTCATACCTGAGGGGGAGCCCTACCATTGCCATTATTTGCATGTGGACGGCCTGGTGATTGCGATGCTGGTGGTTGCACGTAGTTCTAATTTTGATCAACCTCATCCTCGTAATCTCCCGCAAAATCATCCTCCTCTGCATCAGCAGCAGGAGCCACAAAAGTATCAACAGCAGCATCGACAGTTTGGCCAGGCGCAAGAGGGATACGGCTCACTCGGCGGAGGGCTGTTTCGCGACGTGGAGGTAGTTGTCGTCGTCGTCGTCGTCGTCGTCGTCGTTGTTGTTGTTGTTGTTGTTGTTGTTGTTGTTGTTGTTGTTGTTGTTGTTGTTGTTGTAGAGGTGCGTTAGGTGCAGCCGGTGGTGGTGGTGGAAGATGCGCGAGCAATTCATTGAACTTGTTATCGAGCTTTGTTTCAAACGTCTTCTCCATGCCATCTATCTTCTCCATGGCCTCTTCAAATCTGTTTAGCACATCTTGCACCTGTCCACTGGTCGTTTGCTGAAATTTATCATGCAACTCCTTATTCGTCATGTTCTCCCAGTCAGTCTCGTCGGCTTGTGATCCTGCCATGGTTAGCAGCAATAGAAACACACAAGAATATGATCCTACAGACTACTAACAAGAGGTGGTGGTGGGTGTCACAAATCAGTCAAGAAAATCTCAAATTCTTACCAGTTCTTACCCAGCAGCAGGCGGTGATCAGCAACCGTCGTAGTCAAAACTCTCAAAGCCTGGATAGAGCGATTACCAGGGAGAGTCAAATGCACGACGCAGATGTATGTGGAGCTGGGAAGGCTTATAATATGGTAGCAAAAAGGGTCAGCAATAATCAATTCAGAGATGCAAAGTTGAATAAACGCTCAACGACGGTACTGTGTTGGTCCTAGGCTAGACCGTGCTAGAGACGCGAGCCTAGAACACCAACAAAATCATGATGCTGCACGGAAACAAGGGAGGAGCACGCTCTGAATTTTTTTCCCACTTTTTTCCTCTTTTTTTTGCTCCACAACAATTTTTTTTCGAAAAAGTCTACAAATGGTCTAAAAACTGCCTAGCCAGAATTTTCCAGACTCTGTCACGATTGCGGGTAGCACGGAAGTTGGGGAGTCCGACTTTGTCACGACTCGGAGTATGGCGTGATCTGGAAATCCAAAACAAAGCAACAAATCCTGGACTCGTACTAGGACTAGTGGCGGAGATGAATCTGGTGGAACTCGGACTGGTGGCGAATATATGTAGGGCGGTGGAACACGGACTGGTGGCGAATCTATGATGGAGGTGGACTCGGATTATCGTGATGGCAGTAGATATGTGGTATATGGCAGCGGCGATGACGATTGTGGTATATGGCAGTGGTGATGACGATGGTGGTATATGGCAGCGGTGACAATGATGGTGGTATATGGTAGCGGTGATGATGATGATGCGGCGGCGGCGTGACTACTTGTGAACAGAACTCGAAACTCTAAAGGACTAGACACTAAGACCAGCAACTAGACACGACGATGCAACCGCAAACTCAACAATGTGAAATCCTAAAAAGTTTATGCAAAGGCTCAGATTGGTTCGGATATGATGAACTAACCCGATTTTTTGTGGCTTTTTCGTGGACTGTAGGTATGAAGGACAAACTCGATCTGAACTACGAAAAACTATAAAATCTCACCGAGCAACCTGAAAATCTGATACCACTTGATAGAGGCGAAGGTGTCCCGATGTTTCGATGAGATAGATATCGTTTTGTGGGAGTCGACTTTGATGATTCGACTACGAACGTGCGAAGACGTCGCGCCTTAGCAATCGCTAAACCAACTTCCGAGGGTTATTAACCACACCGGAGCATGATCAACCTGACCACGAGGGTCTATTTCCTGCGAGCAAACGAAGAACAAACAAGAAACTGAGATTGCAATCAGGATATTGCGAATAAAAGAGGAAAGCTTTATTAATGAAGGTGGGGTTCTGTGACGTCTTGGTCCGATCGTTGGGCACAAACGAAGTACGCGAAGTTGCAGCTATGGCAGACTTTTAATCTAAACAAAACCCAAAGTCTAGACGACGCCCTAAGGGCTATATATATGGAGGAAGAGGGGGGAATTTCATGGCCCTTGGAGGAGGGGTCCGAAACTAACCCTAACTCTTGTTTCCCCACACATACGGACTCTAAAAACAGCCTATACTTAAGTATTTTGAAAATACATGGGCCTGGCCCAATAATAAGGTGACGCTGCACCTAGAATAGCCTTTGGACGAAATTTATGAAGTGGCATCTTGTATATTTCGTCCAAGGCTTCATGCACCCCTTATGGTGGCTTCAAAGTTCTGAAATCATCACTTGTAACTCCGTTCTTAATCCCCTTGCGCATGCCATCATCTCCATGCTTGAACTTGCTCCAAGGTTCATCTTCCTTGTCCAAGCTAGGCCCTTCATTTGTAAGCAAAACAAATGTATCCAATTTAGGCAGCATCATATTCTCATGAACATTAGAATCGTTACCAAGAATTGAAAGTACCTGATAATTCAATTGGCATGCGCGAGCTCTAGTGATTGGTCCAGTATGTAGCAGGGGCTGTGGGTGTAACAATGGTATTGATGTCCTCATCATCCTCCCCTTCTTGAAATGAAGTCGTCCTCGACGGAAGCTCATCTTCCTCACCCAAATAAGGCTTCAAATCTGCAATGTTAAAAGTGGGACTAACCCCAAAATCTGCAGGCAGCTCAAGTTTATGTCCTCATAAATTTGAGTGTCGTCATGCTAACGAGACATTGTCAATGATCTTTGGTGCAACGTGCCTCCAGACAAGCATCACACGATCCTTCTCCAGGTGATGGTACCGACACGAGCCACGGCGGTCCTTCACCTCTGTCGTGGAATTGTCACGGCAGATGTCCTAGCAAAAGGATTTAGTCGTAGGGCCATCGCAACTAGGAAGCTTAAAGGGGTTGATCGGGACAAAGGACACGAGAGTTTTATACTAGTTTGGCCCCTTACGATGAAGGTAAAAGCCTATGTCTAGTTGTGTTGATATTGCTGGGGTTTCGATCACTAAGAGGCTTAACTCGCCGGCTTGGTTATCGATCTCTTGTTTCTTGCCCTAAGCCGCCACCGGGTCGTCCCCTTATATACACGGGTTGACGCTTGGTGGCCTACAGAGTCCCGGCCGGCTCATAAATTGTGTCCGGCTCGGTGACTTCTTTTACATGCCTTTCTTTACAAGTCTTTCCTTACATACGGTGGTTTACAATATTGGGCCTTAAGCCGCCTCTAGGCCTTTTAGGCCTTCTATAAGATTTGATAAACTATCATCTTAATGTTTACTGGGCTTCCTTTGTAACCCGCCATTGGGGCTGACCCGGCCCCTCCTGGGCGGGTCATAACTGATAGCTATATCCCCAACATTAGGCCCCAGGTTGACTTTGAACTTTGTTCTTTGTCAATCTTCAACACTTAAACAAAATCCATCTTCTTATCCTCACAGAAGCTTTTTGTAACCCGCCATGACGTCATCTCTTGAAAACACAAAAAACTTTTATGACGTCATCTCCCAACGGATCTTCATCTTTAATGCCTTCCGAGAATCGAGGCGTCCGTGTAGTTGGATAACCATTATTCGGCTCTTCCTCAATTTTTGTGCCCGTCTGTTCACCTTTTTCCTTATAAATAGGCACGCCTCGGCCTTCCTCATTCTTCTCTCTCTCTCCGGTTTCTTCCTCTCGCAACCCTTCTGCTGCTCGAGCCTCGCCGCCGTCGCGCTTCACCTCCGTCTCCGTCGACCTTGGCCGCTGCATCAACCCGAATCGGTCCAGAGAAACAGCGGCGACCTCCGCAGAAGATCTGTGGCTGTAAGTGTTCTCCTTTTCGCTTCTCAGATCCGCATTAGGGTTTCCAAGCTTCTGCGTGTTCTTCATAGTTCATCGCAGTTCTTCGTAGTTCTTCCACCGCAGGCCTCTTCTTGATCCAAAAAGATATATATATATATATATATATATATATATATATATATATATATATATGCTTGTGCGGTAGTGGTTTTGTGCCTACTCTTGATACCCATAGATCCCTTTCTCTGGTTCAAAGACCCCATTAGAACTTACAGACTCATCTGCGCTAAACTTTTTAGGTATAGAATTTTTCCCATTTTGAATAGCCATTTGATCTGGAATAATACCAAGCAATTAGGAAACTTGTTTGTCTCAACACTTAGCTGAATTTGCTTTCTCAAATATCTGTAGTCATGGCGGCTTACTGTGCCGGCTTACTTTTCCTTATATGGCATTAGCCCTTAACTAAGGCGCCATTACTCCACTGTATTATCATCATTTAACTGTTAATTTCACCATTGAATTGAACCGGCATGTTGCCTTTCTTTTTAGTTCGTTTTTGAACATCATGCCGTCCAAAGCGCCAACCATCTGCAACTGGGTTCCCTCAACCGTAACTGAGGAACGTTTGAAGGAGTTCTTTTCCATAGGATTTTTGCCAGGAAAAGACGTCATGTCTTACCGTGCCCCTGAACCGGACGAAGAACGACCCAATACAAGAGATGGCGAAGTGATTGTTTTTACTGACCATATGAACCGTGGCTTCTCACCGCCCGGCTCAAAGTTCTTCAGAGAGGTCCTCCACTTTTTCAAACTCCACCCTCAAGATATCGGGCCCAATTCCATTTCTAACATCTGTAACTTCCAAGTGCTCCGTGAGGTGTATCTTCAAGAAGAGCCGACCGTGGAGCCGTTTAGAGAATATTTTTATCTGAACCGGCAGAACGAGTGCACCAACGGCCTTAGCTTGGAGCTTGGAGGCATCTCAATTCAGTGCCGGCAGGGCGCTGTCTTCCCCCTCATAGTCTTGCCGAGTCATCGAAAAGACTGGAATCAGACTTGGTTCTATTGTCAAGACATTTCACCATCAAACAAGAAGCCACTGCCGGGTTATCGCCCCGAACGTCTTGACTCCAAGTTCGCGCTCCCTGACAAGCTTACTGCTGTCGAACGCAAGAAGCTTATCCCATCAATAAAGAGGATTAATGCCTTATTAGGAAACGGCTTAACCAGAGTTGATCTGACCCGCTGCTGGATCTCATGGCGGGTTATCCCTCTAAGCCGTCGGTCAAAATTGATGTACGAGTATGGTGGAGGCCTAGATGATTCTCTTCGTCACAGCTCCGTTCAACTAACGGAAGAAGATATTGTTCCAATGTCAACCCTTATGGTGAACGGAAAATATGAAGACTGCAGTATCGTCGGGTTAAACCCCTTCTGCAAGCTTAACCCGGGGCCAGAAGTAAGGAAACTCTGATCTCTCTCCTTTGTATTTTCCCAGCCGTGTTGTTTAACAATTACCTGACCTTTCATCTTGTTTTTACCTATCTGCAGGCCAAATCTGATTTCTGGAAAGCCAAATATGACCACGAAGCTGCCAAGAAAGTGAGAGCCGCCGCCATAAACGCCAAGAAAACGACCTAGAGGTCGAAAAAGAAGAAGAAGAGCACTGCTGAAGATTTGATGAGGCTTGATGATACTTCTGAGTCGGAGGTAGCCCTTGATTCCCTTGGCCAATTTTTTAATAATCTTATTAACACTGATCATTACCAGGATGACACTAAGGGCCAGTCAGGCTGTGGAAGAAGAGGTAACTACTTCCTCCGACTCAGCCCATTTGCCAAGACAGAAACTTCGAGTCATAACCCAGAAAGTAAGGTTTTCACACCCTTTAGCTTATCTGGACCCTCACTTTCTTTTGATAAAGCAGCAGCATGAGAGCCGCCATCAAGCCCGGACCGAAGACGAACCGGCTGTTGTTCTTCAACAAAATCCTCAAAAACGCCAGAACGAGGTTTATTTCTTTATCTTTGACTTTCTGTTAATGGATATCCTCCCTTGCATTACTTACTTTGTCTTATCTTTGTAGGAGGTATCTCGCTCCTCTGGCGACTCGTCTCAGACCCAGTTTCCGGCCTTCAAGACTGCCCCTGGGTAAGAAAAAAAATCCTCTTTCCTCCGTGTTTTTTCAAACTGTATCCTTATACTGACAGTCCTATAATATTTCTCTTAGTGGTCAAGCTAAGTCTAAGAAGGCCAAGGTAACTAAGCCAGTGAAAGACCCGCTAGTCCTTGCACCTGAACCTGCGAGGCCACCTTCTCCTCCATCAATTGAAACTCCAGAAGACCCGCCTGTCAATGCAGAAGCAAATCCTCTTGAGCCGTCGGTTGATGATACCATCATTAACCCTTCCACAACTGGACCATCGAGCTCGGCCAACCCGCCATCACCGTCTGCGCAAGACGTTTTGATCACCGGGAGCCGCTTTGTTGAGCCGGGGAATCCAACCGTGTTGGCTCGCCACACGGCGAAACAAGAGGCATTGGAGAGACAGAAAGTGCGCTTTGATGTTGCACATTATGATCATTTGAATGCTAACGATATTTTATCCGGCTATCTTAGCCATGTGCACTCCAGTCGCGGCTCAGAGATCGAAATGGTCAAACAGTTGCAGCTAAAATACGAGGTATGTTCTTTCGGCTTATCTATATTCTGCCAGCCCCCAAATCTTCAGATTATGAGAGAACCGGAATGATCTGTAGACTTTATAATATAGGCTAAGACTTTTACCTTTGAAACTTTTCTTGAGTTCAATAAAATAGAACAAAAGCTTCACCTGTAGTCCCCAAGGGCCGGTTCATTTGATCATAAATGAGCCGATACTTTAAATTGTCTTGTACCGTATTCAAAGAACTTCGTAATCTGGCTTAACCTTGAGAAACTTGCTGAATAGCATACATTAGCCACCAAGTGCCAAGTGTTGTTACTTTGTAAAGTACTTGGGACTTAAAGTATGTCTTTAGAGTCATAAGAAATTGTTTTGGCATACATTAGCCCCCAAGTGTTAAGTGGTTTTGTAAAATACTTGAGACTTGAATCTTGACTTTTGAACCTTAAGCGAAATCTTGACTCATCTGGGTACGTTTTTTGCAGAATGCCGTATCTGAACTGAGCTTGCAATTGACTGATGCGAAGACCCGGCTGGCGGGCCAGGAGGCAGAAATCAAGTCTGCTAACTCCAAATTGCAAGTAAGTCTCTCTGAGACGGAAAAATTAAATACCAGCTTCACCGCCAAGAAGAAAACCTGGGCAGAGGAAAAAACGCTTCTGACACAACGCGCCGAGAAGGCCGAAGTAGCCCTTTAAGAGGTTTCAACAAAGCTGAACAGTTTAAAGGGCCGGGTGTCTCAAATGGTGGCCGCCATCTTTGGTAAGCCGTCTGTCTTTGATCTTGTGTACTTTTTGCTGATCCGGAATATAAGCCGCTAGCTGACTTTGTTTATAAAATATGTGCAGGCCCACAAAGCAAGAATCCGAGCCAAGATCATGTGATTAAACTGAAGGCAGTGTATACCTTAGTGGAGCAATTGTATATTGGCGCACAACGGGCACTTGCCGCCATCTCTCCTGCCAATCAAGGACCCAAACGGCTCAGCGACGTCTTAAAGAAACTATCAATCCTACCCGCCAGGTTTCAAGAAGTGAAGAGCTCTTGTGTGAGAGCCAGAGCTTTGACTGCCCTGAGCCGCTCCAAGGCTTGGGTGCCAGATCTAGACCCGGCGGACGTGGCCAGAGGATATCCTACCATGAAGGAAGACAGATCTCCCTTTGAACAAGATGACTTCATGGCTTGCGTGCGCGGAGTCCGACCTCAGGCGACTATTCTTGGAGACGAAACCAACATCGACAAGTATCAGCCGGATTTTGATGTTGAAAATAAGAGATGGCAACTCCCTCGTACAAGGTGACTGATTTAATCCCGCCTGTTCGTGAAAATACATTTGCTCCGGAAGTTGATTCGGTCGGCCTGATTGATGAAGAAGCAGAATTTGTCGCCATGAACGGTTTTGATTGGTCAAAACCCAGCTTCCAGTCAACAAAGGGCGGTGAACCGGCGAGGGAGGAGTAATAACCATCTTCATCGGCTTATAAAAGCCTTGTAATAGATTAGTTGTGAAAACACTGCATGCTTTGCCTATGCCATCACGCATAAAACACTTGTGTGTGATCCTGTGTTTCCTGATGTCAATATATGCATCATATTTACGGTTGTCCCTATAATACTTCAACTCTATTCATGTAGATACAAGAGAAAAGACTGGCTTGGCGGCTTAGTACCGAACGGGTTAGAACACCCGGCTTATAGCCAATATTTTTTCCATAGTAGAAAACAAAAACCGACATAAAAAGAAAACAAGGCTGAAAATAACCCTTTGATTAATACAACAGGTAATTGCTTGTAAACAATAGTCATACTTGTACCTTTGATCTTTAGACCACCGGTTTAAATAACCCGGGTGTTGAAGCTGATAATCCAATTTTTTGGAGAAGTCAATGCTTTTGAATACTTAATGATTACCATACCTTTGTGGTTTGTTATCCAATAGTCTAGCCGGCGAAAGAGACCATGCTGTTTATTCATGAAATTGAGACAACAAAAAACTAGAAGGCAAATAACAGGTGGTAAAAGTAAATAAAATTGAACCTTGTAATTAAAAGTTGGGGGTTTCTGATTCGAATACGATCAGTAAACCGGACCAAAGGGGTTAAGCTAAGGTTCGAATACGACCATATAGCCCCCTGTGGCTTTGGCGTTGCACCGAACAAGAGGGTACCGACAGCTATGTTCTCTTTGGTTCGAATACGACCTATGTATGAACAAGAAGCCCCCAAATGACCTTGAGAGGTTTTTAACAACCCTGATTCAAAAACGATCCAAGTCGGACCCAAAAGGAGTTAAGCTATGATTCAGATACGATCAAGAAGCCCCCTAGTGAGTTTGGCCTTGAGCCGATCAAGAGGGTTACGACAGCTATGTTCTCTTTGGTTCGAATACGACCTATGTTTGAACAGGAAGCCCCCAAGTGACCATGATAGTTGCAGCTAGATTCGAATACGATCATAAGTCGGACCAAAAAGGTTATACTTGATTCAAATTTGATCAGCTCCTTAATAGTCATTTGAATAATAAGAAACAACAAAGATGCTTAATCTTTTGAATAGAAAAGAGACCGATGGTCCTGCTTTATTACTTATCATAGTATATACAACCTTTAAAGTATGTACATGATGAGAGCCGGTGGCTCAGGTGTAGTATGGCCGAAATTGAGCAATGTTCCACGACCGATGGGTCTCCTCTTCCGACTTACTTCAGTCTTTGTGCTCTCGAACGTCAATGAGGTAATATGACCCGTCGTTTAAGTTCTTGCTGACCACAAAGGGTCCTTCCCAAGGTGGGGATAACTTGTGTGCATCTGACAGATCCTGGATGAGCCGGAGCACCAGGTCGCCTTCCTGAAAAGTCCTGGACTTAACCCGGCGGCTGTGATGATGGCGCATGTCCTGTTGATAAATTGCTGATCGAGCTGCTGCTAAGTCTCTTTCCTCATCTAACAAATCAAGTGCATCCTGTCTGGCTTGTTCATTGTTAGCTTCAACATAAGCTGCCACATGGGGCGAGTCATGACGGTTGTCACTAGGCAACACTGCTTCTACTCCATATACCATGAAGAAAGGTGTGTAACCTGTAGACCTGTTAGGTGTGGTGTTGATACTCCACAGCACCGAGGGTAATTCCTCTACCCAACAACCTGACGTTCGCTGTAAAGGAAGCATAAGCCGCGGTTTGAGACCTTTTAAAATTTCCTGATTTGCTCTCTCAGCTTGACCATTGGATTGAGGATGAGCTACAGAAGAAACATCAAGCCGAATATGCTCACATTGACAAAACTCCTCCATAGCCCCTTGGGATAGATTAGTGCCATTGTCAGTGATAATGCTGTGTGGAAAACCAAAATGGAAGATCACCTTTTTCATGAACTGAACTGCCGTGGCCGCATCACACTTACTCACCGGCTCTGCCTCAACCCACTTTGTGAATTTATCAACTGCCACTAAAAGATGTGTCTTTTTATCCTTAGACCTTTTGAAAGGTCCCACCATGTCAAGTCCCCAGACCGCAAACGGCCAAGTGATTGGAATCATCCGGAGCTCTTGAGCCGGCACATGTACTCGTCGTGCGAACTTTTGACATCCATCACATCTGCTGACCAGATCCTCTGCATCAGCGTGAGCCGTCAACTAGTAAAAACCGTGACAAAAAGCCATGGCCACCAGAGATTTTGACCCGGCGTGACGACCACAATCGCCTTCATGGATCTCACGAAGTATTTCTTGGCCTTCTTCAGGGGAAACACACCGCTGAAACGCTCCAAAGACGCTGCGATGGTATAGTTCTCCATCCGAAATCGTCATTGACTTAGACCGCCAGGTTATCTGTCGAGCCAGGGTCTCATCCGCTGGCAATTCTCCCCGGGTCATGTAAGCCAAGAACGGTACTGTCCAATCTGGGATGGCATGAAGAGCCGCCACCAACTGTGCCTCCGGGTCAGGAACGGCTAGATCTTCTTCTGTGGGTAACTTGACAGACGGGTTATGCAAAACATCCAAAAAGGTGTTAGGTGGCACCGGCTTACGCTGAGATCCCAACCGTCTTAAAGCATCAGCCGCTTCATTCTTCCTACAGTGAATGTGCTCCACCTGATAACCTTTAAAATGCCCTGCAATAGCATCAACTTCACGGCGATAAGCCGCCATGAGAGGATCTTTGGAATCCCACTTACCTGAGACTTGTTGAGCCACTAAATCTGAGTCGCCAAGACATCGGACCCGGCTCAGGCTCATCTCTTTGGCCACTCGAAGACCATGGAGCAAGGCTTCATATTCCGCTGCGTTGTTAGTGCACGGAAACATCACCCGCAACACATAACAAAATTTGTCACCTTGAGGGGAGGTTAAAACAACTCCAGCCCCCGAGCCTTCCAGTTGTCTGGACCCATCAAAGTGAATACTCCAATATGTGTTGTCTGGTTTCTCTTCCGGCATCTGCATCTCTGTCCACTCATTAATAAAATCAACCAGTTCTTGAGACTTGATTGCAGTACATGGTACATACTTCAACCCCTGAGACCCAAGCTCAATGGCCCACTTGGCGACTCGTCCAGTGGCTTCTCTGTTTTGAATGATGTCTCCCAAAGGAGCAGAGCTAACCACAGTGATTGGGTGACCCTGAAAGTAATGTTTAAGCTTCCGGCTCGCCATGAACACCCCATATACGAGCTTCTGCGAATGTGGATATCATTGTTTGGATTCAATTAACACCTCACTGACGTAGTAAACCGTCCGTTGAACCGGATGCTCCTTGCCAACCTCCTTGCGCTCCACCACAATTGCCACACTAACAGCTCGTGAGTTGGTGGCTACATATAACAACAGCGGCTCTTTCTCAACTGGAGCAGCAAGAACCGGCGGCTCTGCAAGCTGTGTCTTCAGATCCTCAAAAGCAGAGTTTGCAACATCGCTCCAAACAAAATCATCCGTTTTCTTCATCATCTAATACAAAGGCATCGCCTTCTCCCCTAATCGGCTTATGAACCGACTCAAAGCAACAACTCGACCCGCTAGCTGTTGAATGTCATTGATACATGTTGGTTTGGCCAGGGATGTGATTGCTTTAATTTTCTTCGGGTTAGCTTCAATACCTCGGTTGGACACCAAAAAACCCAAGAGCTTGCCGGTTGGGACTCCAAAAACGCACTTAGCCGGGTTAAGCATCATTTTGTAGACCCGGAGGTTATCGAAGGTCTCTTTCAGATCTGCGACCAAGGTTTCCTCTTTCTTGGATTTTACCACTATATCATCCACATAAGCATGAACATTACGCGCAATCTGATCGTGAAGACAATTCTGCACACACCGTTGGTAAGTCGTCTGGGCACTCTTAAGCCCAAAAGGCATAGACACATAGCAGAAAGCTCCAAAAGGAGTGATAAAAGCTGTCTTCTCCTGATCCTTGACTGCCATCTTGATCTAATGATAACCTGAATAAGCATCCAAGAAACTCAAACATGCGCAACCCGCCGTAGCATTTTGATCTGATCAATACGGGGGAGGGCAAAAGGGTCAGCCGAACAAGCCTTGTTTAAATCGGTGTAATCCACACACATACGCCAAGTGCCATTCTTTTTGAGTACAAGCATCGGGTTGGCTAACCACTCTGGGTGAAAGACCTCCACAATGAACCCGGCCGCCAAGAGCCTGGCCACCTCTTCTCCAATGGCCTTGCGCCTTTCTTCATTGAACCGTCGGAGAAACTGATGTAGGGTAGGAACCCTAGGGGCCGATTTTTCACGAAAGGAGCGGATCCCGTCCAAGAACGCGAAGAACACGAGGGGAAAACGAGGGAAAACACAAGAGGAAACACGAGAGAAATCACTAAACTGACACGAATAAGTCACACATGGGCTAGATCCTCAAGTACATAAGGAAAGATACACGATCCATGGACAACTAGGGACGATACAAGGGTAGCTGGTCTTCTCCGTGAGGAGGTCTTGAGTTCTTCCCTATAAGGGGTCTTGAATCCGCTTGGGGGATCTTCTCCGTTGGAGGCTCGAATCTCCGTAGAGAAGACTACCAAGTGGATGAGCAAAGCTCTCTCACAAACATGAGCCAAACATTTGCTAACCCTAAAAATGAGGAGTAGAAGGTCTATTTATGGCCCAAGGGGCGAAAGGGTAAGTGGGGGGACGAAACGGGTACACGGGCCTCAGCCCAAGTCACGCACACAGGCGGTGGCCGGATGATCCGGGAGTTGGTCTAGATGATCCGGGCTTTGGGGGTCCGGATGATCCGGGTTGGCGTCCGGATGATCCGGCTGGGTTGTAGCAGCTGCGGGAGGGCCGGATGTCCGGGACTTGGTCCGGACGTCCGGGCGTGGCTGGATGATCCGGGCCTGGGTCCGGATGACCCATCTCCAAGATGCCGTCTCGGGTGTTGCTGGGCACATTATCCCGATCGTCCGGGCCGGGGTCTGGATCATCCGGGCTGAGGCCGCATCGTCCGGACAGCGGTCCGGATCGTCCGGGCTTCTGCTGACTTAGCCCTTTTTCTTCTTTGTCTTCACGTCCATCTTCCTCTTCGGATTCTCCTCGCTCCTTGGCGTCTCCATGGCTAACTCCTTGATACCTGAGTATGCACAATGTCTCCATTTGAGGTAGTAGCCATGTCTCATGGTCATCGAAGTGGAATTGTGAGAGGAGAGATGTCACCTCGGTCTCGAGAGCTCTTGCACGTGATCGAGTCATGGGTCCACTAGGCACTTGATGAGACGATGGTAGGTCCATGGGGATGACCTTGGGATGCTCTGCATCATCTCCCCTCCCTTGGGAAAGATCCGACCTCGGATCGAAATCCTCATCACCATGGTACGGGGAGAGATCTTTGACGTTGAAGATGTCGCTCACGGAGTACTTGTCACGTGGGATGTCGATCTTGTATGCGTTGTTGTTGTAGAGGGCAAGCACCTTGAATGGTCCATCGGCTCGTGGTAGAAGCTTGGACTTGCGTTCGTTGGGGAAGCGTTCCTTGCGAAGGTGTAGCCACACAATATCTCTAATGTTGAATATCATGTGATGCTTGTTGACGTTGAGCTTGGTCGCGAGTCTTTGTACTTGGAGCTCAATGGTGTGCCTTGTATCTTCATGCATCTTCTTGAGGTGGTTGACTCGGGCACTCGCATCCATGTTTATGCGCTCGTGTAGTGGTAGAGGTAGAATGTCCAACGGAGACAACGGGTTGAAGCCGTAGACAACTCGAAGGGGGACTTGCCGGTAGTCGAATGTCTTGCGCAGTTGTAGGCGTACTCGGCGATGGGTAGGCACTCTTCCCACTCCTTGATGTTCTTCTTGATTAGCACACGAAGAAGGGTGGAGAGCGTACGGTTTGTCACCTCAGTTTGGCCGTCTGTTTGTAGATGATATGCCATGGAGAATAGTAGTTTGATTCCGAGCTTGGCGCATAAGGTCTTCCAAAAGTAACTCAAGAACTTGACGTCGCGGTCCGAGACGATAGTCTTTGGCACACCATGTAGACGCAATATTTCCCTACAAAAGAGATTAGCAACATGTGAAGCATCGTCTATCTTGTTGCAAGGAATAAAATGTGCCATTTTTGAGAAATGGTCCACAACGACAAATATGGAATCTTTCCCATTTCGAGTCCTAGGCAAACCAAGTACAAAGTCCATGCTAATGTCTTCCCATGGTTGGTATGGAATTGGGAGAGGCATATAGAGGCCATGAGATTGAGCTTTGGACTTAGCTTTGCGACATGTAGAACATCGGTTGGTGAAACGATTGACGTCCCGAAACATCTTGGGCCAAAAGTAGTTCTTAGAGAGCGTGGCGAACGTCTTGTCGCGTCCGAAATGTCCCATTAAGCCGCCTCCATGAGATTCCTGCAAAAGCAACAAACGAAGAGACGACTCGGGGATGCAAAGTTTGTTAGCTCTCATGAGATAGCCATCTTTTATGTAATAGCGTTCCCAAGATGTATTCGACAAACACTTGGCATAAGGAGTAGCAAAAGTTGCATCATGCTCATACAAGTCTTTGATATGCTCGAAGCCAATGACATCTAACTCAAGTTGCGTGACAAGCATGCATATGCGGGAAAGAGCATCCGCTACGATGTTTTCTTTACCCTTGATGTACTTGATGACATAAGGAAAAGACTCAATAAATTCACTCCATTTAGCATGACGCTTGTTCAACTTGGTTTGACCCTTAAGATACTTGAGGGTCTCATGATCGGTATGAATGATAAACTCATGGGGACAAAGGTAATGTTCCCATTCATGCAAAACGCGGACTAAAGCATATAGCTCTTTGTCATAGATAGGGTAATTGAGTGGCGCTCCGGAAAGTTTCTCACTAAAGTAAGCTATGGGGCGCTTCTCTTGCATTAACACACCCCCTATGCCATTACCACTAGCATCACAAT
Organism: Triticum aestivum; assembly: GCF_018294505.1. Classification (NCBI taxonomy): domain Eukaryota; kingdom Viridiplantae; phylum Streptophyta; class Magnoliopsida; order Poales; family Poaceae; genus Triticum; species Triticum aestivum. The sequence goes on along the minus strand of NC_057806.1, from coordinate 258,559,188 downwards.
GAATCTCAAAAGGTTTGTCAAAGTTGGGTAAGGCAAGCACGGGAGCATGAGTAAGCAAGTTCTTAAGCTCATTGAAAGCGGTATCTTGGGATGGTCCCCAAACAAAAGGTGCATTCTTCTTGCTCAAAGCATGCAAAGGCGAAGCAATGGTGCTAAAATCCTTCACAAAGCGACGATAGAAACCCGCAAGGCCAAGGAAACTACGCACTTGATGCAAGTTTGTTGGTTGCGGCCAAGTCTTAATAGCATTGATCTTGGACTCATCAACATGAACACCCTTAGAAGAAACAACAAAACCCAAGAAAACGAGCTTATCAACACCAAAAAGGCATTTCTCCATATTAGCATAGAGGCGCTCTTTTCTAAGAGTTTGCAAAACGGTGCGGACATGGGTGACATGCTCTTTGATAGATTTGCTAAACACAAGAATGTCATCGAAGTAAACCACGACAAATATACCAATGTAAGGGCGAAAGACATGATTCATAAGGCGCATAAAAGTGCCTAGTGCTTCCGAGAGACCCATAGGCATGACTAACCACTCATACAAACCAAACTTGGTTTTGAATGCGGTCTTCCATTCATCACCTTCTTGTATGCGGATTTGATAGTAACCACTCTTAAGATCAATTTTGGAAAATATAGTGGCACCACTAAGTTCATCTAGCATATCATCTAGGCGTGGAATGGGATATCTATAGCGAACGGTGATAGCATTGATAGGTCTACAATCGGAGCACATGCGAAAGCTACCGTCACGTTTTGGCACAAGAATGACCGGTACGGCACAAGGGCTCAAACTTTCACGCACATGTCCATGGTCTATGAGATGCTTTACTTGCCTTTGTATTTCTTTGGTTTCTTCGGGGTTGACGCGGTAGGGAGCTTTGTTCGGAAGCGGTGCTCCGGGGATGAGGTCGATGCGGTGCTCAATGCCTCGTAGTGGAGGTAGTCCCGGAGGTAGCTCATCGGGGAAAACATCTTGGAATTCCTGCAATAAAGAAGATAACACCAAGGGTAGATTGTGAGAGGTGTTAGTTTGTGGTGCCTTGTCCTTGCACAATAGGACATAGTGTAGGACACTCGATGGGTTCTCACACACTTCCCTCATCTCACGTTTGGTGGCAAAGAGAACTAAGTTTTTCTTGTCGCTCATCGTGGAGGCGCTCAATTTGGGCTTGTGGCGCTCACTCTCTTTTTGGTGGCTCGCTCTCTCACTATTCTCTCCATGATGGGTGGCTTGCTTGTCGGCGATCACTTGACTTGGAGACATGGGACGTAGCACAAACTCCTTTCCTTTCATCTTGAAGCTATAGTGGTTTGTACGCCCATTGTGGACGACTCCTCTATCGAATTGCCATGGCCGTCCAAGGAGAAGATGACAAACGGACATTGGAACGACGTCACACTCCAAGGTGTCTTCGTAGGCGCCGATTTTGAAGGAGACTTGTACTCGGTGCTCGACTTGGATGGTGCCGGAGTCACTAAGCCATTGCACTTTGTATGGATGTGGATGCTTCGTCTTGGGCAATTGGAGCTTGGAGCAAAGTTCTTCACTTGCGAGATTATGACAACTTCCTCCATCGATGATGACCTTGACGGATCGTCCATTGATGCCGGCCTTGGTGTGGAATATGTTGCATCTTTGGTCTTCTTCTTGGTGATGTTGGAGGGTCAAGACTTTGGAGACAACAAGTGCGGGACTTGAGTCTTCATCGCAAAAGACTTGTTCTTCTTCATTGTTCACTTGGCGGTGCATGGCGACTTGCTCAAGGGCTTCCATTTCGCCTTCACTCATGGAGTCATAAGTGCCATCGTCGTTGAAGACCATGGTTCGCTTGTTGGTGCACTCATAGGACTTGTGGCCTCGGCCTCCGCAAGTGAAACACTTGAAGGAACTCATCTTGACGGTCTCATCGGTTGGGTTGATGAAGATGAAGCTCTCGGCTTGAAGTTTCTCGTAGTAGGATGGCTTGTATTTGACGAAGCTTTCTTGGAAGTCGATTTGTCGATGTTGGTAGAAGAAGGCTTTGTAGTCGGTGTTGGAGTCGTTGAAGCTTGGTTGTTGGTGAAGCCGTAGGACTTGGATGAGAACTTGACATACTTGAAATCATCTTGCAGTTGGCGTTCCGCTTTGGTAGCTTGGTGCACTAGCTCGATGAGATTTGAGTATGGTTGGAAGTCGGCGATCTTCTTGATGGGATGATTGAGTCCATTCAAGAAGCATGCCATTGTTTGCTCATCATCTTCTGTGACACTGGCTCTTATCATTGCAATCTCCATCTCCATGTAGTATTCTTCAACGCTCTTGGTTCCTTGCTTGAGTTGTTGGAGTTTCTTGAATAGGTCGCGGTTGTAGTAGGTAGGTACGAAGCGTGCTCTCATGACATTCTTCATTTGCGCCCAAGTAGTGATGGGTGGTTCACCTCTTGCCACGCGGCGCTCAATGACTTGTTCCCACCAAATGAGCACATAGTCTTGGAACTCAAGGGATGCCATTGTGATCTTATTCTCTTCTTCATAATTGTGCAAACGGAAGATCTTGTCAACTTTCAATGCCCATGAAAGGTACTCTTCGGGATCGTTGCTTCCGTTGAACTTGGGCATGGTGAACTTGAGCTTGCCGTAGCGTTGCTTTTCATTGTGTTGGGGTCGGGGATGGTGACGCCCATGTTGTAGCTGATTGTTCAACGTGTGGTGCTCTTGGCGCGGAGGGTTGTCAACCTCGTGTTGCACTTGTCGTGGAGGATTCCGATTGTCTTCATGCTCTCGATGAACTTGATGGTCTTGGCGAGCTTGTGGAGGAGCTTCTCGAGATTGAGGAGGGACTTGACGGTGCACGCGAGCTTGATAAATCCTCTTGCGGACTTCTTCGCGAAGTGCTTCGGCATGGTCACGAGCTTGTCAGCCTCGGTCGGCTACGACTCGACTTGAATCGCGTAGAGCTTGTTGTGCCTCAAGTGCTTGAGCGTCACGGAGTTGTTGTTCTTGGCGTTGTGCCTCAGCATCTTGTGCATTTTGGTGTAGACGCGCGCGTTCTTCCTCTTCATGTTGGCATTGTCGTTGCCGTTCTCGTGCTAGCACAAAGGCTTCTTGGGTTTGACGTTGTCGCTGCTCTTGCGAGTCGGTGTCACGTAGAGGATTGAGGTTTGCTTGATGCTCGTTGCGTGCGGCACGTCGAAGAGTGTTTGATGGCGGTGTACTTGAGCTGGAGAGGGTAAAGTCGGAGTGGTGACTTGAATGGCTCCTTCTTGAAGTGGAAGAAGAGCGGTTGAGCAACAAAGCGCGAATCTCGTCCATCCTTGCGTCATTCTCTTGCTTGTGATCATCGAGCTTGTGGTCGAAGTAGTCCCTAGTACGTTGCTCGGAGAGTCGCAAGTCGGTGGCGAGGTTGTCAATGCGGTCACTCATGGCTTGTTGTTCTTGATGCAAAGCACGTTGTGCACCAAAGAGGTGGCTTTTGGTGACGAAGGAGTTCATGTCATCGTCTTGCTCCGTGAAGAGTGGGTTGGTAGATGTACTTGGCCTATCCATCATTCCAAGACAAATGTGAGTGGTAGAAAGAGAAGAACGAATACCAAATGTACCTTGACCAAAGTTGAAAGTGGATCGATGATCACTCCAATGTAGGACAAGGGAATAGCCCAATTGGTACGAATTCTTGTCGGTTTCTCACACCTACACAAGTAAAAGATTATGGTGGAGCTTGGTTAGGATGGTGGCACAATTTTTGATGTGAATGTAAGCAAGATTCAATAATGTTGGAGAAGATTCACGACTTGTAAATGCAACAAGTAGACCAATAGCAAGATGTGGTACACGGAAACACAACACACGGAAAGATAAATGGGGTCGTGCAACCAAGGGTGAGCCAAAATGTGGAATCCACGAAAATGCTCTTGCTGCACAACACTAGAGAGACGCTAGCATGATTGCACAATAGGCGGATACGAACTTGTGCACAACCTACTAAGCAAAAATGCAACGACTTCTATCCCAAGTATGAGGTTCCGGAGATATGATCCAAGATGATCGAGTATGACAATCTTAATGTTGTATGATGCTATGGTTCTTGCTTATAAGCTCTTTGCTTATCTTTTCTCTTTGCTTAAAAGCTTGTTTGGCTCTTTGATGTTTGAGCTCTTTTCTCATGCGATGCTTCACGGACCAAGATAGCAATTGTGTATGCGATGACAACTTTGTGACACAAGAGATGATTCCAAGATATGCAACACGATGATAGTATGTATGCTATGGGATGTATGATCACTAATGTGCACAAGTCACGTTGCCGGCAATACTCAAATGCTAGTCTCGATGGGTAAGCTACGCAAAAGTAAGGCTATGGGGTTATCAATCCAAATGGAAAAGAGTATGGTGATATCACAATACCAAGATGATACCAATGGAAAATTGATACCACAAGTGTGTAGTCATTCGTAGTAGTCCTTGGAGAAAATGAGCGGTGGAGATGTTGATGTCGAACCGTCCCTAGGTAGCCGAAACACGAAAGGAAACGGTGAGCCACAACTCAAATTCTCAAAACCAAGTGCGACAAAAAGCGTCGGAGTAGGTAGTTGTCAAGTGGTGGTGTGGGTTGGGGTATTGGAAAGGTTTGCGTAGGGGTTTGCGGAAGTTAGGGGGTGGTGGTCCAAGTGGGTATGCGGAGGCGTAGGCGGCGGTGGTTAAAAAAACTGCAGGAAATGCCGTTTGGTCAGATGAAGCCGGATGATCCGGGCGACCAGCCAGATGATCCAGGCGGGTCAAACGCGCTCGGGGAGGGCTCGGGATGAACTCAAAAACGGCCACAAATTCGGGGATTTCGCGGATTTTGGAGGGATTTTGAGGTGGAGATGGTGGGGGAAGGCTAGATCCACTTGCAACACAACAAACTCACAGATCAAAACCAACAAAACATCATCAAAACTCACAAATCACAAGAAAATTTTTTGGGGCAATTTTTGTGGGTATTTTCGGATTAGGACGAAAAACAACAAAATCAAGCTAGAAAACGAAGAGGGGAGGCTCCGAAATCGTGATCAACCTTGCTCATGATACCAAGATGATGTAGGGTAGGAACCCTAGGGCACAATCTTTCATGAAAGGAGCGGATCCCGTCCAAGAACGCGAAGAACACGAGGGGAAAACGAGGGAAAACACAAGAGGAAACATGAGAGAAATCACTAAACCGACACGAATAAGTCACACATGGGCTAGATCCTCGAGTACATAAGGAAAGATACACGACCCACGGACAACTAGGGACGATACAAGGGTAGCCGGTCTTCTCCATGAGGAGGTCTTGAGTTCTTCCCTAAAAGGGGTCTTGAATCCGCTTGGGGGATCTTCTCTGGTGGAGGCTCGAATCTCCGTAGAGAAGACTACCAAGTGGATGAGCAAAGCTCTCTCACAAACATGAGCCAAACATTTGCTAACCCTAAAAATGAGGAGTAGAAGGTTTATTTATGGCCCAAGGGGCGAGAGGGTAAGTGGGGGGACGAAACGGGTACACGGGCCTCGGCCCAAGTCACACACACAGGCAGTGTCTGGATGATCCGGGAGTTGGTCCGGATGATCCGGGCTTTGGGAGTCCGGATGATCCGGGTTGGCGTTCGGATGATCCGGCTGGGTTGTAGCAGCTGCGGGAGGGTCGGATGCCCGGGTCTTGGTTCGGACGTCCGGGCGTGGCCGGATGATCCGGGCTTGGGTCCGGATGACCCATCTCCAAGATGCCGTCTCGGGTGTCGCTGGGCACATTATCCGGATCGTCCGGGCCGGGGTTCGGATCATCCGGGCTGAGGCCGGATCGTCCGGACGGCGGTCCGGATCGTCCGGACTTCTGCTGACTTAGCCCTTTTTCTTCTCCGTCTTCACGTCCATCTTCCTCTTCGGATTCTCCTCGCTCCTTGGCGTCTCCATGGCTAACTCCTTGATAACTGAGTATGCACAATGTCTCTGTTTGAGGTAGTAGCCATGTCTCATGGTCATCGAAGTGGAATTGTGAGAGGAGAGATGTCACCTCGGTCTCGAGAGCTCTTGCACGTGATCGAGTCATGGGTCCACTAGGCACTTGATGAGACGATGGTAGGTCCATGGGGATGACCTTGGGATGCTCCGCATCAGAAACTGTCTAAGAGGTTTAAACTTTGGATCAATATTGAGAGTGTGCTCATCGAGTTCCCTCGGGACACCCGACATGTCGGAAGGTTTCCATGCAAAGATGTCCCGGTTCTGACGGATGAACTCGATGAGCGCGCTTTCCTATTTCGGATCCAAGTTTGCACTTATGATGAATTGCTTGGATGAGTCGCGAGGCACAAAGTCAACCATCTTGGTGTTATCAGCTGATTTGAACTTCAACACTGGCTCATGCTCCACCGTTGGTTTCTTTAAAGACGTCATGTCTGCCGGGTCAACATGATCCTTATAAAACTTTAACTCCTTTGTTGCACAAACAGACTCAACATAGGCAACATCACCTTCTTCACACTCCAAGGCTATTTTCCGGCTTCCATGTACTGTAATGGTGCCCTTATAACCCAGCATCTTGAGCTGCAAATACACATAACACGGCCGAGCCATGAACTTGGCATAAGCCGGCCGTCCAAACAAAGCATGATATGGGCTTTTGACCTTAACCACCTCAAAGGTTAATTTTTCTGCTCTGGAGTCATACTCATCCCCAAAGGCTACTTCCAGTTCAATCTTACCAAATGGGTATGCCGACTTGCCAGGTACCACATCGTGAAACACAGTGTTGGATTGCTTAAGACTCTTACCAGTCAACCCCATCCGGCGAAACGTCTCATAGTAGAGGATGTTGATGCTGCTGCCTCCATCCATGAGTACCTTAGTGAATTTATATCCACCAACCTAAGGTGCCACTACCAAGGCCAAGTGACCCAGATTATCAACCCGGGGTGGGTGATCCTCTCTGCTCCACACAATAGGCTGCTCGGACCAACGTAAGTAACATGGAATCGCCGACTCAACGGCATTGACGACCCTCTTGTGAAGCGTCTGGTCCCTCTTACATAAACTAGTGGTGAACACATGGTATTGCCCACTATTTAGCTGCTTTGGGTTGCTCTGATTTCCGGACTATTGCTGCTGATTACCTTGGCCGGGTTGTGGATTATATCCTCCTTGGTTACCAGGATGGCCCTGACCGTGAAATCCTCCTCCACCTGAACCGGCGGCCGGGCCATGGAAACCGCCTCCACCTGAACTGGCGCCTGGACCGTGACCTCCATCAAACGCGTTTGAATTTTTAAACGCCTTCATGATCATACAATCTTTCCACAGGTGGGTGGCTGGCTTCTCCCGGGTGCCGTGTCTTGGACCAGGCTCATTCAATAGTTGCTCAAGGGTGGGACCTGACCCGCCTGACCGAGGGGGTTGCCTGCCCTTGCGCCGTTGATTGCCGCCCTGTGCATTGGTGTTAGAGACAAACTCATCAGCCTTACGTTTATTACCTCCTTGATTTGCCGGGTTATGCTGGTGACCCTTTCCATTGCCGTTCTTCTTTCCCTTTGCTGTCTTCTCTTCGTCAGACACCGGGTCTTTGGTACTATTAGAATCAGCATACTTGACGAGAGCCGCAATCAACTGGCCCATGTCATTGCAGTCACGTTTGAGCCGCCCCAACTTCTGCTTCAGAGGTTCAAAACGGCAGTTTTTCTCCAACATCAAGACTGCTAAGCCGGCATCCATCTTATCAGACGAATGTATTATCTCCTTGACCCGGCGCACCCAATGGGTTGTAGATTCACCGTCCTCTTGCTTACAATTAGTCAGGTCCACAATCGACATAGGCTGCTTACATGTGTCTTTGAAGTTCTGGATGAACCGGGCCTTCAACTCCGCCCATGAGCCGATAGAATTGGGTGGCAACCCCTTCAACCAAGTACGAGCTGTTCCATCCAACATCATAGTGAAATACTTAGCCATTGTTGCGTCGCTGACCTCCAACAACTCCATAGCCATCTCATAACTCTCAATCCAAGCCCTGGGCTGCAAGTCGGCCGTGTAATTAGGCACCTTACGAGGCCCCTTGAAGTCTTTTGGCAAACACTCATTACGTATGGCCGACACCAGGCAAGGAACACCTCCGGTTCTTGTGGCCACTCCTACCTCAACCGAGGTTGCTGGATAAGCCGGAAAAGTCTGATGAGCCGCCTGCTCTGCTGCCAGTTGAACCGCTCGCTCAGCCTCTTGTCGGATCCTCTCCTGATCCGCCAAGTTAAAGGCTCCAGCCTGTACCGGCTCATACATGTGTGGCCGGTTGCGGCGTTGAGCATTGCTTGACATGTCCGCTGAATCCATATGCCTACTGTAGCTTGGGCTCCGGCTCGGGCGAGGAGTTGAATGGATCCTGTCTCGGCTATAGGAGTATGCATCCTGCTGTGCCAGGGCTGTTTGAAGAAGTTCTCTCACCCTTCGTGTTTCGATCGCTGCCGGCGAGTCACCTTCCGTCAGAAGAGCCGCCAAATGAGCCGATGCTGCAATGAGGTTTTCTAAAGGATTGGAGAAGTGACCCGGCGTCGTTGGTACATAATGTGGTGGAGCGGTATGTACACAAGGTGGTTCCATGGCGCGCGGTTGGACTGGTGCGCCGGGTGTCGTGACCCGATTTGCCTCCGGCGGGTTGCTTGTCCCAGCTCTGGGTATATGAAAAAGGTTCCTAGGATCGAGCGTCAGAGGTAGACATGACTGAGTTATCTGATGCCTTCTTCTCATGACCTCGTTTGATGCGTTCCGATCCATCGAGAGCCGGAAAGTCTCTGCCTGAAGCTGTTGAGCCCGAACGTCCAAAGCCGCCCGCTCCGCTGCCATCCTGACCTCCTCCGCTGCTAGATTTTCCTTAGCTTGTACCATCTCTTCACGTATGCATGCCACCTCTGCCTCATGCTGGGCTTTATCCGCCGGCTCTACCACGGCAGTCAACAGAGTCGTCAGTTTATCCATGAGGTCCATTAGAATCTGAGCCGGGGGCGCGTGGGGTCTCCTGACCCGGCTGCGGCCGACCCGGTAGCTGTTGCTGCTGCTGCTGTGGAGTTCTGCCCGGGCTGTGTTCCTTTCATGAAGACTCCGGCCCAATTCGGCGGCTCAAGGAGGTCCGGATTACTGCTGCCATCGGAACAACCCCCGAGCATGCCATCCTGCAGCTGATACAAAGAGTCCGTCTCACCCGTTGATGATGCAGTGTCAGAACATACGGTCGTCTCACCGCCATCCACCGATCCTTCAGAGTATTCACCGCCGTGGACGCAGCCTACGAAAGCATGCTTCACGACAGATTGAACACGGGTGGTCCTCGCGCACTGAGCCGTTACGATGAGGTTGGTGTGGACGTCCGACTCAGGACTTGACTCGCCGATCCGGCCGATGAAGACATGAATCCCGCCGAAGGGAACCCGATACCCGTACTCAATTGAGCCGACATCGGGGCCCCAGCCTTCGTCGTCTATGTAGAGCTTGCCGTGACGACTCTTGGTCATCCAGCCCACAACGTATCCCTTGAGCCCTTCGAAGTTGCCCTTCAAGAACTCAAATCCACCATGTGCTGGCCCCACGGTGGGCGCCAATTGTCATGGAATTATCACGGCAGATGTCCTAGCAAAAGGACTTAGTCGTAGGGCCATCGCAACTAGGAAGCTTAAAGGGGTTGATCGGGACAAAGGACATGAGAGTTTTATACTAGTTCGACCCCTTACGATGAAGGTAAAAGCCTACATCTAGTTGTGTTGATATTGCTGGGGTTTCGATCACCAAGAGGCTTAACTCGCCAGCTTGGTTATCGATCTCTTGTTTCTTGCCCTAAGCCGCCACCGGGTCGTCCCCTTATATACACGGGTTGACGCCTGGTGGCCTACAGAGTCCCGGCCGGCTCATAAATCGTGTCCGGCTCGGTGACTTCTTTTACATGCCTTTGTTTACAAGTCTTTCCTTACATACGGCGGTTTACAATATTGGGCCTTAAGCCGCCTCTAGGCCTTTTAGGCCTTCTATAAGATTTGATAAACTATCATCTTAATGTTTACCGGGCTTCCTTTGTAACCCCCATTGGGGCTGACCCGGCCCCTCCTGGGCGGGTAATAACTGATAGCTATATCCCCAACAACCTCCGTGATGACGGTAAGTTTTCTCTAGTCTTTTGCTTACGAAATGCATAAAGACCCAGACTTGGCTTTATTTCCTCCAACATGCTTACCATAATGACCTAGATGTAGCTTATCTTCCTCCAAAATGACAAAAATAGCTTACTTAGCTCCAAAATGATCTATACTTAGCTTTGTTTCCTCTGAAATGATCTAAGATAGCTCTAATATGCTTAGTTACCTAGGTTTGCTCAATAATGACATACACTTAGCTTACTTATGTAAAAACTGGCATAATTAGCTTACTTAGGTTTGAAATGGCATAAAAATCTTGGTAACCTCATATATGTCATATTGTTAGCTTATTTTCCTCGAAAATGACATAATAAGCCTAATTAGCTCCAAAATGATCAATTTTACCCAAGTTAGCTCCAAAATGACCTAAGTTAGCTCTAAAATGCTAAATTAGCTCTAATATGTTTAGTTACCTAGGTTAGCTCAATAAAGACCTATACTTAGCTTACTTATGTCAAAAATGGCATAATGTGCTTTGTTAATGCAAAAATGGCATAATTAGCTAGGTTAGCTCCAAAATGACCCATTTTTACCTAAGTTAACTCCAATATGATCCATTTTACCTAGGTTAGCTCCAAAATGACCAAGTTTACCTAGGTTAGCTCCAATATGATCCATTTTACCTAGGTTAGCTCCAAAATGACCAAGTTTACCTAGGTTAGCTCCAATATGATCCATTTTAGCTAGGTTAGCTCCAAAATGATCCATTTTACCTACGTTAGCTCAAAAATGGCATAATTACTTATGTTAGCACAAAAATGACCTATACTTACATTTTTTCCTCCAAATTGACATAATAAGCTTAGTTAGCTCAAAAATGGCATAATTACCTATGTAAGCTCTAAAATGACACAAATAAGGAATAAGAATAAGAAAAACAAGGAAGAGGAGATAAAGAAGAAGAATGAGATGGAAAAGGGTAGAAATCTTCTCCTTCTTCTAGACTTTTCTTCTTCTTCTTCTAGTATTCTTCTTCTTCTAGTCTTCTTCTTCTTCTCGTCTTCTTCTTCTCCAAAATGATCTAAGTTAGCTCTAATATGCTTAATTACCTAGGTTAGCTCAATAATGACCTATACTAAGCTGGTTTATATAAAAAATGGCATAATATGCTTAGTTCACTAAAAATGGCATAATTAGTCAGGTTAGCTCCATTTTACCTAAGTATGCTTACTTCCTCTTCTTCTTCTTCATTTTCTTCTTCTTCTTCTTCTTCTTCTCCTAACTTTCTTATTTCCCATTTTGCAGATTTCATTCACTTGACGAAAGCTTGCATTGATGGAGTGCTTCTTATCCCTTTATCTGTTTCTTTTTTATCGTTGAACTATGCACATATCGTTGGATGAAACTATTGCAATATATATGATTGGATGCCTCTATGTTGAACTTGCTATGTATGATGGAACTTGGTATGGTTGGATGGAACTATGCATGTATGATGAAGTTATGTATTGGATATCTTATATGTTTGCTCTGTAATTGCCCTGTGAAATATATATTATATATATATCACCTATTTTGCTTTGAAAATGCTTGGATATAAGAAAAAACAAAAAAAAAGAGAAAATATAGCCTCTTTGTCGTCTGCCACCGACAACAAAGGGTTCTTCACCGTCTGCCACCGACGGCAAAGATTCCATGTGGCAGCTGACCATTTGGTTACTTTGCCGTTCGCCAGCGGACGACAAAGGGGAGGGAATGTTTTTCGTCCGCTGGTGGATGGCAAAGGCTGTCGTTAGCCACCTAACATGGCTAACGCCTATTAGCTACCGTCCATTTTCTTTATCGTCCGCCACTGACAGCAAAGGTCCTTTGCCGTCCGCTTTGACAAAGTAGTCGGCAAAGAACCTATTTATCGTAGCCCTCTTTGCCGGACAGGTTTGCCGTCGGTGGCGGACGGCAAAGCACTTTGCTGTCTGCTTTTGGTGCCTTTGCCATCTGCCATGGCAGACGACAAATAAGCTAATTCTTGTAGTGATCATATATTAAAATCCAAATACCTTGCTGTAGTTTAATTTCTTTTCTTTAATTTTGTGTTTTTGTTTATCTATCTACCACCATGAGATTTGATCCTTACAATTACCCACCACGGGATTGACAACCCCTTGTGTGGGTTGGGTGCAAGTATTTGTTATTTTGTGTGTAGATGTTGTTCACGAGGTATTGCGTGGTTCTTCTACTGGATTGATAACCTTGGTTCTTAAACGAGGGAAATACTTATCTCTACTGTACTGCATCATCGTCTCCTCGTCAAGGAAATCCCAACGTGCTCACAAGTAGCAAGCTCGCCGACAGGTGCGCTCGAGCGAAGGAAGATACGTTGATGCCGAGGAAAGGGTTGATACTTCTTGTGGTCACAATAAGCGCAAGAATCAGAAGCGCAAGTCCAAAGTGGTAGTTGCGGTGGAGTCACCCGGCAAGAAACCCAAGGCTAGCAGCAAGGATGGAGATTGAGCCATATGTGGTGGCCCGAGGAGCCCTTACTGGAAGATCCATTGCTCCTCCGACCACGACATTGAAGACTACCGCTGTGTGGAATACCTGGCCGAGAAGTAGAAGAAGGAATAGGAGAGGCAGGACAAGGAGAGGAGAGCTAAGGTTGGAGTTGGGGGCTTCAAGAAGAAGGACAAAAAGCAAGAAGAGTAGCCAGCCAGAGGCCATGACAAGCGAGACAAGGATGATGCGAATGATGAGGAAGAGGAGAAGGTTGTTGACTTCTAGAAGGCTGAAGCCGTGGAATGTGTTCACAGGGTGATGTAGGGTAGGGACCCTAATCGGTCGATCTTTCACAAAAGGAGCGGATCCCGTGATGAACACGAAGAACATGAGGACGGAAACGAGGGGAAAACACAAGGGGAACACAAGAGAACACTCAAACCAACAAGTATGATGACACATGCGCTAGATCCATGAACACAAAGGAAGATACAAGATCCAAAGTCAACAACGGACGATACAAGAGGTAATCGGTGTTCTCCGTGAGGAGGTCTTGATGTTCTTCTCCGCAAGGAGGTCTTGAATCCAACATGGATCTTCTTTGTAGAGGGGCCGCCGTCTCTCTCGTGGAGTAGATCTGATGTAGATGAGCAATGCTCTATCTCTAATATGAGCTAAACCAATGCTAACCCTAGCTAGAAGGAATAGGAGGTCTATATATAGTCTTGGTGCAAAAGAGGGGGGCGAAGGGGTACATGGGCTGCGGCCCAACACGAAACAACACACAGGCGTCAGACGTCCGGGAGTCACTGATCGTCCGGAGGCTCGCGAGGGTCCGGAGGTCCGGTGCCTGTTGGACGTCCGTAGATTCAGCTCGGGTGGTCTTCAGTCGGACGTCCGGGTGACAGTCCTTCGTTGGATTCCGTAGATCCATAGATTTGGCTCGGGTGCGGTGGCGTCGGTCGTCCGGAGAGGGCCGGACGTCCGGAGCCTGGAGATCATCGGGCGTCCGGTGGCGAGCGGACGTCCGGAGCCTGTAGTCTTCTTCATCACTTCTTCTTCTCCGTCTTCACGTCCATCTTCCTCTTCTTCTTCTCCTTGCTCCTTAGCTTCTCCATGATACCTGAGTATGCACAAAGTGTCTGTATGAGGTAGTAGCCTGTCTCATGTGCATCAAAGTGGAAATGTGAGAGGAGAGATGTCACCTCGGTTTCAAGAGCTCTTGCACGTGCTTGTGTCATGGGTCCACTAGGCACTTGGTGATGCGATGGTAGGTCCATGGGGATGACCTTGGGATGCTCTGCATCATGTCCCCTCCCTTGGGGAAGATCCGTCCTCGGATCAAATTCTTCATCACCATGGTAGGGAGAGAGATCTTTGACGTTGAAGATGTCGCTCACGGAGTACTTGTCGCGTGGAATGTCGATCTTGTAGGCATTGTCGTTGCAGCGTGCAAGCACCTTGAAGGGTCCATCCGCTCGTGGTCGAAGCTTGGACTTGCGTTCTTGTGGAAAGCGGTCCTTGCGAAGGTGTAGCCACACAAGATCACCAATGGTGAAGACCATGGGGTGCTTATTGATGTTGAGCTTGGTCGCAAGTCATTGTACATGGCCTCGATAGTATGTCTTGTATCTTCATGCACCTTCTTGAGATGAGTCACACATGCACTTGCATCCAAATTGATGCGATCTTGGAGTGGTAGAGGGAGAATGTCCAATGGGGACAAAGGGTTGAATCCGTAGATGACCTCGAAGGGGGATTTGCCGGTTGTTGAGTGTCTTGCTCGGTTGTAGGCGAACTTGGCGATAGGTAGGCACTCCTCCCACTCCTTGATGTTCTTATTGATGAGTACTCGAAGTAGAGCTGAGAGTGTGCGGTTGGTAACTTCCGTTTGGCCGTCGGTTTGTGGATGATACGCTGTGGAGAAGAGTAGCTTGATTCCGAGCTTGGTGCATAGGGTCTTCCAAAACTAGCTAAGAAACTTGACGTCGCGGTCCGAGACGATCGTCTTTGGCACTCCGTGTAGATGCAATATTTCCCTACAAAATATAGTAGCAACATGTGAAGCATCGTCTATCTTGTTGCAAGGAATGAAATGTGCCATTTTTGAGAAACGGTCCACAACGACAAATACCGAATCCTTCCCATTTCTAGTCCTAGGCAAACCAAGTACAAAGTCCATGCTAATGTCTTCCCATGGTTGATATGGAATTGGTAGAGGCATATAAAGGCCATGGGATTGAGCTTTGGACTTAGCTTTGCGACATGTAGAGCATCGGTTGGTGAAGCGGTTGACGTCACGAAACATCTTGGGCCAATAGTAGTTCTTTGAGAGCGTAGCGAACGTCTTGTCGCGTCCAAAATGTCCCATTAAGCCTCCTCCATGAGATTCCTGCAAAAGCAACAAACGAAGAGAAGACTCGGGGATGCAAAGTTTGTTAGCTCTCATAAGATATCCATCTTTGATGTAATAGCGTTCCCAAGAGGTGTGCGTCAAACACTTGGCATAAGGAGTAGCAAAAGTAGGATCATGCTCATACAAGTCTTTTATATGCTCAAAACCAATGACATCCAATTCAAGTTGAGTAACAAGCATGCATATGCGGGAAAGGGCATCCGCCACAATGTTTTCCTTACCCTTAATGTACTTGATGACATAAGGAAAAGACTCAATAAATTCACTCCATTTAGCATGACGCTTGTTCAACTTGGTTTGGCCCTTAAGATACTTGAGCGTTTCATGATCGGTATGAATGATAAATTCATGAGGGCGAAGATAGAGTTCCCATTCATGCAAAATGCGGACTAAAGCATAGAGCTCTTTGTCATAGATGGGGTAATTGAGTTGCGCGCCAGAGAGTTTCTCACTAAAGTAAGCTATGGGGCGCTTCTCTTGCGTTAACACACCTCCTATGCCATTACCGCTAGCATCGCAATGAATCTCAAAGGGTTTGTCAAAGTTGGGTAATGCAAGCACGGGAGCATGAGTAAGCAAATTCTTAAGCTCATTGAAAGTGGTATCTTGGGATGGTCCCCAAACAAAAGGCGCATTCTTCTTGCTCAAAGCATGCAAAGGCAAAGCAATGGTGCTGAAATCTTTCACAAAGCGACGATAGAAACCCGCAAGGCCAAGAAAGCTACGCACTTGTTGCAAATTGGTTGGTTGTGGCAAAGCCTTAATAGCATTGATCTTGGACTCATCAACATGAACACCCTTAGAAGATACAAAAAAGCCCAAGAAAACGAGCTTGTCAACGCCAAAAAGACATTTCTCCATATTAGCATAGAGACGCTCTTTTCGAAGAGTTTGTAAAATGGTTCGGACATGGGTGACATGCTCTTTGAGAGACTTGGTAAAAACAAGGATATCATCGACGTAGACCACAACAAACACACCAATGTAAGGGTGAAATACATGATTCATAAGACATATAAAAGTACACAGTGCTTCCGATAGACCCATAGGCATGACTAATCACTCATACAAGTCAAACTTGGTTTTGAAAGCGGTTTTCCATTCATCACCCTCTTGTATGCGGATTTGATAGTAACCACTTTTAAGATCAATTTTTGAAAAGATAGTGGCACCACTAAGTTCATCAAGCATATCATCAAGGCGTGGAATGGGATACCTATAATGAATGGTGATAGCATTGATAGGTCTACAATCGGAGCACATGCGAAAGCTACCGTCTCGTTTTGGCACAAGAATGACCGGGATGGCACAAGGGCTCAAACTTTCATGCACATGTCCATGGTCTATGAGATTCTTTACTTGCCTTTGTATTTCTTTGGTTTCTTCGGGGTTGACGCGGTAGGGAGCTTTGTTCGGAAGCGGTGCTCCGGGGACTAGGTCGATGCGGTGCTTGATGCCTCGTAGTGGAGGTAGTCCAAAAGGTAGCTCATCGGGGAAAACATCGTGAAATTCCTGCAAAAGAGAAGACAACACTAGAGGAAGAGTGTGAGAGGTGTTAGCTTATGGTGCATTGTCCTTGCACAAAAGGACGTAGTGTAGGACACTAGATGGGTTCTCACACACTCCTCTTATCTCACTTTTGGTGGCAAATAGGATTAAGTTCTTTTGTCGCTCATCGTGGAGACGCTCGATTTGGGCTTGTGGTGCTCACTCTCTTTTTCTTGGCTCGCTCTCTCACTATTATCTCCACAATGGGTGGCTTGCTTGTCGGCGACAACTTGGCTTGGAGACATGGGACGAAGTACGAACTCCTTTCCTTTAATCTTGAAGATGTAGTGGTTCGTTCATCCGTTGTGGATGAATCCTCTATCAAATTGCCATGGGCGTCCAAGGAGGAGGTGGCAAATGGTCATTGGAACGACGTCGCACTCCAAAGTGTCTTCATAGGCGCCAATTTTGAAGGAGACCTATACTCGATGCTCGACTTGGATAGTGCCGGAGTCGCTAAGCCATTGCACTTTGTATGGATGTGGGTGCTTCATCTTGGGCAATTGGACCTTGGAGCAAAGTTCTTCACTTGCGAGATTATGACAACTCCCTCCATCGTTGATGACCTTGACGGAGCGTCCATTGATGCCGGCCTTGGTGTGGAAGATATGGCATCTTTGGTCTTCTTCTTGGCGATGTTGGAGAGTCAAGACCTTGGAGACAACAAGAGCGGGACTTGAATCTTCATCGCAAAAGACTTGTTCCTCTTCATCGTTCACTTGCCGGTGTATGGCGACTTGCTCAAGAGCGTCTATTTCTCCTTCACTCATCGAGTTGTAGGTGCTGTCGTCATTGAGTATCATGGTCCGCTTGTTGGTGTACTCATAGGATTTGTGGCCTCGGCCTCCGCATGTGAAGCATTTGAAGGAACTCATCTTGACGGTCTCATCGGTGGGGGTTGAGGATGATGAAACTCTCGGCTTGAAGTTGCCCGTAGTAGAAGGATGACTTGGAGTTGATGAAGCTTTCTTGGAACTCGAATTGTCGATGTTGCTAGTAGAAGGCTTGGTAGACGGTGTTGGAGTCGTTGAAGCTTGGGTGTTGTGGAAGCCGTATGACTTGGATGAGAACTTGGCATACTTGAAATCATCTTGCACTTGACGTTCCGCTTTGGTAGCTTGATGCACTAGCTTGATGAGGTTTGAGTATGGTTGGAAGTCGGCGATCTTCTTGATAGGATGGTTGAGTCCATTCAAGAAATGTGCCATTGTTTGCTCATCATCTTTTGTGACATTGGCTCATATCATGGCAATCTCCATCTCCTTGTAGTACTCTTCAACACAATTGGTTCCTTGCTTGAGTAGTTGGAGTTTCTTGAAGAGGTCACGGTTGTAGTAGGTAGGCATGAAGCGTGCTCTCATGACATCCTTCATTTGTGCCCAAGTAGTGATGGGTGGTTCACCTCTTGCCTCTCAACGCTCGATAACTTGTTCCCACCAAATGAGGACATAGTCTCGGAACTCAAGGGATGCCATCGCGATCTTCTTCTCTTCGTCGTAGTTGTGCAAGCGGAAGATTTTGTCGACCTTCAAGGCCCATGAAAGGTATTCTTCGGGATCGTTGCTTCCATTGAACTTGGGCATGGTGAACTTGAGCTTTCCGTAGTGTTGCTCTTCATTGTGTTGGGGTCGGGGATGATGATGCCCATGTTGTTGATGATTGTCAAGCTTGTGTTGCTCTTGGTGACGAGGGTTGTCAACCTCATGTTGCTCTTGTCATGGAGGATTTCCATTTTCGTCATGCTCTTGATGAACTTGATGTTCTTGGCGAGCTTGTGGAGGATCTTGTCGAGCTCGAGGAGGAACTTGACGATGCACGCGAGCTTGAAATCTTCGTTCTTGAATTTCTTCGTGAAGTGCTTCTTCATGTTCACGAGTTTGTCGGCTTTGGTTGGCTATGGCTCGACATGAATCTTGGAGGGCTTGTTGTGCCGCAAGTGCTTGAGCGTCACGGAGTTGTTGTTCTTGGCGTTGTGCCTCGGCGTCTTGTGCATTTTGGTGTAGACGCACTCGCTCTTCCTCTTCATGTTGGCGTTGTCATTGTCGTTCTCGTGCTAGCGCGAAAGCCTCTTGGGTTTGACGTTGTCGGCACTCTTGAGAGTCGGTGTCGCATAGAGGATTGAGCCTTGCTTGACGATCGTTGTGTGCAGCACGGCGTAGAGTGTTCTATGTCGGTGTACTTGAGCCGAAGAGGGTGAAATCGGAGTGTCGACTTGAGCGAGTCCTTCTTGATGAAGACGAAGTGGAAGAAGAGCGGTTGAGCAACAAAGCGCGAATTTCGTCCATCCTTGCGTCATTCTCTTGCTTGTGATCATTGAGCTTGTGGTCGAAGTAGTCCCTTGTACGTTGCTCGGAGAGTCGCAAGTCGGCGGCGAGGTTGTCGATGCATGCACTCATTGCTTGTTGCTCTTGATGCAAAGCATGTTGTGCACCAAAGAGGTGGCTCTTGGTGACGTAGGAGTTCGTGTCGTCGTCGTGCTCAATGAAGAGTGGGTTGGTATAAGTACTTGGCCTATCCATCATTCCAAGATACACAATGTGAGTGGTAGAAAGAGAAGAACGAATACCAAATGTACCTTGACCGAAGTTGAAAGTGGATCAATGATCACTCCAATGTGGACAAGGAAATAGCACAATTTGTACCAATTCTTGTCGGTTTCTCACACCTACATAAGTAAAAGCTTATGGTGGAGCTTGGTTAGGATGGTGGAACAAAATTTAATGCAATTGTAAGTGAGCTTCAATAATGTTGGAAAAGATTCGCAAGATTGCAATGTAACAAGTAGACCAAGCAATGTAGTGTACATGGAAACACACACGCAAAGAGATAAGTGGGGTCGGGCAACCAAGGATGAGACAAAATGTGGAATCCACAAAAATGCTCGTGTTCCACAACACTAGAGAGACGCTAGCACGATTGCACAATAGGCGGATACAAGACTTGTGCATAACCTACTAAGCAAAAATGCAACTACTTCTATCCCAAGTATGTTCTATGCAAGGTGTTTCTATGCAATGATCCAAGATGATTGAGTATGACAATCTTAATGTTGTATGATGCTATGGTTCTTGCTTAAAAGCTCTTTCCTTATCTATCCCTTTTGATTAAAAGCTTGTTTGGCTCGTTGTTGTTTGAGCTCTTTTCTCATGCAATGCTTGACAAACCAAGATAGCAATTGTGTATGCAATGACAACCTTGTGACACAAGAGATGATACCAAGATATGCAACAATGATGTATGTATGCTATGGGAAGTATGATCACTAATGTGCACAAGTCTCGTTGCCGGCAATACTCAATAGCTAGTCTCGATGGGTAAGCATCGCAAAGGAGTAAGGCTAGGATGGCTACAATATAATGGCAAGGATGATGTATCACGATACCAAGAAGAGGTTACCGTTCTTGCTTATGGTATGGTGTCAAAATGGTAGACCGAATACCAAGATGTCGTCGAGGTAGTCGTTGTTGATGATGCGTCCGTGGCGAAGAAGAGCGGCTGTGATGTTGATGTCGAACCATACCTAGATAGCCGAAACACAAAAGGATACAGAACCGCAACTCAAATTCTCAAAGCTCGAAGTGGCAACACGTGTCGGAGTATGAAACGGGTAAGCAATGGTGGTGGTATGCAGAAGTGGTGATGGTGTATAGGTGGTAGGAGTGCGTATGCGGAAATGTGGGGCGGTGGTGGTGACTAACTGAAAAAAAATTCAGTTTCGTCAGTGTGGGTCGGACGTCCGGGCTGGGTCGGTCGTCCGGTCGTCAGACGTCCGGTGCCTGGGTGAAACTCGGGCACGAGATGAACTGCTAGGGTTCGTGGTGGAGATATGGAAATTCGTTGAATTCGGAGGATTTTGTGGATGGAAATGGTGGAGACAAGGGGGAAAAGCTAGATCCACTCAAAACAAAGCAAATCCACGTATCAAATCCAACAAAATCTGAACACACCAACAAATCACAAAAAAATTGGGGCTATTTTTGTGGGGAAATTTTTGAATTTGGGACAAAAACAACAAAAACTAGGCTAGCAACACAATAGGGAGGCTCCGGAATTGTGATCAACTAGGCTCTGATACCAAGATGATGTAGGGTAGGGACCCTAATCGGCCGATCTTTCATGAAAGGAGCAGATCCCGCGATGAACACGAAGAACACGAGGAGGGAAACGAGGGAAAAAACACAAGGGGAACACTCAAACCAACAAGTATGATCACACATGCATTAGATCCATGAACACAAAGGAAGATACAAGATCCAAAGTCAACAACAGACGATACAAGAGGTAACCGGTGTTCTTCGTGAGGAGGTCTTGATGTTCTTCTCCGTGAGGAGGTCTTGAATCCAACATGGATCTTCTCCGTAGAGGGGCCGCGGTCCCTCTCGTGGAGTAGATCCGATGTGGATGAGCAATGCTCTATCTCTAATATGAGCCAAACCAATGCTAACCCTAGCTAGAAGGAATAGGAGGTCTATATATAGTCTTAGTGCAAAAGAGGGGGGCGAAGGGGTACATGGGTTGCGGCCCAACACGAAACAACACACATGCGTCAGACGTCCGGGAGTCACCGGTCGTCCGGAGGCTCGCGAGGGTCCGAACGACCGGTGCCTGTTGAACGTCCGTAGATTCGGCTCGGGTGGTCTTCGGTCGGACGTCCGGGCATCGGTCGTGCGTTGGATTCCGGAGATCCATAGATTTGGCTCGGGTGCGGTGGCGTCGGTCGTCCGGAGAGGGTCGGTCGTCCGGAGAGGGCCTGGAGATCGTCGGACGTCCGGTGGCGAGCGGACGTCAGGAGCCTGTAGTTTCTTCTTCATCACTTCTTCTTCTCCGTCTTCACATCCATCTTCCTCTTCTTCTTCTCCTTGCTCCTTAGCTTCTCCATGATACCTGAGTATGCACAAAGAGTCCGTATGAGGTAGTAGCCATGTCTCATGTGCATCAAAGTGGAAATGTGAGAGGAGAGATGTCACCTCGGTTTCAAGAGGTCTTGCCCGTGCTCATGTCATGGGTCCACTAGGCACTTGGTGAGGCGATGGTAGGTCTATGGGGATGACCTTGGGATGCTCCGCATCACAGGGGAGTGCTACCCGTGCGCTGCGTTGGGATTTCCCTGAAGAGGAGGGGATGATGCAATACAATGGAGATAAATATTTCCCTCAGTTATGAAACCATGGTTATCAATCCAGTAGGAGAACCAAGCAACACTATGTAAACAACACCTGCACACAAACAACAAATACTTGCAACCCAACGTCTAGAGGGGTTGTCAATCCCTCAATGGGTATGAGCAAGATTAAAAGATATAGTTTTTGATAGATAGATCTAAGAAAAGACAAAATAAAATAAATAAAAGAAAATTGCAGCAAGGTATTTTTGGCTTTAATATATGATAGAAATAGACCCGGAGGCCATAGTTTTCACTAGAGGCTTCTCTCGAGAAAATAGCATACGATGGGTAAAAAAATTACTGTTGGGCAATTGACAGAACAGAAAATAATTATGATGATATCCAAGGCAATGATCATGTATATAGGCATTACATCCAAGATTAGTAGACTGAGCCGATTCTACATCTACTACTATTAGTCCACACATCGATCGCTATCCAACATGCATCTAGTGTATTAAGTTCATGAAAGAACGGAGTAATGCCTTAAGCAAGATGACATGATGTAGATAAGATAAACTCACGTATGGATAAACACCATATTGTTTTGCTTAATAGCAACGATAGATGCGTGTCATGTCGAATTTTTTTCTGTCATGCTTATGACACTTCTATGACGATAATTGTGACAAAACCCGGTATCATCATAGATGTGGCGGGCTCCTACTTCTATGACAATAAATCATAATAGAAAATGGGCTTTTCTTCCTGGGCGGGCCGGAGACGCAGCTGCATGACATTCTTTGGGCCGTCCATGACGGAAAAAACCATGGTAGAAGCGAGGGCGAGGAAAATATCAGGGGAGGGGGGTCCCGTTTACGGTGGGTGGTCCGGGGCCGAGTGATGCGCGTTTCTCTCGTACATACGCGTGTGTGTGACGTGTTGCACTCTAACTAAACCCGAGTGAGGCGTTGGGCTCTAACTAAACCCGAGCGATTGCACTGCAGGCTACACATTACTGAACCCGAGCGATCAATCGATGGTTGTTAACTGAACCCGATCGAGTGATTCCTTCGCTACTGCTGCTAACTGAAGCCGATCGAACTTGCTGCCTCTTGATGACCAGTGAGTGTTGTTGGGGGGGGGGGTTGGATGAATAGTTCCCGGTGGGGGTGGATGAACAGGACCCCGTGGCAGTAGAGGCTGTTGCTGCTGGATGAATAGGACCCCGATTGATCGTGTCGGTTGGGAGGTGGATGAACAGGACCCCGTGGAGGGCTGGTTGAACATTAGCCGGTGGAGGGCTGGATGAATAGTAGCCCGTGGAGGGGTTGTTGAACAGGACACTATGGAGAGGCCTGGTTGAACAGTAGCCGGTGGAGGAGCGGTGGAGGCTGGATGAACAGGAGCCCGTGGATGAACAGTCGCATGTGGAGGCTGGAGGAGGTCGACGGTGGATGAACAGTATCCCATGGAGGCAGTCGACGGTGGAGATGAACAGTATCCTGTGGAGTCCCATTTTGCGGTACGCCACACCCCTCCCGATGAACAGGATCCTTGTTTCGATCGTAGCGCTCCAACACAAGTCCGTTTCCTCCGTTTTGCAGCACGCCACACCCCTCCCGATCAACAGGACCCCGTTTCGACCGTAGGAGGTCCAAGAGAAGTTAGTTTCCTCCATTTTTCGGTATGCCAGACCCCTCCCGATGAACAGGATCCCGTTTCGATCGTGGCCGGTCGAACACAAGGTCGTTTCCTTCGTTCTGTGGTACGCCAGGCCTCATTTCGATCGACTGCGTCCAAGCCGGTTGGCTCCCGATGAACACCACGTATTTTGTTGCCTCCCGATGAACACGATGCATTTCGTTGCCTCCCCATGAACACGACGACGACACAGTTTCTCCGTTCCGATCCAGCCATGTACACGAGCCCTGGCCATACGTATGCGCGAGTAGGCGTTTGAGACCCCGCCCGTATGTACGTACGTGACCGTATTTAGTTTCTTGCACCTTGGCTGCTGTACGTACATGTACATGCTACGTGTGCGCCTCTACCACGACACGTGCGCGCCTCTACTACGACACGTGCTCTTCCTTACACGGCCATGATTCATCGCTGCAGCTTGCAAACAGACCGATCGACCAGTATGCACGTACATGTTCGCGACCAGAATGACAACGCTACGTACGCTCTGGTGAGGTGGGTCCCAGCGGTCAGGGAGGATAAAGACGCACTTCCTTGCGTGCAAAGATATAGCTGCTTGGTCCCAGTTGTCAAAGGGGTATTGTTTTTTCCGTAATAAGGACACACTTCCTTGCGTGCGAAGATGTAGCTGGTCGGTCCCAGAGTCAGGGGGAGAAAACATTATTTTTCAACGTAAAAAGGATGCAGTTGCATGCATGTGTCCATGGGCGTGGTGCCTCCCCATTGTCAGCCTCTCACGTACAGTCATCTTCCGATGACTCTTGTTTGTTTACCATGTTGACCACGCCATGCCAAGCGCACCAAGGCCGGTGGACGACGTCGAGGCCCTAGACTGGAACGACCCGAAGATGGGGAAGACGCGACAGTGGAGTCATAGATGGAGAGGAGTGGGAAACTCGACTGGTTCAGGTGCGTGGCAGCACTTCCGCGGTGCCGCCCATGGGAGACAGGAGCAAGAACAGAGGTTGAAGAAGGAGCACGGCTGTTGGATTAACATCTGAGGGAGTCCTGGACTAAGGGGTCATCGGGTGTCCGACCTATTATCCATGGGCCGGACTGATGGGCTGTGAAGACATGAAGGCCGAAGACTGCACCATGTCCGGATTGGACTCTACTTGGTGTGGAAGGCAAGATTGGCAACCGAAGATTCCTTCTTATGTAACCGACTCCATGTAAATCCTAGATCCTCTCGGTGTCTATATAAACTGAAGGGGGTAGTCTGGAAAGGACACCACATACACTCATTACCATAGGCTAGAATTCTAGGGTTTAGTCATTATGATCTCGTGGTAGATCAACTCTTGTAATACTCATATTCATCAAGATCAATCAAGCAGGAAGTAGGGTATTACCTCCATAGAGAGGGCCCGAACCTGGGTAAACATCATGCACCCGTCTCCTGTTACCACCGATCCTAGACGCACAGTTCGGGACCCCCTACCCGAGATCCGCCGGTTTTGACACCGACATTGGTGCTTTCATTGACAGTTCCACTGTGTCATTGGCAAAAGGTTTGATGGCCCCCTCAATCGTCAATAATGACGCTGTCCGAGGAGGAACCTTCCTCCCCGGACAGATCCTCGTATTCAGCGGATTCGTACTGCGGGCCAACTCACTTGTCCATCTGGAGCAGATCGACGGCTACGCCATTGGCCATCAGGTCGGATTCGGAAGCTTGAACCATGCCACGGATATCCACGGAGACTTGATCTTCGAGGGACTGGAGCCCACGGCGATCGCTCCCCTCATCCCGATGAACATGACTTAAATGTGTCATCGGATCACACCCAGGAGATGGTTCCTGTGGCTGCAACGACCTTAGAGCCAAAGCAGACTGAGCCATCCGAGGCCTCAGAGTCCACGGCGTTGGAGCCGCACGTGGACTCGACACCCTGTGATATTCGCTTTAACGGAACTTCAGACTCGTCTCCGGCTACAAGTTATGGACTGTGTACACCCACAGACACCAAGCTAGATCGGTTATCGATCCTCGAGTTCAGCGCCGCTGACGTGTTCCAACACTCGCCTTTGGGTGACGTGCTAAAATCTTTAAAGAATTTGTCCTTGGAAAAGGACTCACAGCCGAACTATGTCCGGTTCGAGCTAGTGACGGATGATGAGGAATTTCGCTTCCCACCCGCCACCCACTTCATAGGCACCGTCGATGACTTAACCGACGTGCTTGACTATGGCTCCGAAGACATCAATGGTATGGACGACGATCCCGACAAGGAGCAAGGCCAAGACCCGCCATTCGCTAGACGCTGGACGGCTACCTCTTCGTACGACGTGTACATGGTTGATACACCTAAAGGATCTGGCGACGACAAAGAAGAGCCGGATGCGAACAAAACCTCCGAGACACAGTCCAAGTGTCGGCGGCCCAAACACCGCCATAAGCCCTGTTGCTCAAAGGACGGCAACACTGGCACCGGAGTAAATAGTACTCCGGGTGACACCGAAAATAGTGAAGACCACGCCGGGGCTACATCCGAACAGGAACACGACAGCAGGCAAGACAACACTGACGAACAGGCCATAGAAGATGACCCGGAGGATGAAAGTTACCGTCCACCCTCCGAGGAGGAGACAAGCCTCGGCAACAAAGACGTCATCGTGTCTGAGGATCCTCTCGAGCAGGAGCCTGAAAAAGAAACAACAGCAGCTTCAAGCTGAACAAGACCTACTCGTCGACAGATGGACTGACGTCCTGACAACCGAGGAATACAGCCTCAACCGCCCAGCCAAGATCTACCCGAAACATAGAATGCTACCTCAATTCGATGAGGAGGTGCCAGAGCATATATCTCCCTTGCACAATGCGGATCGACCACCACGTGGTCGGGACATGGCGGCGGAATGACCAACCCGCGGTCGAGATAAAGCGGCAACTCAGGCCGAACAGCAGACCGCCCCACCACCCCATCAAAATAGGGACGTAAGAGTCCGGGGCCATACGTACAACCTCCGGCAGACCCTGGATAGTAGAACAGGACACACAAGATCGATCTATAGATCACGAGGATGTGCCTCGAGGCGCGACGACGGCTACATATTCAAACATGACAAACCTGACCACGCTCGAGCCGAATGCCGCCGACGGACTCCTTCAGAGCTCCGCCATGATGCGGCCTGATATAGAGGCGCCGCACACCCGCTCTGCTTCACAGATAAAGTACTGGATCATGAATTCCCCGAGGGGTTCAAGCCCGTCAATATCGAATCATACGACGGCACAACCGATCCCGCAGTTGTAGCGACCCGACCTCAGATGGTCAAGTCTCTATGCTTCAGTGTCATCCCTGGATCAGTAATGCTGACACACATAGTACTCGAAGGATTTATAATAGAGTAGCAATCACACACTTATTACAACGAATGTCTCAAGAGAGAACTTATTACAGTAAATATGGCTTAAGGCCATCTAATACGATAACAGCAGAAGGCTTGGAAGATAAAGTGAGTCCATCAACTCCAACGGCATAGCTGAGCTGCACGGCAACGACCTAACGAACCTTACTTAGTAGAGCAAGAACAGAATATGTTGCAGCCCAAAAATGGGTCAGCACATGTAATATGCTGGCAATATAACACAGTAGAGCAAGAACATAATAATGCTATCACTACATGCATATTTGGCTGGTGGAAAGCTCTATGGTTATAGTTTTTACGAAAAGCCAATTTTTCCCTACAACAAAGGAATAGATTTTAATTTAACTATCATGGTAGTTGAAACATCATTGAGAAGGTTCCTCCAACTCAATCCCAATTAAAGTGATTAACAACCCAACAATATTAATTAAAAGTGATGAGATACATGTGATAACTCAAGTACTAGATACTCAAGAATTGTCCATAACTGGGGACACGGCTAACCATGATTAGATTGTACACTCTACAGAGGTTTGCGCACTTTTCCCCACAAGACTCGATCGCCTCCGTTGGATTTCTCACACTACAGGGTGTTTGAGAAATGGATGACCTAGACACAGTCTTTCAGAAACATTAACTCTCTACTCCGGACAGACCATGCCAAACCTACATCCCACTACCTACTAATCTACCTCTTCAAGAGCTTCACGTAACTTACTTAACTATGCTAGAGCCCATAATAGCTTGTGGCTGCACACAGAAGTTTCTAGCATGAATCATCTCAGTTCCCTTTGAGCCTGGGTGGCGGTCCATAGTAAGATCACACGGGTACTCCGGGATTTACAAAAAAATACTAGCAACACTGGGTACTCCAGGTGCCTCAATCCACCCAGTTGTTTG
Organism: Triticum aestivum; assembly: GCF_018294505.1. NCBI lineage: Eukaryota > Viridiplantae > Streptophyta > Magnoliopsida > Poales > Poaceae > Triticum > Triticum aestivum. The sequence goes on along the minus strand of NC_057806.1, from coordinate 258,531,536 downwards.
ATTAAGTTGCCACCTTATGTTGAACCGTTAATTTAACAAACTCACATCTGTCATGGATTTCACTCAAACCCAAACCACGTCTACGAGCATAGCATAGCATAGTAATATAAGCAACGCGTAGAGTAACTCCCAAGGGTTTTGAATGTAACAGGGAATAGGTTCTACCTCATCAACTACTTCCCAACCCACAAGTTAATGACATCCTAATCATGCAATGTTTGAGGATTGGAACTAATGCATAAAAACTGGGTGATAAAAGGGTATGATCAAAGTGTTACTTGCCTTGCTGACGATCTGCGAAACCTAGGGACTCGTAGTAGCACGCTTCGCACTCCGGGTGTTCTATCGCAAGAAAACAATAGCATACATAAGTAACAAGCAACGATGCACAAGCAAAACTCAAATAAAATAGGTTGACCAGAAAGTTCAAAAGAACTCCGGTACGCAAAAAGAATCAAATCAAATGGAGCAACGAAACTCAAACAGCGAAAGAAAGAAGCTTCGTTTACTAATCTGAAACTAGGTCAAATTTTACAGTAGCAAAAACTTGTTTGAGTTGGTTAAACGAAAAGAGGGTTTCGAGATCAAACTCTAGGCGCTTGAATCGCCTGATTCCGACTAACGAGCGAAAAGAAAAACAGAAACTAAGATCAGATCAGAAATCGCGATCAGAAAAATCGCGGGATAAATCCGATAAAAGAAAACTCAGAAACAGACTAACGAACGAGCGTTCGTTAGCTGTAACTAATGGGCGAAAACCGTTCATTAAAACGAACGTACAGACGAACGTCTGCTAACTAGAGAACCGAAAAAAACCGGCGAAACAAAAAAAACGGATCTAGGGTTTCTAAAAAACCGGACAGTTTTTATAAAAAAACCGGCGGCGGAGTCCGGCGGCTACCTCTGGCGGGGGGGCTCCGGAGAGGCGAGGTGCGGGTGACGGGGCGCCGGCTCGCGGGGCGGCGGCGACAAGCGGCGGCGGCGGCGGCTAGGCGGCGCGGGCAGCGGGGCTTGGCGCGGCGTGGGGCGGCGGTGGCTGCGGGCGGCGGTGGTGGCGGTGGGGTGTTGGGGTTGCGGGGGCGGCGGTATATAAGGGCGGGGCGGCGGCGGCTTGGAGTAGGGGCCAAGGCGGGGCGGCGCGGAGTCCAACTCGGACTCCGGTCCGAGTGGCGGCGGCGGCTGGGCCGGCCTGGCTCGGCTGGTCCTTAGGCCCAGTCAGGCGCGGGAACATTTTTTTTAAATAATTTCGCCTACCGAAATAAAATCCTAGAAAAATAAATAAAAATCTAAAAATGCCAAAATAAATTTTCACCATCTAAATAAAATATTTAGAACGAGATGAACATTTTCTTGGCCCTAAAATGCAATTTTGAAAAACATGCAATTTTTTCTAATGCAAACAAAATTGCAGAAAAATCCAAATAAAACAAATATTTGATTTTAATGTTTTTCCTCCAATATTTCAATCATCTTGGAGAAGTCATATTTTCTCCTCTCATATATTTTAGTATGAAATATTTTTGGAGAGAAAAAAATTGAAACCAAAATCCTCGTTTCAAAATTTGATAAAATCAAATTTGAAAACCGGGAAATCCCCAACTCTCTCCGAGGGTCCTTGAGTTGCTTAGGATTTTGAAGATCGCGAGACGAAATGCAAATAAAATATGATATGCAATGATGATCTAATGTATAACATTCCAAATTGAAAATTTGGGATGTTACATCAGTATGGATCGAGGATTTCATTCTCCACATCCACATGGCCCGAGGAGACGACCTCCACGCCATCAAATACCTCCCATTAAAACTCAAAGGACCAGCTCGGCACTGGTTAAATAGCCTGCCTGAGAACTCAATCGGCAGCTGGGAGAACTTGGAAGAGGCTTTCCTCGACAACTTCCAAGGAACTTATGTCCGGCCACCTGATGCCGATGACCTAAGCCACATAGTTCAACAACCCGGAGAATCGACCAGAAAATTCTGGACTAGGTTCCTGACCAAAAAGAACCAGATCGTCGATTGTCCGGACGTCGAGGCCCTAGCAGTCTTCAAACACAACATCCGGGACGAATGGCTAGCACGCCACCTCGGACAAGAAAAGCCAAAGTCAATGGCAGCCCTTACGGCACTCATGACCCGCTTTTGCGCAGGCGAGGACAGCTGGCTGGCTCGTAGCAAAAACACAACCAACGAGGTGGGCCCTACAGAGGCCAAGAACAGCACCGGCAAGCTCTGGCGCAATAGACACAAACGCAGAAGCAATGGCGACAACACCGAAGACACCACAGTCAACGCTGGATTCAGCGGCTCCAAGTCCGGCCAACGGAAGAAACCCTACAAAAGAAACAACAAAGGACCTTCCAGCCTGGACCGCATACTCGACCGCTCGTGCCAAATTCACGGCACCCTGGATAAGCGAGCCAATCATACCAACAGGGATTGTTGGGTCTTTAAGCAGGCTGGTAAGTGAAATGCCGAAAACAAAGAAAAGGGGTCAGACATCGAGGACGAGGATGAAGAGCCCTGGCAGCCGAACACCCGGGGACAGAAGAAATTCCCCCTCCCTCAAGTCAAAATGGTGAACATGATATACGCCACGCACATTCCCAGAAAGGAGCGCAAACGAGCACTTAGGGACGTCTACGTGGTAGAGCCAGTCGCCCCAAAGTTCAATCCATGGTCATCATTTCCGACCACCTTCGGTCGACAAGATCATCCGACTAGTATCCGCCATGGTGGTTCGGCCGCACTAGTCCTGGACCCAATCATCGACGGATTCCACCTAACATGAGTCCTGATGGATGGCAGAAGCAGCCTCAACCTGCTGTATCAGGATACAGTATGGAAGATGGGCATTAATCCCTCGCGAATCAAACCAACAAAGACTACCTTTAAAGGAATCATACCAGGTGTAGAGGCCCGCTATACGGGCTCAATCACGCTGGAGGTAGTCTTCAGTTCTCCGGACAACTTCCGAAGCGAAGAGTTAATCTTTGATATCACCCCCTTCCGCAGTGGCTACCATGCACTGCTCGGACGAACCGCGTTTGCTAGATTTAACGCAGTGCCACACTATGCTTATCTCAAGCTCAAGATGCCCTGTCCACGCGGCGTCATAACAGTCAATGGCAATACGGAACGCTCCCTCCGAACAGAGGAGCAGACCGCCGCCCTAGCAGCTAAAGCACAGAGCAGCCTTCTCAAGCAGCATTACAACCCAGCTGCCGAGCCCCTGGACACCATCAAGCGGGTCCGGACTACACTGCAATAGGACAACTCGGCTCATCAAGAGCTCGACTAGCAATTCGGCCTTCGTCCCATCCCCAACATGGTAGTGGCATTCGTACCACACGTACACAATTATGCACTCAAAATTCCATGGACATCGACGGAGGCACGAGATAACCCGGGGCCTACAATCCGGCTAGACCGATCCCGGACACACAGACTTTTACTTCTTTTTCTTGTTTCAGGCACCCTTTTCCGCGGGCTTGATGTCAAGTCCTTTAGAAGGACTGAAATACAATGGAGGCAAGCGACACAGGTGTGCAGGGTAACCTTTATACGTTCTTCTTGATGGTATTCATACTTATTTCTTAGGACCCGCACGCTGTGCCCTATTGATGTCGGCATGTTAAATGGCCAGATACTTCTTACACCATCTGTACAAGATACGCCTTGATGTATCCATCCAGTTATAATAAAATGGTTCGTGGCCCAGTTCATGTGGTTTCTGCTTCTTACTTCGTTCTTATTTTCGACCCGCTTATTTGTTGCATCGACACTCTTTTATGTTTAATATTCGCCAGGGGCTACCTGTCGCCCCATAATACGGCAACCCAGTCTGAACACTTTTTATATATGTTCGGCACCCCGAATTTAGCATTATATGCATTGGCTCTGAATCATGTCTTTGGTCAATAGTTGGGCTGCCCGGTCCTATGCTTGCTACCCTACGTTCCGCTCCATCGGCTAGGGTAGTAAAGGGAGAACTACTGCAATTGTGCCCTGGCTTTGACCAGACGAGCACCTCAGTAGAGAAAGCCGAAAACTGACTGTCATGATGTGACGAGAGCCGATCAGCTACTCGAGGGTTACAAATCGTTGGAGATTTTTTCCATGTTACGCGAGAGATCGGAACTTCCCGATCATATGCTGACAGTACCCTGGATTAAACCAGGGGTTCCACCCATGCTTTATTATAAAATTCCTATGGCTAAGTGAGGGCGTTAAAGCCATAAAGTCTAATTGCCTTGTTCATTGCGCTAAACACCTCCTTCAAGGACCATGTAATTGGATCAAGATTGTTTAGATTCCATCCCGAACACCTCCATACTATCTATGTGAGGGCAGAAGCTGACGACTGGCCAACCCTCAGATTACATACAACACGGCCGCACAGGAGGAAACAATTCAAAGCATAATGAAATTACTTTACAAAAACTGGATTTGTTCCCATAATACAAGACAAAGGCAACATAAATACATTTATTCAAATACAATGTCTTGCGAACATTGCGCCGCCACAAGTCGAGACCCTTCTACAACATCCTCGAAATATCACTCGGGTGTGCGGTGCTCCTTGCCCTCCGGCGGCCCGCTAGCGACTTCAACAACGTTCATCTTCGCCCACAGCATCTTGCAGCGAGCGAAGGCCATACATGCACCTTCAATACAGACGGAGTGCTTGATAACGTCCAGCCGAGGACAGACATCCACCATCCGCTTCACGAGTCCGAAGTAGCTACTAGGCATAGCTTTGGCTGGCCACAGCCGGATTATCACATCCTTAATGGCTAGTTTGGCCACCCTATGCAGCTCCACCAGCTGTTTCAGCTAATCGGTGAAGGACATGGGATGCTCTGGTGCTGCATACTGCGACCAGAAGAGCCTCTCCAAAGAACCCCCTCCTTTGGCTCGATAGAACTCCACGGCGTCTGATACACTGCGTGGCAAATCCGCAAAAGCCACTGGGGAACTCCGAACCCAGTTTAGTAAAAGGGACTGCTTCTCCGCATACTTGCTTTGCATCTTAAATGCCTTACCCGCTATGATCTTCTTGGCCTCCTGGATCTCCTAGAGGGCGGCCTGGGCCTCATTCCGTGCGGTCTCTGCACTCTGACGAGCCTTGGTGAGTTCGGTCCCTCGAACCGACGCATCATGCTCCAGGGCCTTGCATTTTTTGACCGCATCTTGGAGCTCCTGGTGGACTTCTTTGACCCAGGCATTTAGCTTCTTACGGGCGACTTGCTGCTGGACAACCTGCTCCTCGGCCTCGTCCAAGGCCTTCCTCAGGGCCTCGACTTCGGTCGCGGCTTCTGCACATATCACAATACCGCTGTCAATATACAACGTTTATCCCTTCCCGAACATATAGCATGTCGTTCCTCACCTTGTTTGTCCTGGAGCCAAACCCTAACCTCGCTGAGCTCGTTCTCGGTCCGCTCCAGCCTCTGCTTCAGCTCGGAGACCTCGGTAGCATGCGAGGTCACGGCCAACAGGGACGCCTGCTTATCGATACATATTCAGTCAGCCTCTTATAATTAAGGATTGATCCCTTGTCTGGTTCTCCCTCGACCACCGGATAGCGTCTCAGGGGCTATGGACTATACGGTTTTTTTCTCTTTCTTACCTCGAAACCTGTTAACAGGCTGCTGCAGGCTTCAAGTCCGCTCTTAGCAGACTGAACCTTCTCGATCACCGCACCCATAAGGATACAGTGCTCGTCCATGATGGAGGCGCTTCGTAGCGCCCCCATCAGGTCATCTGGCGCTCCTGGATGGACAGGAGCCACCGGTGGAAGCGATGCACCCCCCTCCTTCAAAGGAGGTTGCTCGCCTGATTCCGGAGCCACATTGGTCTCCAGAATCGTATTCGGCTGAGGGCTGAACTGGATACAACCCTGTTTGCCAGTCTTCATGGGGATTGATTCCCCCATGTGTCCGGCAGTGGAGATCCCGCCTTGTGGCACCTCCCGGACAACATCCTGGGCTCCTCCCTTTGGAGTGGTCCTCCGGGATTACACTTCGGTGTCGTCCCTGGCCCCGGGGGAGTAAGCAGGCGGTGGCAACATGCTCGCCATCTCCGATGGAGCCAACGAACCTCTAGATGAGGATCGCTGGATGAGGTCACGGGCCGGACTGCGATAGTGTGGATTAACCATATTAGAATAATAAAAAGGAAGGGCTGGATGTGCGCGTAAATAAGCCATGTCACTTACGATGCGGCCTGGGGCCTAGTGCGTGCGCGATGTTCCGGAATGCTATCGACGTCCCACGCGGTGTCGACCGCTCGGGCGCGCTTCCCCTTTTTGGGCGCTTGCGCCTCCAGATGTGTCGAGGCCACCCTCTTCTTTTTCTTCTCCTCTGGAGGAGGGTTGTTTTCCTCCTCCTCCTCTTCCTCGTCGTTGTCCTCAGGGATGGAGGAATGGGCCTCGTCGTCTTCAGACATCGCGTCTAAAGTGCCCTTGCGACGGGGGCCACTCTTGGCCCCCTTGGCCTTCTTCTCCGGTGCCGTATATGGCGCCGGTACCAGCATCCTCGCCAAGCGCGCGATGACTGGTTCTTCGGGCAACGGAGACGGACACTGGATCCGCTTTGCCCTCTCCACCCATTCCTGAGAGAGCAATACTAAGATCTCAGACATCATCCTCGAAACATTTCAGTTGGGAATACGTCAAAATTAACATATCTCGATGGCAGGGCGGTTACAATTGTGACCACGGTCTGAGTCCGTGGCCGGTGGCTTCTCGTTGCCCTTAAAGAGCAACTTCCAGGCCCCTTCATGAGAAGTGTCGAAGAGCCTTCTCAGGGTCTGGTCCTTCTTCAAATTGAAGTCCCATAAAGGGCGGCTGTGGCGCTGGCACGGAAGAATCCGGCGGATTAGAATCACCTGGATAACGTCGACGAGCTTGATGTCCTTGGTCACCATGCTTTGAACGTGCGTTTGCAGCGCTATCAGCTTGTCAGGTGCACACCAATCTGAACTCTTCTCAACCTAGGAGGTGTGTCGCATGGGAGCGTTGGAGCGGAATTCAGCAGCAGCGGCCCACGTGGTGCCGCAAGGTTCTGTAATATAGAACCACTGCTTCTGCTCCTTTACTGTCTCAATAAAGGTGCCTTTGGGCCATGAGACGTTGGATAGCTTGCTCACCATGGCCCCTCCGCACTCCGCGTGCTGTCCCTCCACCACCTTCGGCTTCATGTTGAAGACTTTGAGCCACAGCCCGAAGTGGGGATGGACACGGAGGAAGGCCTCGCACACGACGATGAATGCCGAGATGTTGAGGAAGGAATTCGGGGACAGATCATGGAAATCTATCTCGTAGTAGTACATCAGCCCACAGACAAAGGGGTGGAGTGGAAACCCTGGCCCGCAGAAGAAATGGGGGATGAACACCACCCTCTCTGTGGGCTCCGGCGTGGGGACAACTTGCCCCTCGGCTGGTAGATGATGGGCGATCTCCTTCGCCAAATATCCGGCCGCCCGGAGCTTAGTAATGTCCTCCTCCTTGACGGATGAGACCATCCACTTGCCCTGACCACCAGATCCGGACATGGTTGCTTGAGTGGAAAGGAGATGAGAGCTTGGGCGTTGGAGCCTAAGATCGGAAAGGCGGAGACAGAGAGAGAGCATGAGGAGAGGAAGAGGGAATCTTTATCCCCTTATAAAGGCAGCAAATATTAAACGCCTCCCCACTCGCCTTAGGGTTCTCCTATTCCCTAGGACCGTATAAACGACACGGTTGAGTTACCCATGCCTGGATTGATGAGAATCCCGCAATAAGGGGGCATGATCTCTGTTTCGACAAGACGTGCCAATAGCAACCACGTCTCGAAGCGTGGGATGGCAGAAGAAAAATGGTTCGAAATTATAACCGGACAGACGTGATGTCGAGTTGAAGAAAAAAGGGCTGTCAACAGATTAAATTTGTGCAAATACTATATTCTCTCTGTGGTTGTGTATGGTGCGCGTAGTAGGTCAGGATACTATCATTGCATCCGAGGACTATCTTGGAGTTCGAAAAAGGGGAACCCTCCTTACAATGTCGAAGACAATCAACACGTCGGACTCCTCGTCATTAAAAGTCAGGTTCAGGGGCTACTGAGGGAGTCCTGGACTAAGGGGTCCTCGGGCGTCCGGCCTGTTATCCATGGGCCGGACTGATGGGCTGTGAAGACATGAAGGCCGAAGACTGCACCGTGTCCAGATTGGACTCTACTTGGCGTGGAAGGCAAGATTGGCGACCGAAGATTCCTTCTTATGTAACCGACTCCATGTAAACCCTAGATCCTCTCGGTGTCTATATAAACCGAAGGGGGTAGTCCGGAAAGGACATCACATATACTCATTACCATAGGCTAGACTTCTAGGGTTTAGTCATTATGATCTCGTGGTAGATCAACTCTTGTAATAATCATATTCATCAAGATCAATCAACCAGGAAGTAGGGTATTACCTCCATAGAGAGGGCCCGAACCTGGGTAAACATCGTGTCCCCTATCTCCTATTACCATCGATCCTAGACGCATAGTTCGGGACCCCTACCTGAGATCCGCCAGTTTTGACACCGACAACATCCAACAGTCCAATTGCTAGAATCATTTGTTGATTAAGTTGACAAAGCTCCGCGTACACGTCTGCTTAGTAGGCCCACAAGTCAGCCACCGAATCTGTCGGGTCCTAGTTGTCATCAGGAGGAATAGTTTTTTTTCACATAACAAGGAGGCACTTCCTTCCATGCGAAGATACAACCGGTGGATCCTAGCTGTCCGAGGGAGGAAACAACTTAATAAGGGGGAACTTTCCTTGTGTGTGACCATGGACCTCATGGGTCCCAGCCGTTAGGCTCTCCACGTACAGTCCTCTTCCCATGACTCTTGTTTGTCGACCACGCCGCGCTGAGCGCAGCAAGGCAGTGGACGACGACGAGGCCCCAGACTGGAATGACCCAAAGATGGGGAAGACGCAGTAGTGGAGTCGCAGACAGAGAGGAGTGGGAAACTTGACTAGTTCGGGTGCGGGGCGGGCCTACACTCGGCAGAGAATAATAGGAGGTGCGGAGTGGAGGGATGGCCGGGCCATGAGCAGGGTAGCATTTCTCCGCGAGTCGCGCAAAACAACGCCACTGGACACCGGAGGCTAGAGCTAGTGGTCCCGACAGCACTAGGGGAAGAAGACGAGAGATTGAAGAAGAATGTTGGCCGTTGGATGTAAATCCAACGCCTTTCTTAGGCTTCGACCTACTGGCCCACATGTCAGCCAGTCCATTTGGTGGGCTGGGTGAAACAATGATGTAGCATCTATGCATCCCATTTATATATATGGTAGAATTTAAAGCCCATTTGCATTTTTCTCGAAATCCGCAGACTTGCTGGGCTGCGTGAAAATATCTTGTTAGGCTGGACGGAGAAATGTTATAAAAACATAAACACATGATTGCACGTCTATTACTGCATTGGTCAGTAAAATCTTTGCAAGCTTATGTATGCAATCACTAGGAGTTAACTTGCCAAGTTATATATAAACAATTATTATTATTATTTTATAAGAACTTACAATTTACGAAATAAAACATCATTTTAATTTGATGAGTTAATATGATGTGGGGTATTATTATTATTCAGGCTAGACGTGGGACAATTGAGTTGGTTCTAGGGAAAAGTACTGGGAGAAAACTCAGTTTACATCGAAAAAGAAAGTGGGAGAAACTTCATATATAGGATTAATGAAAACGAAAAATAAAGGAAGTGGGAAGGTCTATAAAATGGTTGGACGAACGACTGGTTTAACAGAACCTTATGTTGTTTCTATTGCATATATGTAATAAAATAAGATATATATATATATATATATGTGTGTGTGTGTGTACTATTATAGAAGGGAAAACATAGGTTCAGTTTTGCATTCTTATAGAAAAATAGAACTGAGTTGTGCCTCGTCTTGAAAAAACAAACATAACTTGGGCTGCTGATGTTAAAGACAAGCTAGGTTTGGAGGCCCAGAGGCCGCTTGATACCCAATGGATCCAAAAAACATTGAAACATGTCGTGGGCTGCCCATGTTAAACAACAAAACCTAGGCCATGGACCTGGTGGGCCCAGGACTGTCAGCCTCTCGACGAACAGTTGTCTCCCGATTCCTCTTGTTTTGCTGACCATGTTGGGAACGACAGACAGCGGTGTCGCAGCGAGAGCACCAAGGCGGAGGGCGACGTCAAGACCTCGGACCGAATGAACCGGAACGGGGGAAGACACAAGCGGAGGGGAGTACGAGGGTTGCCTTGTTCAGGTGCAGGGTGGGTCAATGGAGCTGCCGCCGCCGGACAATGTCTGGGAGTAGAGGGATGGCCTGGCCAACACCATAGGCTATGATGGTCAGCCGCTGTATAGGAAGAGGACGAAAGATTGAACAAAATAAAGGAATACAAATGGATAGGTGGTTGGTCCCATATGTCTGTGTACGAGACCTGCTGGGTCCACCTGAGAAGGGGAATACGTTGGGAGGAAGGAGATTCAAAGCACGACAACCGAGTGAACTAGTTTTTTTTGAAACAGACGAGTGAACTAGTTACATACATAAGCAAATTGCCACTAAAAAAGCAAACAGGTTAATGGGTTCTTAGAAGAAATATTTCGGACAAAACAGATAGTTACGACACATAGGCTAATGCATGAAACACTCAGATGATAAAGGTGCTTATAAACAGATAAAGTACAACATCTAGACCTTCCTGGCATGCTTGATCATGACACTGCGGTTGCCCATGTACTCATCGGTTACGGGAAGCAGACACGCCCTCATGTCCAAGATCCGCCTGTACATGTTGTAGCATGTGTATGTGTCCTTGGTCGTGTAGGTTATGTAGGCTAGATTCAGAGGTACCTCCCACGTGTTCAGGTCCTTGGTATCGTTGTCTTCTTTCATGTTGGCATAGCAGGGGTTGATGATGGTCTCGGCGAGGTCAACCACAGAGTCCTTCTCCTGCCCGCTGCCGATGATCTTGTATTGCTTCTGGATGTCGACCAGCTTGTTGCACCAGATGGCTGAATCATTGCGTTCTTCCTTCTCTCCACCTTAGCGAAGGTTCAGTCGGCACTGCCGATGAATTGGGCAAATGCTCCAGAACCTCTGATGGCCCTACAACAATGGTAGACGAGAACCTCGTCCTGCACGCATACCTGGGAGACCGTGATCCGCTGGTCCCTGTCAGGAGATGAATGGATGGGCACAAGGTCTAGCCCCGTGACCTTGTGCTTTCTCGTCCTGTAGGTACTGCTTGAACTCAGCGAAGCAGAGCTTCACCGAGTCCGAATCGTTGGTGTACATCACATTCAACTTGGTGCAGCCATGGGACTTAACGGAGAACTCAAAGGTGAACTCCTTGCTAAAGTCCATATCCAGCAGGCTCACCCCTCGGATCGCCATTGGAATCTCTTCAAGTGAACGAGTGGATAGGCGGTGGCAATAGTTCATTTTTCATCTCTTGGGGAACTGGATTCAACAGTAAACTGAGTGTGTATAGGTGACAACAGTTACTACCCCTCCCTCGCCCACGGCACGCCCGGCAAAACATGCACCCTCGGCGCATTCAAACGCCTCCATTAAGAAACCTATTCCGGCCACACGTCGGTTCATGAGTGGGTCTGTATTGGTACTGCAATAACAAGTGTTAGTGGTCACTTTACTTAAACTTAATTAGCTTTAATAAAAATTTATTCTTAAAACAAGCAATGCATTGGATCGTTCTATCAGTGCCACAAGATCAACATGCACGACAATTAGAATTATTATTCTCAGGACGCACACGATCAACACATTTGTCACACTTTCACACAGATAATACTACCAGGTTTGAATTGTTTGTTATGGTTGTTGTCCCCTGCATCATCATGCCATGTTTCCCAGCTTGCAAGATTCGGAACCAACAAATAAGATTCAAATAATAAGTTCATCAAAGATGCCTACACATCTCATTGATTGCCAGCTTGCAAGATTCAGAACCAACAAATAAGATTCAAACAATAAGTACAACAAATATGCCTACACATCTCATTGATTCCTAGCTTGCAAGATTCAGAACCAACCCATTAGAGCCTTTTGATAAACTAAATATCGGTATTAAATCCATCTTGGCTAGCCATGCCATACAACATCTGTAATTGAGTATTCCTGTTTGCACAGATAAGAAAGAGCCTGATTACTATAATAGTGGCACTAGTTGAAGCAAACTTTATTTCCAAAACGAGATAAGATTGCGATAGAATTGCTTTATTTAAAAATAGAACATTAGCACAGTATGACAAAGCACAATCATGTTGATAAAGGACAGTACTAACCGGTGTGAGGGGCCCTATGCCGCCACGACTCGATGTGGTGAACCTGCAACTCCACTCGGATGAGGCCAGCCTAGAGTTCCATGATTCAATTCATGCATCTTTTTCTGCAATTCACCTGAAATGAAGCAAAGATTGCATCATTCAGCTAGCAAGAAGTACTTGCTCTCGTGAGCTGGCAGGTTCTTCTTTAGTAGTTGCACTAAAATTCATCAACATTAAGGTTGGCTGTCCTGCTCATGTAAGGTGCAACTATAGTTTGCTTATCCTTTTGTGCAGTTCCACTAAAATAAAGTGCCATTGTGCTGACATTGACGACTCATCTTGCAAAAGCTAATAAAATGTTGCCTGAGATTACCAGCAGAATTTGATGGAGATTTTGGAAACTACAATCACCATTTTGTGCAGTTCCACCAAAATTGAGAGATGTTGCCCATGTGACATTTAGTTGAACTGCACAAGACACTCATTCCAAAAAAGTGTTTTGTGCAGTTCACCAAAAGGTCCCAATAGCAACAAGGTGAAAATGGATATCCTTATCTGCACAAAAAGATAGAAAGTAAACAATTGCTGGTCAATAAGAATATACAAAACATACACGAAATGAAAAGAATCATCTTAATTATATTCATGGCAATCATGCAAGGACAGTAGAAATTTTAAAATGTCAGCAATGCTTCATGTTATCGGAAGCATTACGATCAACTATGACATTCATGACATATGGGATTACTTTAATGGTGGCATTGCTTGTTTACCAGATATAGTAAATCAACAGCAGCTAAAGAGTTGGTTTAAGGGCATGGGACCATGGGGACACTAGGTCACTCAGCAGCGTAAAGAAGCACTTACTTATCATACCGGGGAAAACAGTAGGAGTACCATTTGTAACACAGTTTAATTGCATCATATCACTAGAGGCATTAGATTAACAATAACACTAGTTAGACATGTCCTTAAGGTAACAGTGTGATCGCTTCATTTTACATGCACCCTTACATTAACAACAACAAAAGGTTGGTATAAGGACATGTGACAGTGGACGCGTCAGCACAATGTACCTACAACGAGGCATAACGTGGTGATGCCGAGTTTCTTCATGCTCTGTGAGGGCAGCAAATCTAATCCTGGAGGCCTTTTACTATGTGAGGGCAGCAAATCTAATCCTGGAGACCTGTTACTATGTGAGGGCAGAAAATCTAATCCTCGAGACCTTTTACTATGTGAGGACAGTAAATCTAATCCTAGAGACCTTTTACTATGTGAGGGCAGCAAATCTAATCTTTGAGACCTTTTACTATGTGAGGGCAGCAAATCTAATCCCGGGCATACTCTGTTGGCTTGTAAACCAGCCATCACTTTCTATCCATTTTTCAACCAATAATAGATATGTTCCTTATCCAGTTTGTACTGAGTTTTCCCATTATTTCCCTTCTCAACCAAGAGACCAGTTGGGTATCCGGTCTCTACTACTTTCCTCCTGTTATTTCCTCTTTGAATCAAGTCCTAGATTCATGCTACGACTTTCCCCCTTTCTTCATTGTTTGAACCAAGTCCTAGATTCAAATGCATGAAGTAGCTTTACCTCTAATAATACTACAATTTAGGTGGATTTGGAAGAGCTGATGGAAGTAGAAAAAGATGCACATGCAGACATGTGGGGAGCTGGGGTAGTAGAGTAGGGCCACTTTCGAAGAACTTGTACCTGAGGGTCGTCGGGATGTCGGCGACGGCAGGTCCGATCTGCGCACAATACGGCAAGGAGGAAGAAGGGTCGGAGGACTTCCCGAGTCGGCGAGAATGGCACGGGTAGAGGATTGGGCCCCGCCGATAGTTGTGGGTTTCCTCCCTCGCGGACGATGACCGTGTGAACGTTGCACCTTTTAGTCCTCTACACACACTGGCCGAAGGGATCCGGCCAGATCTATGACCAACATTGAGCAGAGAGAAAATGTTGCTACCGCTGTCTTGTTTAGATATGGAGAGGATGAGAGAATGAAGAAAGCAACCCTAGTAAAGCAAGTGCTCAGGCCCATGCGTACATATATAGTGGAGTGATTATCTTTTTCTCTCCACAACAAGCGTTTCAATTTGTGTACGTGGCATTAAACAAAAGAAACACTCTATTTAAGGTGACTAACTATACAACTCTACTTACTACTAGTAGTAGTATTGTTCAGTTGTGCTCCCCGGCCCTCCATTCATTGAACAACCCCACGGGTGAATAAACATACAATACTACTAGTATTTATATAGAACAAACAAGCTCGAACTATTTTCGCATAGTTAAAAGTTGAGGGCGGGGCTTTTCCCAGGCAGTATGCATAGCGATTTTCACGTAGGCGGTTTGACAGAGAGGCGAGGAGGGTGAGGGAGTAGCGGATTCAACTTACTTACTGCTGGAAAGGTCGGGCTGTGCGATTTGACGACATGTTACTGCTGGAAAGACTTGTGATATGACTACTCACTATAGTCATGAATTACTAGCACTACGACCAGGGTGATGCCCCCTTCTGTTCTGTACTCTAATCTGGTGCATGACACGTCGACCCGGATGCTGGCTCTTCCACATGTCGGCGAAGTACGTAGTAAGAAGGAGCACAGAATCATGCAGTATATACTAGTACTACTACTCACGTCGGAGGAGTGCGAACCACGACAACCCAGTGAACCAGCAGTGCGAACCACAGCAGCCCAGTGAACCCGCAGTAGAACACATTGTGGTGATATGGCCATAAAAAACAATGTGCTACGATCTAAACTATAGCATGTACAATATATTTGCTGCAACCTCTAACATTTACCCCACCAAAATATATTCATGTCTTGACCAGATGAGTATGCAAACTACAGTCACCAGGATGACAGGTAGGGCCAGAAAATTATTTTAATAAAAAATGCTTCGAGACGGCCTCATAGCATGGAGCCGACCCCGACGATTTTAAGCTTAGAGGCATGGTACATGCTATCCTAGCCTGCTCTACACATGAAAATGCCACACGAGCGTGCGGGCTGCGCTTGGCTCCTCGCCTCTTCGGGAAGTCGAACCATGATGGAGTACTAATGTAGTGGAGGAGTACTACAGTATGCTTCTGGGCATCTGACACCGAATGAACTGCTGCATGTCCACCGCGTGCGGGAGGGAGAGCGTGTAGCGAAAGCTTCTCCTAGTCCTGCTAGCCACCACGCTCATGGGCGAGGGAGGGACGCAGCTTCATTGACTTATTGCTCCTGCCTTTGCGTGTATGACAGGTGGGCCCAATAGGTGGGTGGCCCACCTGTCATACAACCAAAGGCAGGTGTAGTTAAGGCACGGGAGCTCAGTCCGCGACTGAGAGGACGTTGTAGTAACCAAAGTTCTCGTTGTTGTACGAGTTGACGCGACACATCAAAGCACTACACTCGATATATTCCAATAATTTGCATTTACCAATGCATTAATTACAACGCATGCATGCATGCTGTGACTCTCCTTTTGATACTTGCATGTGTTGATTTAATGCACCTTGAAGTATATGAATATGTGACGGTAAAGCTTTGTAATGCCCTGGCCCTAAAGCGAGAGATGGTTGTGCATGAGGAGGGCGAGATCATGTAGACAAAATAGGACCCGACGATGGAGCTCTCTATGGTCTCGATGGACCTCACCTTGCTCCACTGCCCCTTGTGCCTCCGCCCCTTGAAGCCTCCAGTGTATCAGGTTCGGATACACCTCATCCGTTCGGCTGATCGAGCAAGGTGCAGGTTTCTTGATTGATGTGATGTTCGATTGATTTGTGTAGTGCAAGGGAGGGCACCTAGCCTGTGCGGACTACCGCGTCGAGCGCCCTGGGAACCAGCGGCAGTGCCAGAAGTGCGAGCGCGGCGGTGGCTTCGATGTGCGGAACACATCGGTGGATGTCGTCCTCTCCTCGGTGAGGGTGGAGTGCCTACACAAAGGCTGTGGGCTCTACGTCACTTACCACAAGCTCGCCGATCACCAGAGCATGTGTCCGCTCACGCCATGCAAATGCCCCATGCCCGTCTGCGGCTATCAAGGCCCACCGCAAGTGCTCTCCCACCACATCAGCACCATGCATCCCATGCCCATGCACAGGATCTAGTACGGGAAGGTGCTCTAGCTGCAAGTTCCACTATCGGAGCCATGGCTCTTGCTATTCACGGAGGAGGCCGACCGCGAATTTTTCTTGGTCGACGGCATGCTCGACATCGGCGCGCCTATCGCCGTGTCAGTCGTTTGCATTAGAGCGGGGGCGTCCCCACTGCCGCACTACGTGGCCAAGCTATGGGCGAACGGCCAGCCGGGGGAGCCCAAAGGCAGGAATGAGGGAGTCCTGGACTAAGGGGTCCTCGGGCGTCCGGCCTGTTATCCATGGGCCGGACTGATGGGCTGTGAAGACATGAAGGCCGAAGACTGCACCGTGTCCGGATTGTACTCTACTTGGCATGGAAGGCAAGCTTGGTGACCGAAGATTCCTTCTTATGTAACCGACTCCATGTAAACCCTAGATCCCCTTGGTGTCTATATAAACTGAAGGGGGTAGTCCGGAAAGGACATCCCATATACTCATTACCATACCCACATAGGCTAGACTTCTAGGGTTTAGCCATTATGATCTCGTGGTAGATCCACTCTTGTAACACTCATATTCATCAATATCAATCAAGCAGGACGTAGGGTTTTACCTCCATAGAGAGGGCCCGAACCTGGGTAAACACTCTGTCCCCCGTCTCCTGTTACGATCGATCCTAGACGCACAGTTCGGGACCCCCTACCCGAGATCCACCGGTTTTGACAATGACATTAGTGCTTTCATTGAGAGTTCCACTGTGTCGTCGATGAAAGGCTCGATGGCTCGCCTTGTCATTAAAGACAATATTACCGCAGGGGTAGTTTTGGCCTCAGGCCAAACTCTCCAGCTGGGCGACTTTACTATGATCGCCCGTTCGGCCGCAGGGCCCACGATGACCTCTCGGGCCATCGAAAATCCCCTTCGCATCAACTCCGAGCACTCCAAGCAGATGGAGCCGGTTGAGTTTTCTTCCTTAAACGATCTCCTAGATCGCATCTCTGCTTTGGGAAGCGCCACAGATTACGATCAGATCGGGCCTAAAACCGATCAGGGAGAAACCGAAATCCCACCGATCATCCACCAGATCGTTGCAGTCCTGGAGCAGGACGGCAAGTCTTCTTCTATATTGAAGACGGACTATTATCGGATCGCCGTTCATGAAGATCCGGATACTCACCCACGAAAGGACGCAACCAGACCTCCGAATATAGCATCGGACGACGGTTCCAAACAGTCAGAAGATATTCTGAAACCCAGACTGTCTAGTCCGGAAGGTCGTCGGACTCCGGACAACCGGTTAGGTCGGGGTTCAGATTTAATTCCACCCACCCGAATATAGAGGCTCTCATGAGCATAAAACAACAATCTCAGGAGAAGGTCCACCACTTTTGGGCCAGATTCCTCCTTGTCAAGGACAAGGTAAAGGATTGCCGTGACGAGGACGCAATATCACCGTTCTGCAAAAACTGTGCAGATGAAGGAATCCTCAACGCCATCAATCGCCGCCGCATACTAAAATTTACTGACTTAGCAACCATCGTACAAAAATACTACGTGATGGAAAGCGCCTGGGAAATTCGGGTAGCTCGATGGGAACCACCAATCCCAACCCAACTTCCCCTACAGGCAAAAAGGGCGTACCCTCATGGCATGCCCAAGCCAACAGTCAAAAAACACAAAGCCACTACACGGAAAGGCACTGTTCTGGAAGGGTGGCTCGATGGCCCATGCAAAATACATACAACAACAGATACCGTGGCAACCCACAGCCTTAGAGCATGTTAGATACTACGACAGGTAGCCAAGAGCGGGGAGGACATCCTTATCTAGGACGCCCCCGAACAACACCCCCAGAAGAAGACGGCCCAAGAGTATTGACAGTCTTCGAGACATTCGCTTCAAATAACAAGCGCAAAAGGGCACTTCACGAGCTGAATGAAGTCTGCCAAATTGCTGTAATAAACCCATGGAACGACACAGCTATAACATTCAACGCCAGTGACGAACCAAAGTACAGAACAACACGAGCACCAGCCGTGTTAGTCCTCGGCCCCATCGTGGATGGGTTGCGACTCACCAAGGTCCTCATGGATGGCGGCAGCGGATTAAATCTCATTTATGAGGACACACTCCATATAATGGAAATAGACAGGAGTCGCATCAAACAAAGTACCTTTTTTGTCCACTAGTTTCTGGTACTCCAGAGCGGAGTAGAGCAGTTTGGTAGCTCACGAGGCTCATAACCTTGAGGTCACGGGTTCGATTCCCGTCTCCGCACTTAGCAGTCTGTATAAAAGGACTATTCTATTTCTCTAGATATGTATGGTAGAGGGGCGTATCCAACCCTTTTTTATTCATTAGTTCCCGGCCCTAGAGGGCAAAATTGAGCAGTTTGCGAAGTCACTTGCCTTCAAAAAAAGAAGGCGCAAGGCCTCTCCCTACCCTGCAGAAAGCATTAGCTCTCCCTGAAAAGGAGGTGATCCAGCCGCACCTTCCAGTACGGCTACCTTGTTACGACTTCACTCCAGTCGCAAGCCTAGCCTTAGGCATCCCCCTCCTTACGGTTAAGGGTAATGACTTCAAACATGGCCAGGTCTTATTCAAATTCAAAGCGCTTCGTAATCTTCAACCAGTTCTGTGCTTCAATATAATTTCCCGGAGTAAGCGCTATAGCTTGTTTCCAATATTCAACAGCTTGATCAAACCAAGCTTCCGCAATTTCCGAATCACCCTGTAGAATGGCTTGTTCTCCTCGGTCGGAATAGGAAGTTCCTTCCCTTAGAACCGTACTTGAGAGTTTCCTACCTCTTTTTTTTGTTGTTTCTTCGTAAACAATCTTCTTGCTTACCATTAGCATCTTCTAGAACTTTTCTGGAACGAATCCACTTTTCTAGGAAGATGGAACATTTTGGGATAATGTACCCTGGTTTTTCTCGGAAAACCCTATGGTTCTTTATGGATCCTCTTTTCGATTTCAGGACTTTTAGCCCCGGTTAGTGAAGGACCAGAGAAGCTTTCTAGTTATGAATCGGGTATAGAACCCATGGGAGGAAATAAAGAAATATCTCCTCGGGATGGCAGAATATCTTCTTTAAAAAGTAGCTTAGTCCCATCTGCTATATCTTGAAGCAGGCCTAGGGGGCCAGCATATTCAGGACCAATACATTGTTGTATCGACGCAGATATTTCTCTTTCTAACCACACAATTACGAGTACCTCTATTGTTATTCCCAAAAGGAGGGTCAAAATGGGTAGAATCGATATCAGTCTCGATTTTGATACATATAAGGTGTCCTACGGATAATGCAAATTGAAGCTATTTGATGTCTGACTCAGGCCTATATGACCGATCGATCGAAATACTCCAAGACTCCACCTTTGTCATATATTCCATATATCACAACACAACCTTCCGGGGAATTATTCCTAGTCAGGAGGCGCGGTGCGCGGGCAAAATCACACTTGACATGGTATTCGGATCACCGGAGAACAATCGGTCCAAAGAAATACCCTTCTCGGTGGCCCCTTTCAGCAGCGGATATCATGCCCTGTTGGGGCGGGATGCTTTTACACGCTTCCAAGCTATACCTCACTACGAATATATGAAGCTCAAAATGCCCGGACCAAATGGTATAATCACTCTCGACAGTGATCCGGACATAGCGCTCCGCGCTGAAAACAAAACCGCATCCTTAGCCCTGGAGGCGCTTTCTGAAGCCCTCGCGGCCGAAGAATTAACCGCACTATGCTCCACAGTGGACAGGGACGACGTGATCCTCAACAAACGCCCCAAATCCACCTCTTTCAAACCGGCAGAGGAAATAGTCAAATTCCAGGTCCACCCAACAGACCCCAAGAAGACAACATCCATAGGAGCTCAACTGAACCCAACAGTTGACGCCACACTATGAGAATTCCTGCGCGAAAACTGGGACATATTTGCCTGGCACCCTTCGGACATGACAGGGATCCCACGCTAGCTGGCCGAACATAGCCTCAATATATTAAGGGTTTAAACCGGTTAAGAAAACACTGCGGCGCTTTTCCGAACCCAAGCGACAAGCCATGGGGGAGGAGTTGGCCAAACTCACCGAGGCCGGATTCATTAGAGAAAATAAACATCTGGACTGGCTGGCAAACCTGGTGATGGTACCAAAGAAGGACAAATCCTGGCGCCTGTGCGTCGATTTCAAAGACCTCAACAAAGCCTGCCCTAAGGATCCCTTCCTCCTCCTCCGCATTGATCAAATCATTGACGCCACCGCAGGACATGACTCACTGTGTTTCCTTGATGCATACTCCGGATACCATCAAATCAAAATGAAAGAATCCGATCAAGCTGCAACAACATTCATTACCCCATACAGGCCATTCTGCTTCAATACCATGCCCTTTCGGCTCAAGAACGCCGGCGCCGCATATCAATGCATGATTCAAACATGCCTGGAGAAACAGATTGGCAAAACAGTAGAAGCTTATGTTGATGACGTCGTCATCAAAACCAGGCACGTGGAAACACTAATAGACGACTTACATGTTACCTTCGACAACCTCAGGGCATATGACATCAAGCTCAACCCGGAAAAGTGTGTCTTCGGTGTCCCCACTGGAAAACTGCTGGGCTTGATCATCTCCAATAGGGGAATTGAAGCAAACCCAGCCAAAATCCGAGCTTTGACACAATTGGCTAAGCCAACAGACCTCAAACAAGTTCAAAAACTTGCAGGTTGTGTGGCAGCTCTAAGCCGCTTTATCTCCAGATTAGGAGAAAAGGCACTGCCACTCTATCGCCTTCTACGGCGAACCGACCACTTCGAGTGGACGGACGCGGCAACAGTCGGACTGGAAGAAATAAAAACCCTTCTTGCGAGCAATCCAATCCTGGACGCACCAAACACCGATGAACCGATGTTATTATACATATCGGCAACACATCAGGTGGTGAGCACCGTACTCGTCGTTGAACGAGAACAGGACGGACATAAATTCCCGCTTCAGAAGCCAGTATACTACGTGTCTACTGTGCTTACACCATGCAAATCCTGGTGCCCTCATTATCAAAAAATAGCATACGCGGTCTTCATGGCATCCTGAAAGCTCCGTCACTACTTCCAGGAGTGTTCGATCATGATGGCCTCCAAAGTACCACTCAACGACATTATAAACAACCGCGATGCATGGTGTCATTGAACTCTTGCCATTCGACATCACATACAAACCACGTCGAGCTATCAAATCCCAAGTTCTGGCCGACTTCATCGCCAAATGGACAGAGGCCGAGCTCCCTAGAGAGTATGACACATACTCCAATTGGGTAATGCACTTCGACGGCTCCAAAATGCTGGCAGGGTTAGGAGCGGGTGTCATTTTAACGTCCCCCACCGGAGACATCATCCAATATGTTCTACAAATACTATACAGAGACTCCAATAACGCAGCCGAATATGAGGCCTTATTGCATGGTCTCCGGATGGTTGTCTCCATGGGGATACAACGCCTAGAAGTGCGTGGGGACTCAAACCTTGCAATATCTCAAATAAATAGAGATTTTGACACTAAAGATCCGAAGATGGCAGCGTATCGCAACGCAGTCATAAAAATGTCGGCCCGGTTCGAGGGGCTCGAGTTCCATCACGTGTCTCGAGAAAGTAATCAAGCGACCAATGTTCTTGCTCGTATTGGCGCTAAGCGCGACCCCGTCCCACCTAATGCCTTCCTGGAAAGGCTCTTCAAGCCATCCGTGGTGTGGCAGGGGGAAAACGGCAACACTAGTCCGGACCCAAACATAACCCCAGATCCCGGAAACATCGACATAACACCATCGCCGCATCTCATCATGGCAGTCATTGCCCCATGGACCAAACGCTTCCTAGCCCACCTTAATAGGAAGGAGCTTCCTAAGGACCAGAATGAGGCCCGCTGCATTGTCCGACGTTCAAAGGCCTACAAGGTTCATGACGGAGAACTCTACAAGAAAAGCGCCACTAGAGTCCTTCAACGATGTATATTCGAGGAAGAGGGGCGGCAGCTCTTGGCTGAAATTCATGCCGGACTCGGCGGTCACCACGCCGCAGCTCGAGCCCTTGTTAGCAAGGCCTTCCATATAGGGTTTTATTGGCCGACGGCTCGAGCGGATGCACAGGACCTTGTCCAACATTGCGCCGGATGCCAAGTCTTTGCCAATCAAAGCCATATGCCTCCCACTGCCCTACAAACAACCCCATCACTTGGCCTTTCGCGGTTTGGGGACTCAACATGGTTGGACCCCTTAAAGGGGAAGCCATAAGAAAAATATCTGCTGGTTATGGTGGACAAATTCACTAAGTGGATAGAGGCTAAACCAGTCAAAATGGTTGAGTCCGGCCCGGTGATAGACTTCATATCCAATGTTGTGCACCATTATGGTGTCCCACACATCATCATCACTGACAACGTCTCCAATTTCACAGCCGACGAGGTAAAAACCTGGTGTACTACTCTGGGTATCAAACTCGATTACACCTCCGTCTACCACCCACAAACCAATGGTCAAGTAGAACGCGCCAACGGTATTATTATGAGCGACATCAAGCCCAGACTAGTGGGGTATTTGAAAGAATCAGACAAACACTGGGTTGAGGAGCTCGACTCCGTACTCTGGGGGCTGCGGACCACGCCCAACCGTACTACCGGATACACACCTTTCTTCATGGTGTATGGTGCAGAGGCCGTATTGCCCTACGATATTATTCACGACTCACCTAGAGTGCGTATGTACGAAGAGAGAGAAGCCGAGCGTGATTGGCAGGACAGCCTAGATGCCCTGGAGGAGGAACGCGATGTCGCAAAAGCTTGTTCAGCAGTTTGCCAACAGCAAGCTCGAAGATATCAAAGCAGAGAAGTACGGGCCAAGACTTACAACGTCGGCGAACTCGTTCTACGCCTCCCGGAGAAGAAAAAGGACAAACTCAAGCCCAAATGGGAGGGTCCCTTCATAATTGACGAAGTTCTCACCGGAGGAGCGTACCGTCTTCGCGATGCATCAGACAATCGCCTCAAGCCGAACCCCTGGAACGCGGCCAAACTCTGGAGATTCTACGCCTAGCGTTAAACTCATTGTTCGTCTCTCCTCCCTTGTAGTTTCCATTATTTTCTCTCTCTTTTCTGATTACTTTCTTTCTCGCGCTTTAAAAGCTTTAAGTACGGCTAGACCGCACATCATTAGCAGATACATCTTTAAACATGTACGCCACTTGTACCTGGGGGCTTCTCGGATAGATGTTGTTGTCATTCCTTGAGCATCAAGCTCCTCACATATGAGTTTTTCCATATGTACCTTTTCTTCGCCACTATATGCATCGATATGACTTAAGTTTTGGCCAAGCTGGGTTGCCTGGCTCCTGTGCTTATGCCCTACATTCCCGTTAGTTCGGCTAGGGCATAAAGGGAGCACCTCTGCGATTGTTACTGCCGGGTCATCCGGACGTGGTACCTCAGACTGGGTGAAGCCGAAAGCTAGCGTTCTTAAGGGAATATTCGGTCGGTGATTTAAAGATGTTTTCTAAACTCACTCCATTGTGCACCCCCAGAAGTTATACGAACTATGGTGCTCACATCACAATCCCGACATGTACATTAAATGCATGCACACCCAGGGAAAGGAACCCTTAACATAAGTATTCTCTCTGGAAGATGTTTCTTATGATATCCATGTAATATAACATAGCTAGCCAGATACAACTTGTCTGTTCAAGCAACTATGACCCCTACGCCTAGTTTTCCAAGCATACCCCGGCCTATTCGGCTGCGACGGTATTCGGAAACACTCCGCACCTTAGAGTCCGGAGGTTGACGCGAAAAGGTCTGCCATGACAAATGATATACAACTCAGCTAGATGAGGAAAAGTACACAGTCACTTGGACTCGAACACCTCTTCCTCTAGACCTTCCAACAGGCAGTCTAACTCACAATCTTGTTGAGAATATTTGGCGGCCACCTCTACGTGGTCATATACTATACTAACAGGAATTTCTTCCCCATTCGGCCGTACCGGCCCGACGTGAGCCATGTGATTAGGATCCATCTTGGTATAGCGCGTCTTCACCATGGCTCAGGCCTCTCGCGCACCCTCTCGGCAGGCAGATATCTTCCACAGCCGGATACGCCGCCGCGCTCCTTTGAATAGCTCTACCAGCTTCTCCATGCTTCCCGGAGGGGAGTTGGATGGCCATAAAGCCTTGGCTACACTCTGCATAGCCTGCCGAGCTTGCTCGTGCAACTGCGACAGCTCCCGCAGAAGATCATTTGATGATCCGGACACTTCCTCTTCAGGGCGGATCGTCAACAAACCTGCAATTACAGCTATATCAGCTACCGCTACCTCCAAACTATTGTAAGATAAAAGCGGCCACATACTGAATATGCCACCTTAGAGCTTCTTGTTCTCCTTCACAGAGTCGGCTAGCTGCGCTCGCACATCTTTCAGTTCTTCGCCTAGGTTGATGTTCGAATCCTGGAGTTTCTTTTTCTCTTCAACGGCCTTTGTCAATACACGCTCGCCCGCTGCTAGCAGCTTTTTGGCTCCGTGTTCTTCGCTTCGAGCGGCGTCCAGCTGCTCTTGTACTTGGTCTAAATGACCAAACACAAAAATTAGAACCCAGATTCACACTATCGGTGTAGCCTTATGAATTTTTGATGGAGGAAAATATTACCTGGAGATGCTTTGTATTTCTCCAGTTCGGTGTTAGCAGCAAGCAGCTGGCGCTGGCACTTTTCTAGTTCCTGAGCCAGCTAGGTATTCTTCTCCGTAAGAACCTGGTTGTACATTGGTCCTTAAATTAGTTGATTCAACTCCTTTAAGTCTCGGGGGCTACTGGCATATGGTTGTCATAGTCAGACAAAGCGAATTTACCTGCACATCTTTCAGATGTTGCTTTGTGGCCCTGCTAATCCCATCTCGAGCAGCCCGGATGTACGCATCGGCTGCGTTGAAGGCGTTAAACGACTCTTCCAAAAAGCCAGGATCTTGTAAAATGGCCCGGCGGTGCCGATGATTCATAGCACTCTCCACTTCCGAGTTGGTGACCGGTACATCGTCCGAATCCTCGGCTGGAGGGCAGTCCGGCGTCGCCCCTACATCAGCCCCCGTCTTCACGGCGGGATTTGAATCCTGGCTGTGGGAAGTACGGTCGCTCAGACCCCCGGATACAGTCTGGCACGCCTTCCTCCTAACAAATGGAAAACGGGAAGGTCAATGTTGGACGTGACTGCTCAGGGGCAGGTTGGCGAATTCATACCTCTTCGATGAAGGCGTGGTCGTGTCTTCATTTGCTTTCTCTTGGAAGGATTGTCCGGCGCAGGAGCCGATCTCTTCGAAGCCGCCGAATGTCTCCCCTGTGAAGCACGATATGATGGAATGGGTGAGACGGAGTAAGAGCACTCTTTTAGAGAAGGCGATTTCTTAATTATTTACCCGAGAAGCAGGAAGAAGGCTTGGATAGTCTGCGGTAATGGCCACTTCTATGCCGTCGTAGTTGGTCTGGTAGAACACTCCCTCCGCAAGCACCACAAATATATCTGTGTCCTCTTCGAACCCGGGATCTAGCTCCCGGTTGTGGTCCTCCGGCTGTGGGGCGGGACTATAAAATCCCTCGGTGACCTTTCGCCAGTGCTGTCATAAGCAAACAAGCTAGAAGTTTATCAAAAGAAATTTGGAGATGGAAGAAGTAAAAAACGGAGGGGTCGGGCCTTACCCAGCTGGGAGGGTTATACATAGAGTACCCGTCTCTAGATTTGATGCGGAGAAATTCCTTTTCCTCCCCTTTGAAAAGTTCGGCTAATATCTTAGCCAAAGCGGCAGGGGTATCCGGACCTTCCCGGCCGCAGCGAGAAGCATCGTCCTCCCCATTATAGTGCCACATGGGAGGTCCTCTATATTGGAGCGGTTGAACCCCTCACACTATGGAAATCACCATAACCTCGATTACCGTGAGTCTAGACCGAGTGAGCTCTCTTATCCTGCTCATCAGCTGACAAACCTCCACGCCGTCTTCCTCTTCAAGACTCCGGGGACGCCAACTGTGGTGTTTCTTCAGCGGGACACGAGCAAATTCAGGAAGACCCTTTCGAATTGGGTCAGGAAGCGCACCGTCCTCTATATAAAACCATTCAGAGGGCCATTCATCAGGTGCCTTCCTTGGTGTGCGGGATGGATATCCAGTATCGATGACGCGCCAGACTTCGGCTCCGCCCACTTCAAATATTGACCCTTCGTGATTGCACGGGACGAGACAAAACAACTTCCTCCACAACTCGAAGTGAGCCTCGACGCCGAGGAAAAGTTCACATAAAGTGACGTAACCTGCAATGTGCAGAATAGAGGACGGAGTGAAGTTGTGCAGCTGGAGGCCGTAATATTCCAGAAGCCCTCGGAGGAACGGATGGTTTGGAAATTCGACGCCTCTTAGCAGGTAGGGGACAAAACACACTCGCTCCCCCCGGACGGATTGGGGAAGTCCTCTGCCTGCGTCCCCTCATTGAAGGAAGGTAGCCCCGATTGAACAGGGACTAGATCTGCATGGGGAAGGAATCCCTGCGTTTGCAACTTCGTCAAACGGCTATGAGACACGGAACACCTCTCCCACTCGCCTTTCTCTGGACCGGACGAGCGGAGGAGCTGGGAGCATTAGCCGGTTTCTCCTAAAGCAGTCTCTGGGGATTTCTACTACGTAGCGCTGAATGGATCCGGGGTCCAATCTCTTTAAATAGGCGCTCTTCCTCGCATGAAGGGGGTGTTATTCGCAAAAATACCCTGACTTTCCACATTCACTCGACACGTGGAGGACCCCTACCCGAGATCCGCCGGTTTTGACACCGACAAGGACCGACATTGTCAAGGTGGAAATGGAGGTGACAAGTAGTAAGGATCCCGAGACGTCGCCATGCAGGAGCTGACCTTCTTCACAGTTCTGCCCAAACTGCTGGCTGGGGCTAAGCTGGTGTCGCTCAACATTCAGATTGACAAGCCCATGTCCTAAATGATTCTACAGTGCCTTCTGTTTATCTTAGTAATATTCTAATATAGGGGTTAGCTCAGTCTACTTTAGCTTAAGAGATGGTGGGTTTTGGTGGCGATGCAGCAATTACTTCGACATCAGATCAGTAGTTAAAGTAATTTCCAACAGTCGAACAGATATTTTGTGTCTGTTGGATATAAAGATCCTTTGGGTAAGAAGTATAACGGCAACAACTTATATGCTTGTTTGTTCAGGAAGTGTTGCATACTTGTGCGAGTTGACGCGACACATCAAAGTAGTACTGCACTACTACTAACCACGTACTCCCTCCGATCCTAATTTCTCTGCGCATAAGTTGAGGCACAGATACGAAGGAGGGCCTGGTTGTGTTTATACTTGGACAACTCACCCGACTACGCACCAGGCAGACGAAGCTCGTGTCGTGTTGGTACCGTGTGCGGCCCGCACATTAACCAAAACCTCACGCCTCTAGCTTAGCCTCCGCATTTTGAACTTCTCAATCTCAAGGCCAAGGAGCAACGTGAAACCTATGATAGAGCCAATCAGATGGTTGAGAACACTACAATTCGTAGCTACAGATGTGTGTGTGAGAGAGGACGAGTGCGTGCGTTCACCTCTTCTCTTCCTGTATAACGTACTAAACTCGGAGTACAAGTGTATGTGGGTGGCATCGACCTAGGGAGCTAGAGATGGTGCGTGCAAGAAGTCCCAAGAGATAGGTCTAATGCGTCTGAAAAAAAAGACTAGTCTATAGCTCGCCACAAGGCTATTCCTGTCGAATGCCCCAATAATCATAACATATGTATCCGACGGTGCTAGTTATTGCATGTACACAACAGTAGAAAAAGAACTAGTACCATGGCATATGCTACACCACGGCCGAGAACACGTACCCACGTTATGCCATCCAGGAATAGTGCTGCACTTCGAAACTAGAACCGTCAATAAATTTTGAGCTTGCGTCTCGTCATCATCTACCTTGGTTGGTAAGATTTTTGAATTGACCCCTATAAACCGGAAAGGAGGTATTACTACCACGCTATATTTAATTGCAAACCTGTTCACACCGATCACAACCTAAATGGTTTCCCACTTAGGAGCGTATTAGTACTCGATTATAAATACTACTATGCCAAGATGACTGCACAATCCTCCTCAACTCCTCATCCACGAAAACAAACAAGTCATTCAGCATCCTTCCCTTGCGTCCGCCATGGCCAGCGTGAGTTCTGGGTCGAGAAATTACCACCAGGGAGAGGTGAGCATGGAAGCGGAAGCACGAGAGATGTCCCGCCTCGCCGCGAAAGCAGCCGACATGTCCCGCCGCGCGGAAGTAGCAACACAGAGGTCCTGCCGCGCCGCCGAAGCAGCACAGAGGTACCACTGCGCCGTCGATGCAGCAGACTGGTCCGGCCGCGTCGCAGAAGCAGCAGAGTTGTCCCGCCGCGCTGCAGAATCCTGGTAAAATGTCTCGCGACCAGGCTACGACTCTTATAAGCGCATGCATGCGATCGTCCATAACCAGATGGATCAGATCTCCGGCTAGGCGAGGTTGGAGGATGACATGAAAGCCTTGTTTGAACAGGCTACCGGCGTCATCCGACAACTAAGGGAGGGCAATGAGAGGCTCCGGGCCGAGCGCGACCTACTGGGGACAAAGATCGTCCGAAGTGCAGAGCGGTAGGGGGAGACCAGTGCCTTGTTGAAAAGGACTGACGTCATCGTCAAGAAACTTATGGACGAGAATGACATGCTCCGCATCGAGCACCAAAGGCTGGTGGAGGAATCCGTGGATGCTCTCAAGCAACATCTTGAGGACACGACAGAGCTCATCGCCGCTCGCCGCGGAGACTAGTTCCCGTGGCCTGTAGCAACGCATCAAGAATGTAGAGATCAGTGAGCTAGACCGTTGTCTTCCTTCTTCTTTTGCCCTTGAGTATTTCGGGCGTAGCCGCATGTGGCTTTTTTAATTATCTTCTTAATTATGTAAGACAATTATTATACACTGTCGTCGTCCTTATATATTCATCAGTCTTGCCATAAGTCGCAATAGATGCTATATAGGTCCGTTGGATCTTACATCAAGATCCGTGCAAAATTTTCTTTTCAGATTTTCTTTTTTTCTCCCTTAAATCTCAGTCGAGTGAGACATAGCCATGGCATTAAATAGAGGCTTGGGCGCCATTAATGGAGACCTTGGGAGACAGGTGGACGGAAGATGGAGGTAAAAGGGCTCTCCTCCCGATAAACACACGCAGGGGTCTGATCGCATGCCTCCCGTACTCAAATAGCTACCCTGCATGGCGCCTCCTAGCTAATAAAAAAAGGGGACGCGTGGCGGCACGTACATGGTAAATAGAACGCCCACAGTTTCAATAATACTTGTGTTTCCGATTGTAACGTGACAACACTTGTTCCAAAATGACTTTGTTGATTGTAAATGTGTGCACCTTCACAAATCGGGCAGCAAAATTACCATAGCATGTTGGTGCCATGTCATGACACCAAGCCAAGTTTCATGATTTTCATGCATGTTTTGGACTTACAGGAATTAAAAAACCAAGTTTCTCAATGTTCCCAGCCGAGCAATGATGCCCAGATGTTTGTATTTCATTCCCATTTCTGGCATGTGACCTAGAAATTTACCCGAGGACACACATGTGATTTTTCAACCAACTTTGGTGCACTAGTGTGACGCCCCGAGACCGACACGCCAGGTGTCTTCTAGTATTCGCTATCGTTGCCATGTCATTTTCTTGCGTGTCACATCTTGTCATGTCATCGTGTGCATTGCATCATCATGTTTTCAGAACTTGCATCCGTCTATGTTCCCCCAGTTCCGTCCATTGTCCGTTCTGAGCCCAGATACACTTGCACGCGCCCACAACACCTCTGAAATATTATTTTATAAGTGGCATAAAAATGTTCTCGGAATGGGATGAAAGTTGGTGTGCGGTTTTATATTAGGGTAGATAGACCGCCTGTCAAGTTTCGTCGTATTTGGAGTCTGTTTGGTAGCCCAATCGTTAAATATAGCGGCACTATAGCCGGTCACACGTTGGACATTTTCGGTCTCCGAAAACCGTCCCCGGGCCGCTCTGCTTTTCTCTCTTCTAAGCCAAACCACACACTTGACCTCCTCCGCCTAACCCTCTTTGCACAGTGCTCAGACCCCTCGTGCGCGTCCGAGAGTTGTCCCAAACCCGACCCAGGCTATCGTTACCGTTGGGTCCAGATCATCCCCAAACATCCCTAAAACAACTCCGTTTTCTTATTTGGACTTCCTAACCTATATTGTTTCTTAGCCGTCCGATTACGATCGTAGGGTCGAGGTGGCCCCTAACCTAATCTGTGATGTATTTATATTGCACCCCTAGTACATTTTGGCAAACCCTAAAAATCCTCCCTTGTCCCATCCGTCCCATCACCGCCGCCACCCACTCACCATCGTCCTCGGGATCTTCCCCGATCCACCTGCCTAACCAACCTTCTTGTCCCTTCATCATTTTAAGCCACCACCAATCCCATCTATCCATCCATCCATCGATCACCACCAACCCGCAGCTCCTCCCCACGGCTTCCAGATCGAGCAAGCTCGATCTCGACCAGCAGCCAGAGTCCATGGCCTCCTTTGCTTCTTCTCGAGCACTTCCATGGCGCCAGCCGTCCCCACCGGCGATGAGCAGAAGCACGCCTTGGATGCCTCCCCGAGCTCCAGCTCACCTCGCCGCCGTCGGGAACCGGTGTCCCGCGGCCGAATCCGTAAAGTCCGTGACCCTGCCCAACCTCCTTTCCGTTCATGTCGCCGCCGAGCCTTCTTCTGCTTCCCCTGCTGCAGGGCTCCATCGCCCCTGCTCGTCTTCACCTTGCGCATTGCGTCACCGCTCCTCCTCCTCGTGCCGGCGAGCGTGATGCCGGAGCACCGCAGGTCGCCGACGTGTCCCTCCTTTCACTCACCTCCCCCGGCTTTTGCTGCCTCGCTGACCACCGCCACCTGCAGGAGCGCCATGGCCGCCTCGTCCTGGAGCAAGCTTGTCAGCGTCCTTCATCGTCCTGTGTCTAGCACCGCCCAGATTCGTCCGCCTTCATGCCTCCCGCCCTTGCTGCTGACGAACGCGGCGACCAGCGCCCTCCTTCGCGCGTGGCACCGCGCCAGACGCCGCCCTCCGCTGCTGCCTTGCCGTTGTCCAGCCGTGCCGCAGCACCCCTGCTTCCTCTGTATCGAAGACGAGCGCCCCGCCCCGCGTCTCGCTGCCTGAGCACTACTGCCTGCCCTCGTCCCCGACGCCGGCTAGCTCGCGCCGCCAGATCCACGTCTCCAGCCTGCCCGTGCTCGTGCACACTCGCCTCCACCGGCCGTTTGCAAGTAGCAGCGCCGTTTCGGACAAGGTGAGGCACGCAGTTGCCTCACGCGTCGCTCCCATTCCTCTCTGTTCTTCTCTCATCTCTCCATCTCTCTCTATGTTGCCTCAGACCGAAGCCGCTCGAGAGCCGCCATGGTTGCGTCCCATTCGACCCTGCACGCGACTGCCTCGCTTCCTTCTATGTTTGCGTTGACCCCGCATCGATCGAGCAGCCGCGCCTACAGAGCAAGCTATCACTGTTTCAGTTTTCAATTTCGTCACACCTGCACCAGGGTATGTTTCATATTGCGTATAAAGGCTTTGTTTATCAAACTTCCATCGTAGCCCATTGGTCACTCGTGCATGCATCCATCCAGGAGGTCTTGGTTTCGACTCCCAGCTCCACATATTTTTTTGCTTGGCCTTTTATTATTAGTGTGAGATGAATTTAGCTCTTTTCATGGCATGCATAATTTCAGTAAATGCCATCGTTTCAAAATGCTAATAACTCAACGACCGTGCATCAGATTAAAATACTTTATATATGAAAAATGCTTAGATTTTCGTCTAGTTTCATAATATGCCCCTTTCATCTATGTTAAAAATGTGTAGAATGCTGTTTGTTTAATTTTGCTCATATGCCATGTTAAAATGATTTATATCATAACTTAATAACCGTAGCTTCAAATTTAATAAAAATTATATGTAAATGGGGTAGAAAAATGCATAGTTTAACATGGTGGCATTACTTTGCATGTTTTATCTTTACCTAATAATAAAGCAAATTGGGTTTCGGTCGTCTGTCATGGCATTTTTTAGAGAAGTCCCCGTGTTTTGATGAAATCAACCCGCGGTCCGGATTTAAGTCACACCCGAACCGTCATTTTACATTTTTTGAACCCCCCCTGATGTTTTAGGTAATTCATCCGCGGATCATATCTAAGTCAAACAAATGCTTTTTTAAATCATCCGTATCTTTTAAACCGTAACTCCGATTTGAACATGTTATATATGATATTTGATTAGAAAAATATGTAGAATAGGAATATGAGATTATTTTTACCTGTTAAGTATTTAAAATATTATTTTGGAATATATTTAAGTCAAACAAATGATTTTCTAAATTATCCGTATCTTTTAAACCGCAACTTTGATTTTAACATATTATATATGAAATTTTATTAGAAAAATGTGTGGAATCTAAA
Source organism: Triticum aestivum (assembly GCF_018294505.1). Classification (NCBI taxonomy): domain Eukaryota; kingdom Viridiplantae; phylum Streptophyta; class Magnoliopsida; order Poales; family Poaceae; genus Triticum; species Triticum aestivum. The sequence goes on along the minus strand of NC_057806.1, from coordinate 258,498,564 downwards.
TATGCTGTTAATTTTACCTTTAGATATTTTTTAAATATTGTTTTGGAAGCAAACTTATAATTTATAGCGCAAGATCCATTTTTCTTTCATACCGACGGCTATCCAGATTGCAAATAAACACCCCACTATAACCATATAGGGAAAAGAAAACATTGCTAACTACACATGCATACCTTTGAAAATGTCACAGGGGAAAACAATAGATTTCTCATCGCGGGAGTGAGAGATAGCGCGCGAGAGAGAGGGAGAGAGAGACGCCTTAGGATTAACCATATTCAAACACATTTTTTTTGCTTTGTGTGAACATCGAGGCCATCGCCGGCGAGGGTGAGAAGGAGGATAAGCAGCAACACAAATATGATGCCTTGCAAAAATAAAGAAGATGGGCCTATTGTGGTCTTGAGTGATGGTTGTTGAGTTAAGAGCGTATGCTATATTTTCTCTCCCGTTGCAACGCACGGGCTCTTTTACTAGTAACTCTAAAATATGGTTTAGGGCCAAACAGTACCAAATCTAAAATATGCACATAAGGTTTTTTCGGAATTGTTGTTTGTATTTCCAGCCTCATTTAAACTTGCCTAAATAGTTAGTTTACTCATGCCTCACCTCTTCCCATGTTAAATAATACTTAATATTGTTGAGTACCTAAACGGGAGTGAACTAAATAATAAATGTGGTGTTTTCTTCAATATGCAACTCCATTGCATATTGAGCTCCACTTAATTTGTAGTATTGTTTGTTGCAATTTGCCATGCCTCCTTAAACCAGACATGCAACATACTTGATTATGCATCATGCCATGTTTATGCATGGTTGTTTACCATGTTGTTTGCTCTTTTCCGGTGTTGCTTCTTCTTGTTAGTTCCGACAATGCCGCGTTTGTGAGGATCCGTTCGACTACTTACGTTTGTCTTCTTCATGGGCCCGTTCTTCTTCCTTGCGGGATCTCAGGCAAGATGACCATACCCTCGAAATCACTTCTATCTTTGCTTGCTAGTTGTTCGCTCTATCGCTATGTCGTGCTACCTACCACTTGTTATATCATGCCTCCCATATTGCCATGTCAAGCCTCTAACCCACCTTTCTTAGCAAACCGTTGTTTGGCTAAGTTACCGCTTTGCTCAGCCCCTCTTATAGCGTTGTTAGTTGTAGGTGAAGCTGAAGTTTGTTCGATGTTGGAACATGGTTATGTTGGGATATCACAATTTCTCTTATTTAATTAATGCATCTATATACTTGGTAAAGGGTGGAAGGCTCGGCCTTTTGCCTGGTGTTTTGTTCCACTTTTGTCGCCCTAGTTTCCATCATACCGGTGTTATGTTCCTTGATTTTGCGTTCTTATGCGGTTGGGGTTATGGGACCCCCTTGATAGTTCACCTTGAATAGAACTCCTCCAGCAAGGCCCAACCTTGGTTTTACATTTTCCTAACAACCTATAACTTTCCCTTGCATTTTCTCGAGCCCGAGGGTCATCTTTATTTTAACCCCCCCGGGCCAGTGCTCCTCTGAGTGTTGGTCCGAACTGAGTAGACTACGGGGCCACCTTGGGGCAACTTAAGGGCTGGTTTTACTTGTAGGATATCTCATCCGGTGTGCCCTGAGAACGAGATATGTGCAGCTCCTATCAGGATTTGTTGGCATAGTCGGGCGGTCTTGCTGGTCTTGTTTTAGCATTGTCGAAATGTCTTGTAACCGGGATTCCGAGTCTGATCCTTTTGTTCCGGGAGAAGGAATATCCTTCGTTGATCATGAGAGCTTTCGATGGGCTAAGTTGGGACACCCCTGCAAGGTATAAACTTTCGGGAGCCGTGCCCGTGGTTATGTGGCAGATGGGAATTTGTTAATATCCGATTGTAGAGAACTTGACACTTGACTTAATTAAAATGTATCAACCGCGTGTGTAGCCATGATGGTCTCTTTTCGGTGGAGTTTGGGAAGTGAATACGGTCTTGTGTTATGTATGAACGTAAGTAGTTTCAGGATCACTTCTTAATCACTTCTAGCTTCTCGATCATTGCGTTGCTTCTCTTCTCGCTCTTATTTGCGTATGTTAGCCACCATATTTTCTTAGCGCTTGATGCAGCTCCACCTCATTACCCCATCCTACCTATAAGCTTAAATAGTCTTCATCTCGCGGGTGTGAGACTGCTAGTCCTCGTGGCTCACGGATACTTCCAAACAGTTGCAGGTGCCCACGATACCAGTGCAGGTGACGCAACCGAGCTCAAGTGGGAGCTCGATGAAGATCTTGGTCGTTGCTATGTTTCGTTTCCTGATGATTAGTAGTGGGGCCAGTTGGGATGATCGGGGATCTAGCATTTGGGGTTTATCTTCCTTTTCTTTTGGATTTGACCGTAGTCGGTCTTTGAGTGTATTTGGATGATGTATGAATTATTTATGTATTGTGTGAAGTGGCGATTGTAATCCAACTCTTTATCCCTTTCTTATTATGGAATTGTGTGAAGATTACCCCACTTGCGACTAAACCACCATGCGGTTATGCCTCTAAGTCGTGCCTCGACACGTGGGAGATATAGCCGCATCATGGGTGTTACAAGTTGGTAATCAGAGCCATCCCCGACTTAGGAGCCCCCTGCTTGATCGAATCGCTGACGTTGTTGAGTCTAGAACAAAATGTTTTGAGTCTTAGGATTATATATATCGGAGAGTAGGATTCTTTCTACTCCTCAGTCCCTTCGTCACTCTGGTGAGGCCTCCTGGCGTAGAAGTCTTGACTTCCCTCTCCTCAAATTTCACAAATTTTTTAGGATCACGTGGGTATCTTGGAATTGTTCCAATAGTCTTGTGACGAGAACATTGTTCTTGGTGCCTCCTCACATTTAGGGGTTGTGGCAGTGTCCCGGGGAGTTGAGCTCCGAGGTGTTGTCGTCACAATTTTATCGTGGCAGTTCTGGTATACCTAAGTTCGCCGACTTCGAAAATCTATTTTATGCAGTTGTTGGTGAGATAACCTCGACGCCACCCAGTACTGGGGCGGGAGTTCGGGAGTATCACCATAACTTGTATAACGGATGCTTTTCGAAGGTTGAGGTACACAACTTTCGAAGGTTTCTTGGTTATGTGTTGAAGGATGGATACAGCTGGATGTAGGGATTGTTAGTTTGGGTGAGATATTATGCTTCCCCCGTATCCCCAACACCTGATTGCATAACCATAAAGTTTCGGGAGTTAATAAGAGGGAATTCAAGTATCTCGTAGGATATCTTTCAAACAGACATGTGATACGATATAGGGTCTATCATATGTTTCTTTCCGGTTTATTCTGTAAGCCAAATCCTTTTTTTTTGTTTTTAGTTGTGGTATTAGAGTTGCTTCAATGTCAAGTGTTGTTTCCATACCTTTTTCCAAGCGGTGTTCTCACATTTCTATGTGAATACTAATCCTTCTTGATCATCGAGATTGTCCTGTCAATTCTTTCCAACCGGTGAGATTCTCTTCAAGATGATCCTATCGTTTTTCCCATTCGCAAGATCCAATCTCAGTTTTCCTCAATGGTGTTTGTTTCATCCATCCCAAGTTGCATTTGTTTTCCCACCCTCCCACCCTTTTCCTTCAAGGAATCAAATGTCTTAATCAAGTATTCATTTTATTCATGTGAAGTCTCTTCATTCTTTTCAATCAATGTTCTTACCCGGTGGTTCTCATGAAGATGCTCTACAAGTTTATAATTCTTCGTTCTTTTTTCTTCTTCAATGGGCTAAATTCAAGCCTTGTCGATCATATCCTTTCCTCGTTTCAAATGTTTTCTCATGTTGTTGCACAAATTAATCATTCACCTATCACTATTCATTTGTTCCGGTGTGCTGAAGATATCTCAGGAGAATCGTGTTTTCATTCTTAACCCGTTCAAGTTATTTTGAGGTTGTTATCTCATTCAAGCCATTTAATTCAACCGGTGCAATCTCTCTTTTAAGATCGTTCAACGGTGTTTCCTTTTGAGTGGGCCCTAACCCACAGGTATTTTCCCAGGATCTTACCTGACTCTTCTAATTTTTCTCGGAGTTATTATCGAATTCTTTCAAGTATGACGTAAGGATGAATTACTATCAGTCATATGTCTTTCTCCACGATCTTTTAAATTCTTTTCATCGTTGGTTGAACCTTTCTAATTTTATTCCGGAGTGCCTCAACAAATTCATGGTGGTGTTTCTTGTCGTCATTGTCAGATTTTGAAGACTAAAGAGGAGTTCCTCTTAAATTCTTATCCGTTCTTCCAAAGATGCAAAGTTCACGCTTGATGCCATCCTCTCATAATTGTTTTCGATTGTAAGAATTCTTTTCACCCTTCCTGAGCAATTCATGGGTCTTCTCAGTATTCATTCCAGCTTTCAGCTCACATTCTTCAAATCTTACCGGTGCATCATTCAAGTATTCTCTAGTCAGTTCATGATCTCTTCGTTTCACTTGTATCTAGATTATCTCAAGTATCTTCGTTAATTTTCCAATTCCTCCCAGTGATGCGTTCATTTTCTTCGCTCGTTCTTTTAATCCTAATGGTGGTTCGTCCAACATTCTTCTTCCGCCGTTATGGTAGCAATGCATTCGTGCTTTCCAAATGCTACCGGTGGTTCGTTGAAGACCTTTCTCAAGTTTGCGCTATATCTATCTTAATCCTTTCAACGAGAGTAAGTAGTATGCCAAATCCGTTGCTTGTCATCAATTTAAATTGGTGAAGGATACACATAACATAATTCTTGTTCTTGCTTCATCCAAGTGATTGATTCATGCTTCCGGAGTTTGTTCACGATGCGTAAATTCTCGGCTCAAGTGCTTCATACTTTTCCCAGAGTTCCAAGCTCTCATCATCACGAAGATCCATCTAAATCATTGCAAGGCTTCACCTTGGGTTTTCGACTTCTCTTTCTTTTTATCATCCTTTTATTACCGGAGTTCTTCATGGAGGCTCTACATGATGGTTCATCAAGGATTTAATTCCTTGTCGAAGTGTTCATCGAGATTGTTTTCAGAGGAGCTCTAGTATTCTTCATCTTGCATTTCAAAGTTCAATTCCTTCTCCCTTATCTTTTGAGGTGGTGTTATGTCATTCTTGATAATTTTCCTTCGTGTTTCATGATTCACAAGTTTTCAAAAATGAGGTATTTTAAATCCATTAATCTCTTTGTTGGAGTTATCTTGGGTTATATTTCACCTAAAGCTTTCCCTAAGGATTGTTGCTAATTATGGTGCTCACAAATGACCCAAGTTCTTTATTTATCCTCCCGGTGAAATAAGTTTCTTGTCTCCTAGTTGATATCAATCCAATCTATTATTTCCATAGTGGCAGAATTTCGCCTCAATTTTGAGAAGTTTTCCATAAGCCCACTACAAGCTTATTTGTTTTGTTGTTGGTTTTTCAACAACTCCTTTCAATCCCTCTTTCTAAGGATGCCTTCAAATTCATTGGTGGTAGAAGTTATCATTTTCTTCTACTTTCTTTCTTCCCTAACGATCTAGCTTCTATTCTTTTGTTCCGGAGACAGTGTGTTGTTGATTGCATCAAGTATCCTCTCATCTTATCAAGTTCATGTTCAATTCCGTCCATTTACAGCCGGAGTGCTGCCTGCATTCTTTCATTCTCATTCCTTGCTTATTCCGTTTCAACCAGAGAGGTTACATGTCCTTCCTTGTCACTGTAGCTCTTCATTCATGTCTTTCAACCCACAAGGTTTTCGCAATGTTCCTTGTTCCTCTTTTCTAACGAAGTGTTTTCAACTTTGTTCATCTCCGTTGTATTCTTTTCTAAAAAAATGTTTAACCTCTCAAGGTTCTTTGGTTTCACTCGTTTCTACAAGAAGCAACTTAGTTTACCTCTCTTCTTCCTTTTCCGCTTCTCTCCGGTGCCATCCTAGTTCTCGAGATGAGATCCTCTTGTAGTGAAGGAGAGTTGTGACGCCCCGAGACCGACGCACCAGGTGTCTTCCAGAATTCGCTGTCGTTGCCATGTCATTTTCTTGCATGTCGCATCTTGTCATGTCATCATGTGCATTGCATTATCATGTTTTCAAAACTTGCATCCGTCCGGGCTCACCCAGTTCCGTCCGTTGTCCGTTCTGAGCCCAGACATACTTGCACGCGCCTGAGAAACCTCCTAAATATTATTTTATAAGTGTTATAAAAATGTTCTTGGAATGGGATGAAAGTTGGCGTGCGGTTTTATTTTAGGGTAGATAGACCGCCTGTCAAGTTTCGTCGCATTCGGAGTCTGTTTGGTTGCCCAACCGTTAAATATAGCGGCACTATAGCCGGTCACACGTCGGACATTTTTGGTCTCCGAAAACCGCCGCCAGGCTGCTCTACTTCTCTCTCTTCTCAACCAAACCACACACTTGACCTCGTCCGCCTAACCCTCTTTGCACAGTGCTCAGACCCCTCGTGCGCATTCGAGAGTTATCCCGAACCCGACCCGGGATATCGTTAACGTTGGGTCCGGATCATCCCCAAACATTCCAAAAACATCTCTGTTTTCTTATTTGGACTTCCTAACCTATATATTTTCTTAGCCATCCAATTACGATCGCAGGGTCGAGGTAGCTCCGAACCTAATCCGTGATGTATTTATAGTGCACCCCTAGTCCATTTTGGCAAACCCTAAAAATCCTCTCCCTTGTCCCATCCATCCCATCACCGCCGCCACCCTCTCACCATCGTCCTCGGGATCTTCCCCGATCCACCTACCCAACAAACCTTCTCGTCCCTTCATCGTTTTCAGCCACCACCAGCCCCATCGATCCATCCATCCATCGATCCCCACCAATCCACAGCTCCTCCCCACGGCTTCCAGATCAAGCAAGCCCGATCTCAACCAGCAGCCAGAGTCCACGACCTCCTTTGCTTCTTCTCGAGCACTTCCATGGAGCCAGCCGTCCCCGCCGGCGATGAGCAGAAGCACGCCTTGGATGCCTCCCCGAGCTCCAGTTCACCTCGCCGCCGTCGGGAACCGGTGTCCCGCGGCCAGATCCGTCAAGTCCGTGACCCCGCCTGACCTCCTTCCCGTTGATGCCGCCACCGAGCCTTCTTCTGCTTCCCCTACTGCAAGGCTCCATCGCCCCTGCTCGTATTCACCTCGCGCACCACATCGCGGCTCCTCCTCCGCCGTGACGGCGAGCGCGATGCTGGAGCACCGCAGGTCGCCGACGCGTCCCTCCTTTCACTCACCTCCCCCGGCTTTTGCTGCCTCGCTGATCGCCGCCACCTGCAGGAGCGCCATGGCCGCCTCGTCCCGGAGCAAGCTTGTCAGCGTCCTTCATCGTCCTGTGTCTAGCGCTGCCCGGATCCGTCCGCCTTCGCGCCTCCCTCCCTTGCTGCTGACGAACGCAGCGACCGACGCCCTCCTTCGCGCGTGGCACCGCGCCAGACGCCGCCCTCCGCTGCTGCCTCGCCGCTGTCCAGCCGTGCCGCAGCGCCCCTGCTTCCTCTGTATCGAAGACGAGCGCCATGCCCCGCGTCTCGTCGCCCGAGCACCACTGCCTGCCCTTGTCCCCGACGCCGGCAAGCTCGCCGCTGCCGGATCCACGTCTCCAGCCTTCCCGTGCTCGTGCACGCTTGCCTCCACCGACCATCTGCAAGCAGCAGCGCCGTCACGGACAAGGTGAGGCACGCAGTTGCCGCACGCGTCACTCCCATTCCTCTATGTTCTTCTCTCATCTCGCCATCTCTCTCTATGTTGCCTCAGACCGAAGCCGCTCGAGAGCCGCCATGGCCGCGTCCCCTTCGACCCTGCGTGCGAATGCCTCGCTGGCTTCTATGTTCACGTTGACCTCGCATCGATCGAGAAGCCGCGCCTACAGAGCAAGCTATCGCTGTTTCAGTTTTCAGTTTCGTCATACCTACACCAGGGTATGGTTCATCTTGCGTGTAAAGGCTTGTTTATCAAACTTCCATCGTAGCCCATTGGTCACTCATGCGTGCATCATCCAGGAGGTCCTGTGTTCAACTCCCAGCTCCACATATTTTTTTGCTCGGCCTTTTATTTTTAGTGTGAGACGAATTTAGCTCTTTTCATGGCATGCATAATTTTAGTAAATGCCATCGTTTCAAAATGCTAATAACTCAATGACCGTGCATCGGATTAAAATACTTTATATATGAAAAATGCTTATATTTTCGTCTAGTTTCATAATATGCCACTTTCATCTATGTTAAAAATGTGTAAAATGATGTTTGTTTAATTTTGCTCATATGCCATGTAAAAATGATTTATTTCATAACTTAATAACAGTAGCTTCGAATTTAATAAACTTTATATGTAAATGGGGTAGAAAATGCATAGTTTAACATGGTGGCATTACTTTGCATGTTTTATAACTCTAAAATATGGTTTAAGGCCGAACAGTACCAAATCTAAAATATGCACATAAGGTTTTTTTGGAATTGTTGTTTGTATTTTCGGCCTCATTTAAACTTGCCTAAATAGGTAGTTTACTCATGCCTCACCTCTTCCCATGTTAAACAGTATTTAATATTGTTGAGTACCTAAACGGGAGTGAACTAAATAATAAATGTGGTGTTTTCTTCAATATGCAACTCCGTTGCATATTGAGCTCCACTTAATTTGTAGTATTGTTTGTTGCCCTTTGCCATGCCTCCTTAAACCGGACATGCATCATACTTGATTGTGCATCATGCCATGTTTATGCTTGGTTGTTTACCATGTTGTTTTCTCTTTTCCGGTGTTGCTTCTGCTTGTTAGTTCTGGTAATGTCACGTTTGTGAGGATCCGTTCGTCTACGACCGTTTGTCTTCTTCATGGACCTGTTCTTCTTCCTTGCGGGATCTCAGGCAAGATGACCATACCCTCGAAATTACTTCTATCTTTGCTTGCTAGTTGTTCGCTCTATCGCTATGTCGCGCTACCTGCCACTTTTTTTTATCATGCCTCCCATATGCCATGTCAAGCCTCTAACCGACCTTTCCTAGCAAACCATTGTTTGGCTAAGTTACCGCTTTGCTCAGCCCCTCTTATAGCGTTGTTAGTTGCAGGTGAAGCTAAAGTTTGTTCCCTGTTGGAACATGGTTATGTTGGGATATCACAATATCTCTAATTTAATTAATGCATCTATATACTTGGTAAAGGGTGGAAGGCTCGGCCTTTTGCCTGGTGTTTTGTTCCACTCTTGTCGCCCTAGTTTCCGTCATACCGGTGTTATGTTCCTTGATTTTGCGTTCCTTACGCGGTTGGGGTTATGGGACCCCCTTGACAGTTCGCCTTGAATAGAACTCCTCCAGCAAGGCCCAACCTTGGTTTTACATTTGCCTAACAACCTATAACTTTCCCTTGGGTTTTCGCGAGCCCGAGGGTCATCTTTATTTTAACCCTCCCCCCCGGGCGAGTGCTCCTCTGAGTGTTGGTCCGAACTTAGTAGACTCTGGGGCCACCTCGGGGCAAATTGAGGGTTGGTTTTACTCGTAGGATGTCTCATCCGGTGTGCCCTGAGAACGAGATATGTGCAGCTCCTATCGGGATTTAACCAGGATTCCGAGTCTGATCGGGTTGTTCCGGGAGAAGGAATATCCTTCCTTGATTGTGAGAGCTTGTGATGGGCTAAGTTGGGACACCCGTGCAGGGTATAAACTTTCAAGAGCTGTGCCCGCGGTTATGTGGCAGATGGGAATTTGTTAATATCCGGTTGTAGAGAACTTGACACTTGACTTAATTAAAATGCATCAACCGCGTGTGTAGCCGTGATGGTCTCTTTTCGGCGGAGTCGGGGAAGTGAACACGGTCTTGTGTTATGTATGAACGTAAGTAGTTTTAGGATCACTTCTAGCTTCTTGACCATTATGTTGCTTCTCTTCTCGCTCTTATTTGCGTATGTTAGCCACCATATTTGCTTAGCGCTTGCTGCAGCTCCACCTCATTACCTCATCCCACCTATAAGCTTAAATAGTCTTGATCTCGCGGGTGTGAGATTGCTTAGTCCTTGTGGCTCACGGATACTTCCAAACAGTTGCAGGTGCTGATGATACCAGTGCAGGTGACACAACTGAGCTCAAGTGGCAGCTCGATGAAGATCTTGGTCATTGCTATGTTTCTTTTCCCGATGATCAGTAGTGGAGCCCAGTTGGGACGATCGGGGATCTAACATTTGGGGTTTATCTTCCTTTTCTTTTGGATTTGACCGTAGTCAGTCTTTGAGTGTATTTGGACGATGTATGAATTATTTATGTATTGTGTGAAGTGGCGATTGTTAGCCAACTCTTGATCCCTTTCTTATTCAGTACATGGAATTGATTACCCCACTTGCGACTAAACCACCATGCGGTTATGCCTCTAAGTCGTGCCTCGACACGTGGGAGATATAGCCCCATCATGGGTGTTTCAACTGGGGCATGTGCTTGTATTCTAAATGTGAATTATGCACACAAAGGTGACACGTTCCCTCTTAGAACCACGAGCCTTCTTGAGAGAAGCTCCGGTTTGCAAGAAGCTTATACCAAAACTTCTTCCTATTCGGCCATTTTTTACCACAGCATGGTAGTACCATGACATGGCACCATGCCAAGTTTCATGATTTTCAGGCATGTTTTTGGATTTACAAGATTTATAAAACCAAGTTTCTCAATGTTCTCAGCCGAGCGATGATGCCCAGATGTTTGAATTTCATTCCCATTTCTTGCATGGGACCTAGATTCTTGAGAGAAGCTCCGGTTTACAAGAAGCTTATACCAAAACTTCTTCCTATTCGGCCATTTTTTTTACCATAGCATGGTAGTACCATGACATGGCACCATGCCAAGTTTCATGATTTTCAGGCATGTTTTGGATTTACAAGATTTTTGAAACCAAGTTTCTCAATGTTCTCAGCCGAGCCACGATGCCCAGATGTTTGAATTTCATTCCCATTTCTTGCATGGGACCTAGAAATTCACCCGAGGACACACATGTGATTTTTCAACCAACTTTGGTGGACGGGAGCATGTGCTTGTAGTTCAAATTTGAATTATGCACATTAAATGACTAGAAACTCAATTAATGTATAAAAAAGGCCAAACGAACCCGGAATAATTCCAAAATTTAACAAGGCACTCATGTAGTTCTATGTTTCCTATGTAAAGAAACTCAAGGGGGGCAGCGTATATCGTTTCGCACTCAAAGGTGACACATTCCCTCTCAGAACCACGAGCCTTCTTGGGAGAAGCTTCGGTTTGCAAGAAGCTTATACCAAAACTTGTTCCAAATCGGCCCAATTTTTTACAACAACATATAGTACCATTACATGACACCATGCCAAGTTTCATGATTTCCAGGCGAGTTTTGGATTTACATGAATTAAAAAACCAGGTTTCTTGATATTCTCGGCCTCACGACGCCCAGATGTTTGAATTTCATTCCCATTTCTTGCATGGGACCTAGAATTCACCCAAGGACACACATGTGATTTTTCAACCAATTTTGGTGCACAAGAGCATGTGCTTGTAGTTCAAATTTGGATTATGCATATTAAATGTCCAGAAACTCAATTAATGTATAAAAAAGGCTAAACGAGCCCGGAATAATTCCAAAATTTAGGGCACTCATATAGTTCTATGTTGCCTCTATAAAGAAAATTAGGGGGGAGGCAGTGTATATCGTTTCACACACAAAGGTAACATGTTCCCTCTCGGAACCACGAGGCTTGTTGAGAGAATCTCTGGTTTTGCAAGATTCTTATACCAAAACCTATCCCAATTCAGTCAAAAATTATACATATGAAAACAGGGTTTAGGTTATCCCGAACATCTCGCTACCTAGACCAATGTACTCTGATTTGAATTCAACATAAAATGGATACAAATATTTGAATTGGAGATCATATGGTACATGTAGTTCATAGTGAAATATGATTACTACTATATGCATGTTTTTTGTTATGAAGATAATATTTAAATGATTGTATAAATTGACAACAATTGTATTCAAATAAGGAAAATTGATTCAAATTTAGTCCATATGATAGACGAAAATATATATGTTCGTAGGGTGGAGTAAAATGTTCATATATGATGGAAGATCAATATGTAGGACTACATCCATTATAAACCGCAAGGTCACCTACCGATATATTTGAATTCAACATAATGTGGATTCAAAAATTGAAATTCGAGATCCTGGCATTTGTAATCATATAAAAAGGGACATGACTCTTTCTTTTGGTGGGAATTGATTTTTGTTGTTGTTGTTGTTGAGGGAAGTGCGAATCGATTTGGTACTGTACAAGGTAATCTTGTTCTCCCGATTTTTTTACATTTTTCTTGTAGTTTTTTCAAAGGCATTTATAGGAATATAGTAAAAGGGGACATGACTCTCTTGTTCTTGTATGAATTGTTTTTTTGTACACGTTAAGTATGTTCTGCCGAACAAGGAATCGGGGCCTTGTTATCCCGAAATTTTCAAGCTCGAGTATCTTTTGTCTCATCTGCTTTGAAACTCCCGCCTCTTCAACCCGCGTCGCGCCTTGTTATCCCAAAATTTTGATGCGCGCGAAAACTCCCTCCTCATCTGAAATCGGCCCCGCAGCTCAGACACGCGAAATCCCCCTTGTACCCCTCAGCCAGAAATGCCGGCTCGACGTCGTGGTGTCAAAACTGGTGGTGTATGCTGGTAACTTACCCTACATTTCGGACAAGCACGTCCCTAAGCCATGGCTCCCCCTACCTCCCCCTTCGCCCCCATTCGTACACCGAGGCTGCCAAAACCCGCGGAACACCACGCTCCCCCATCAGCCTCCCGACCGCCACCCAACCGGAGACTCTTCGCCGACGACGTCGTCCACTGCGACAGCTCGCCGTCCCTCATCTACCGCACCGGATGAGGATCTGTCGTCGATCTCGTTGTCCCGTCGGATCAGCCGCCCCGTCCTCCACCTCCAAGGAGCTTCCCCGACGTTCGCCTTTTCTATTGTGCCACCTCCATCCCCACAGGGGTGTCTTGACCTACCCCACTGGAACCGCAACACCCTCACCAATTCCTCCGGTGAAGCCGAGGCCAACTCGGCACCACCAAGGAGGTTATGCACTCAACGCTGCATTTTATCTTTTATTCGGTCTCATGGGGCTCCCGGTGGTCGATACTGAGCTGCCATGGCGGGTCTCCATCGACCGCGCCGTCGCCAGCCAATTCATCCACGGCATCTCTCCCCCATGTCGTTGCTTCATTGGTGGCGACTTCCGCACTGGCACTAGATGCAGCCGCTCCGGCTCTCGCTCGCGCTGCTGCTGTTCCTTTGGCTCTCGCTCATGCTGCGACTCTGTTCATGCTGTCGGTCACGCTGCTGCACTGCTCTTGCTTTCGTTCGTGCTGCTGCTCTGCTCTACTATTGCTGTCGGTCGCGCTGGTGCTCCGCTCTTGCTCTCATTCATGCCACTGCTCTGCTTTTGCTCTCGCTCACGCTGCTGGTGTTGCGGCACGACCTCCAGCAGCAACAGGAGTTGCTGCTTTAGCACTCGCTCGCGATGCTGCCGCATGACTTGCTCTCTGCTAGTGCGTTCCCTGCTCGAGCGTCTGCTGGTTTAGATCACTACTTCTCTACTACTAGTGTGCGAACGCCCTAAACATCTATTGCAATGCTCTGCTACTGGTTCAATCAATTTCGACTGTAAAGTTCAGCTTCTTCAATTAAGTTCAGAGTGAACAATATTTACAACATCTGTCGGAGCAGCCCTGGCGCGGCCGATGTGTTTTACATATAGCACTTTTTGGTGATGTATTTACATCATCTATTGCAGATGATATTAGACTCCCACTTCAGCTTAACATTGTATGTCTTGTCCTGCTTCAGCCTCCCCACCCAACGACGGAACCATGCATCACAGTGGAGCAGTACCCTCGGCACTGTTTCTAGAGGCCACAGATCTTCTTCCCCTCCTCCGACAGTCACACCAACATCACCATCCTCCACGTCCAACCCAATGATGATGAGGTCGACAAGGCTATGCCAAAGAGGTTTTAGACTCGTTGCATCACTTTGTTACTCTGCATTCATGTCGATCCCTGAGGGATCCTTTGCTATGGAACTACTATGGTACTACTATTCGTGCATTTGGTTAGAAGGAGTGGAGCAAAGCAAAACTGGAGTATTTTCTCATTTGGTGTCTCTTTCAAAGAAAAAATTAGGAATTTTAATATCCACTTGGACGTCATTTTCAAATTAATATGCATGAAGAACAGGACTAATTGCATTACTGGCATAATAAGATTCTTATTTTTTCACTTTCACGTGGTTTGACTTTAATTTGACCATGTTTCTCCATTCCCGTGTTCTTCCAATTCATGTCAACCAAACACCCAGGTTGACAGAAATCCTATGTTTCCAAATGCTCTGTTTTGCACATGCATTCCTATCCTATTCCTGTGTTTTTCCTGTCCTATGTTTATAGAATCCTCCAATTCTAAGGAGCCTTTACAGACTTACTTCATTTTCAGATAGGCGTCAAAGAAAACTATGTGTGTTATGTCCTGCTCCTGCCATGCCATCATCCACCCCACCTGAGGTGCACCACCGATAGAAGTGTTCACTGCAGCAGAGATTCCCCTGCAGACTTTCTTTCGCCGCCTCAGATCAACTTCCCCATTGCCGGTAGCCACGCCAACTGCATTACCATCATCGACTGAGCAGATGAACCTGAGGACTACACAGTTCCAGAAGAGAAGTCGCAGTCTTTCGTGTTTGCTTACGTTATGCATCTATTATTATTACCTTCTACTTTATTGTTCAGACATGAGTTTTAAAATGCCCGTGGGTCTCATATCGAGGCAGCAACGAATAGTATCTGTCTACTATCTGGTTCATCTGGGGTCTTCTATGTGGTTCATGTTGGGTGGGCAACAAACTGTAGATGATACATTTTCTATCTTTTTGAACTAAAGCTATAATCTACCTGCTATCATTAGTTTTGGATCTATCCACTCATTTGATACCATCAGTCTTGATTTCTGCATGCACCCCTTAGGCCTTACAAAATCTAACTATTTTTTTAGTATGCATGTCACTTATTGTACACAACCGCACTGAACATGTAGAGAAAAAGATAAGACCGTTGCGTGGGAATATAATGTCATGCAGACGCCGCTCCATGGTGGGCGAAGTGGCCCCCTCCCCTCCCGCCATTCCAGATTGTATTCCAGAGGAAGATAACTAATCAGATGGGGATTCAGAGGGAGCCGACCACTCCTATTTACCACCTGAGGTGTTTGCTCTAACCTGGCATGCTGATGTTGGTCATATCATGCATATGGCGCCTCACATTGCTTACATTATACATCGTATATGTCATCAACTTCGTTTGTTTGGTTTCTGTATCATACTCCCGCCGTTCCTAAATATTTGTCATTTTAGAGATTTCAACAAGTGACTACATACGGAGCAAAATGTGTGAATCTACACTCTAAAATATGTCTATATACATCCATATGTGGTAGTCCATTTGAAATCTCTAAAAAGACAAATATTTAGGAACGGAGGGAGTATATGGGAATTATGCAATGCCATCTTCTTTAGCGAGGCATCATATACGTGAATCATGCAATGCCATCCAGTCATTGTATATGTGAATTGTATCGTCCCATATTTTTTTTCATAATGTACTCCATTCGTCAACAATGTTTATACATTCATCTACTCTTCCTATGCATCAACCATTTGAGTCAGTCATTGGAAAATTTGGAGTGAAAACAAGGTTTTCTAAGCAGTTAGTGCTACCTATCGATTGAGATTTCTTGCTGGTTACAGATAGCTCCTCAGAGGAGGATTCAAAGACAGATGGCATGTCCTATTCCCCCTTGAGGTGCATGCTCTAACTTGGCAGGGTTATATTGCTCATATCATGCATATGGTGTCTTGCATTGTCGTGCCATCTTCTTAGATTAGACATGCTTTGTGTGAATGCCTCTTGTTTGCTTTCTATATCAGATATGTGAATTATGCAATGCCATGTTTTTCGGCCAGTTATCATATCTGTGAATTATGCACCGCCATGTAGCCAGGCATCATATATGTGAATTATCTCATGCCATCTTTTTTCATTACGTATTCCATTTATCGACAATCTATGTATATTGAACCACTCTTCATGTGTATCAGCCATTTGAGCCGGTTATGGAAAAATCAGGAGTGAAAACAAGGTCTTCAGAGTAGGCAATGGTACCTGTTGAAGCATATATCTCGATGGTTACAGGGAGCTCCTCAGAGGAGGATTCAGAGACAGATGACCAGTCCTATATCCCACCTGAGGTGTATGCTCTAAGTTGCAATGTTTATATTTCTCGTATCATGCATATGGTGTCTTGCATTGCTTAGTTTAGACATCACATGCACAATATTGAATTCCATCTGCTTAGTTTAGAGACATGTGAGTGCCAGCTGCTTAGTATATGAATCAATTATATCAATTATATCATGCCATCCTGTATACTTAGACAACATGTATGTGAATTATTTCATCCCAACCTATTTTAGAAAGACATCATATAGTTTTTTCATGTCATCCTGTTTAGATACTCATCATATGTTGAATTATGCCATTATATCCTGTTAAGTTATCCATCATATATCTAAAACCGTGTCATGCTATCTTGTTTAGTTAGGCATCATATATGTGAAATACCACATCTGTCTATCATGCAATGTCTGTACATTCAATTTATTTTCTTGTTTATCAGCCATTTGAATTGGAGTGGGTGATGGCAGTATCTAAGGGAGCAAAAACCCGTTCTTCACAAAAGACAGTGCTACCCGTCGATGCAGATAGAACCATGGTTGTACTGGCCCACAAACTAGCCCCACCACACATAATCGAGACTCTTCCAGATTGCACACTTACACCGTTGGGCAGAGAACTAGCTACAACCCATCTAACCCCAACCCCAGCGGATAGTAACCCACTTCTAGTTGACAAAGCACCATGTCCACCACAGAATACCCCCACATGAGCAGTTTGTAAAGCAACTGCAGTGCCCAAAGCACGAAGACCACCACAACAAACCCAAAATCCATTTTTAAAGTAGAAGAGGAACTATTCTCAGGTCAGATTCCGTAGCTATGGTCCATACTCCTTTGTTGTTGCATCACTGTATTTACTCATACCAACGACTTTCGAATTTGAAGGATCCAGTTGAAACTCCAATGGCGCAACATGTATGTTTTAAACCTATTTCTTTAACTGGATTGTTGTTCTAACTTCTTGCTCTATGTTGATTTCAGTTTCAGTTGTATAAACAATTATGTTCTCATGTGATGCACATTACAAGTGTTGCCAATGCTATGTAGTTTCTCACACTTATCTATGCTGCTGTGTCTTAAAAATATATGAGTTGAACTGTGTCTCTATCTTGATTTGGCAACATAAACTAGAATGTTATGGACAATATAGTGACCATAGTACATAGATATATGTTTGTTTCATGTTGTTATCCTGTCCACCTTACTACTGAACTGGTTTAACAAAATGAGTTTCGTATACTACATGCTAAACCTGTGATGTGTCTGCTTATTTCTCTCGTAGTATGCAAACAGAAAATTGGAGAAGAGCACCCCACTATGCAATGGTAGAGAAAGTAATGCATATAAGGTTCAAGATGGTGAGATAGCCATGTTGGTCCCCAAGAAAGGTGATAAAACGATCTTGTAGACAGTGAGAAAACCCCACAGTCCTGCGTTGATGTAGTGTTCAAGTTACTGGCCAGTACCGCTGGCACAAGCTCTTCGAACTCGCCGCCCGAATCACTTTGGCTTCTTCAGTCTTAGCTACAAGCTGAAAGGCGTCAGTCAGCTGTGCTGCGGCAAGAAGCTGAAGGACTGAGGAAGTCCCTGCAGAATTCAGATCCATACTTTCTTGTGCAACAGCAAGTGCTGGAGGATTTAAGCGCCAAACAAGAGAAAGTTAATAATCTTGCTAAGCATCTTGCCAGCATTATGGGTACCTAGGATATTGTTTCTTGAGCTTTTCTGAAGTGGTTTCAGTTCTGGACTTGTTTTGCTACGACGTTTATTTGCACTGGTCGCCAACTTTGGCAACCAGTGTATATGATGTGCTGCTTTGTTCCCTATATTTGCACTGGTGGCGAACTTTGATGCCCAGTGGATGTAATATGTGTAATAGCCGTGATAGCCTAGCATAAGTTGCTTGCTTATTTATTTCCTTGTTGTCTTGTTTACTTGTTTGCTTGTAGTCAGTGCAGTTCTTTTACCGTGGTTTGCTAGTGCCTGCAATAACCTATTTTTTAAAACTAGGCCACAATAACCATGGGCTACATATTTACTTAGTTACCATGTGCCTGCTACGGGCCGTAGAAACAATGGGCCTTGTACGGGTCATAGCATCAATGGGCCTTCTATGAGCTGTATGATCGATCGGCCAAACATGGGCCAACAACGAACCACATTATGGGCCTTAAACATGCTAGAGTTGGAATCATCCATTCATGGGCCAACAATAACGGGCCGTCATTAATCAGCCGTATTTGATGACGCTATGAAAACGGCCTAATGGATTAAAGGGCCACAAACGGGCCGACTGTAACCACGGGCTAAATTTGGCCCACAATCAGAAAAGGCCAGTAACAGGCCGTAAGTAACCGAATGCTAGAAATGAGCCCAAGAATAAATGGGCCCTGAGAAGGCTGAAAGATAACATGGGCTTGAAAGGGCCCATTCGAATAATGGGCCGTTAATGGGTATAAAGCGATGTACTGTTCATTACGGGCCAATTTCACCATGGGCCGTTAATGGGCCAAGAGTTACAAAGTGCCTCATATGGGCCGAAAGACGCCATGGGCCAGACATGGGCCGGAAGTTACAACGGGCTAGAATCATATTGGACGGCCCAGATGACGCTACTGGGCCTAATTCTGATAGGCCATAATGGGCCCTGGGTTAGCGGGCTGTAAATGGGCTATGTGCGAACAGGCCGTTAACAGGCTTTCCGTGCGCCGGCCCGCTATCTTTTGACCATGTCAAATGGGCTGGCCTTTTCACGAGAATGGACCTCTGTTGGGCCGTGCCACATGGCGACGTATCATTGGCGCATTCTGTCCAATGAGTGGATGACATCTGTCCCAATGATGAGCCAACACGTGTTTCCTCCAGCCAATGGTCATTTTACACATGGAAAATCCCCATTGGTCCAGGCTGTTAACGGGTTATCGGATCCAAACTGGAACCCGATAACTTAACGATGATCCGTGATGGTGGATGCCACGTGTCAGTCACCCTTGATGAAAGCACTTCTATGACGCGCGATTTATCGTCATGGAAGTGGACACTTCCGTGATGATAATTTTGGTAATGTCATGGAACACTTCTATGACAGCATAGGTATGACTATCTTGATGCTGTCATAAAATCGTCATGGATGTACATGCATGACAGAAAACGTGACCTACTGTGACAAACACGTATCATCACGGAAGTGTATTTTTTGTAGTGTGAGATTGAGCACCGCAAGATCGAACCCATCACAAAGCACCTCTTCTCATGGAAAGATAAATCAATCTAGTTGGCCAAACCAAACCAATAAATCGGAGAAGAAATATGAGGCTATAATAATCTTGCATCAAAGAGTTCAGAGAAAACTCAAATAATATTAAAGGATAAATCTGATAGTAAACTCACAATTCATCAAATCACAACAAACACACACCGTAAAAAGTCATAACATCAAATAGATCTCCAAGAACACCGAGGAGCACATTGTATTGAAGATAAAAAAGAGAGAAGAATCCAACTAGCTACTAACTATGGACCCATAGGTCCGTGGTAAACTACTAACCCATCATCGGAGGGGTAGAAAGGATGATAAAGAACCCATCCGTGATCGTTTCCCCCTCCGGTAGAGTGCCCGAAAAGGCCTCTAGATTGGATCTTGTTGTTCTGGAACTTGCGGCGGCAGAAAAAGTATTTCATGGAATTCCTTGAGGGTTTTGGGATTTTAGAGTATTTATAGAGGCGGAGGTAGGTCAAAATGATGCTCGTGGGCCCCACGACCCACCACGGCGTGCCAGAGGCCCCTAGCGTGCCCTGGTTCTTAGTGGGCCCCCCTTTCTTCTTCTCGTGGACTCCAGAAGCTTCCAGTCTCTCGTATTTCTAGAAAAAAATCTCAAAAAAGTTTCATGGCATTTGGACTTCGTTTGGTACTGATATTCAGCAAAGTAAAAAACAAGGAAAAAACTGCAACTCGCACTGGGCACTAAGTTAATAGGTTAGTCCCAAAAATTTATATAAATTTACTTGTAAATGTATATAAAACATCCAAGATTGATAATATAATAACATGGAACAATAAAAAATTATAGATACGTTGGAGACGTATTAGCTAGTGGGCCCCAGCTGTCAGGGGGTCATTTTGCCCAAAATAAGGACGCACTTCCTTGCATGCGAAGATGTAGACGGTGGGGCCCAGTTATCAGTCTATTCATGTACAATAATCTTCCGATGGCTGTTGTTCATTAACTGCCCTGAGGACGCCATACCGAGAGCAGCATGGCGGTGGAGGATGACGAGGCCTAGGAAGGGAACCACTAGGAGCCGGGGAAGACATAATAGTGGTTGCGCAGGCAGAGGGGAGTACAAGGGTTTACCAGTTCCGCTGTGGTGTGAGGCTGGCGTCGCCGGAGAATAACAAGAGGTGTAGGTGAGTAGTGGGATGGCATGGCCAGTAGTGGCAGCTCAGCCGGCCATGGGAGGCAGGAGCAGGCAGTCCCACCGGCGCTGGTTTGGGCGGCTGGAGCTAGAGGACCAGAGATTGAAGAAGCAACGCGGTTGTTGGATTAACATCCAACGGTCACTGCTGCTAGAATCATTTGTTTACTAAGTTAACAAAGCCCTGCGTACGTGTCAATTTAGTAGGCCCACAAGTCAGCCTTTGAGTCTGGTGAGTCCCAGCTAGGAGGGGGAGGAATCATTTTTCTTATGTGTAATAAGGAGGCACTTCCTTCCGTGCCAAGATGTAGCTGGTGGGTCCCAGCTGTGATGGGGAGAAAACCTTTTTCTCGTGTAATAAGAAGGAACTTCCTTGTGTGCAGAGGTTGTAGCTGGTGGGTCCAACCTATCAAGGGGAGGAATGGTTTATTCCCGTGTAATAAGGAGGCACTAGCTTGCCTGCAAAGATGTAGCTGGTGGTTCCCAGCTGTCAGCCTCTCCACATACTCCACATTGGCTCTCGTTGTTGACCACTCGTCGTCGAGCGCACCACAGAGATGGACGACGGCGAGGCCTAGGATGGGAATGATTTGGAGTCATTGAAGAAGGGGCACTGGAGTCCCTCACAGAGGGGAGTACGCGGTTCACTTGTTCGGCTGCGGGGTGTGGCTACCATCACCGGAGAATAATAAAAGGTATGTGTGAGTATAGGTATGACATGGCCACTGTTGGGTGTAGGGTGGGGCGGCCAGGCCTGTGCGGCAGCATAGCCGGTCACGGGAGGCAGATGCAGGCGCCCCTGCTGGTGATGGTTTTGGCGGCTGGAGGAAGAGCAACTAGATCAGATATTGAAGAAGCAGGATGTCCCTTGGAAGTCAATCCAACGGCTACAGTTGTGAGAATAATTTGTTAACTTTTGTTTTTGACCATTAAATTATTTTTTCACTATTTTTTAGAACAATTTTGTTCACTAAATGGACAACACCATGCACATGCTTCATCCTAGTGGGCCAACTAAGTCAGCTTCGAAAGTTGTGGCAGACATGCGCTACTGCATGATGCTGCTAATGCGACACTACGATCAGAGACCCTTTGACGAAACTATGTGCGATGCATTAATCACAAACGGTGATGTAAAAACCCCGTCAGAAGAGATGCAAAACGTTTGCGATGACAGATACATCAAACACGGTTTAGATTACAGTTGTGTGTGCGATGCGTGATAAACGGTTAATCCATAAGAACTGTTTGTGATGTGGCAGAACAACAGAAACGGGCGGCTATATAAAGGTGTGTGGGATATACGACATACAGTTCGCTCGGATGAACGGTTTGCTATTAGGGAATGCAATAGAAATGGTTAGCCAGATCAAGGTGTGTGTGATATACGGTATACGGTTCACTCAGACAAACTGTTTTTGATTAGGGAACACAACAAAAACGGTTCAACTTAATAAGATGTGTGTGATATGCGACATATAGTTCACATAGATGAACTGTTTGCAATGAGCCAAAAGATCACAAACGATTTGTGTAAACAAGATGTGTGTGATACGCGGCAAACAACCCACTCGGATGAACTATTTACGATGAGAAAATATAATATATGATTATTATAGTTAATTCATGTGTGATTCTGTGTGTACAAAAAACTTTGAAAAATGCAAACTAGTTGCTTGCGGTGGCTAGGAGTATCACACACGATGCGTCTGGGAGTATTCGTGTGTGATGATTAGTAAGTTACACATATGTTTCCTTATGTTAATACGTGTGTGAAACACAACACGTGGCACTGCATAAATTGTTGGGTTGTGTGCTCCACTTAGTCTTCCCGCGCTCCAGGGAAGGCTTCCGCGCTCCAGCGAAGGCTTCGCGCACTCCACATGGGTGAATAGTAAAATCCCCACCTGTCCCCTCATCGGTTTCCCTCCAACAGCTAATGGCTTGCTGCATATGACCCAGGCGGCAACGCATCATCGTGACACTATGCGCAGATCTAGTCCTCACCCATCTACCATTAGTTATTCCAAGCATGCCAGGCAACGACCAAAGTTTCGACGTCGACCCCTACATGCGTTACATCATCGACAAGGAGAACGAGCCAGAGCAGGTCGGGGAGCAAGAGCTTCATCGGCCGGTGCAGGCACCATGGCCCATCGTCAGCGATATAGGCGTGACAGTCCTTGGGCACACAATTGACATATTGGAGAGGAAGTGTGATGAGCAGTTTGCCATCCAGCGTGCAAAAGATCCAGAGCTTCTCGGTCGCATGGTCGACGACCCACCCGAAGAGCCGCCATCACCGCTGCTCATCGAGAGCCTGATGCCCCACAAGGAATGGGCAGAGGACCTCTCGGTTTAGTTAAGAAATGGCCAGCCTGCAACTTCATCATTGCCGGCGGCGGCTGTGGACCTTGATCCCGACGATGTGGTGGCCAGGCTCAAGCGCGGCTTTGGCGGAGTTGACATGCCCGACAAAGTAGAACGTCACGAACGTGGTATCTTGAGGATGCAGTTGATGGACGGAATTTGCTACCAGGCCAGAGACATGGAAATGGAGTGGTTCCGCGAAGTTTTCATGCACGTGATTGCATGCTGTCAAGCTCTTCTGGAAGAGGCCCAACAACCCCAAAAGGCTCCTAGCGCCAGCAGCTCCGTAGGCGGAGGCAGGTCGGGACACTTGGAATGAACGACCGCAAGGGTGCTATGCTGATCATGGAGTCCGAGAAGACCATCGTCGGAAGGCCACCAGCTCAGCCTTTTAGACTATATTTTGTTATAATTGTATGCATCTGTAGGTCATGAGTGTTTTGGGCATTGCCGCACGTGGCATTTTAAATTATCCTGAATAGGTAAGACAATTATTAATTGTTGCCATTTTAAATTTGCCTCAATGGCGAGCAGAACGGAGCGCGCCGCGGCCGCCTCAATGGCGAGAAAAATGCGCGGACGGACGCGAGCAGACCGCGCCACAGCCGCCTCAATGACAAGCAGAGCGCGCCACGGCTACCTCAACGGCGAGCTACAACACCTGCATATTGCAATTCTGGTCAACCTTCTGGCACCCCGTGGGAGGCGCCACGGCGCATCCATCGGACAAGATGGTGATATCTTGACCATTTGTGATAGTGGGCAAACACGTTGAAAGCACAAGTGCTCCATGCGTGATTTTGGTAATTAATGTCAGCATATCTCTTCTTGGACTATGATAACCCACAAGTATAGGGGATCACAACAATTTTCAAGGGTAGAGTATTCAACCCAAATCTATTTGTTCGACACAAGGGGAGCCAAAGAATATTCTCAAGTATTAGCAGCTGAGTTGTCAATTCAACCACACCTGGAAACTTAATATCTGCAGCAAGGTATTTAGTAGCAAAGTAATATGATAGTAGTGGTAACGATAGCAAAAAGTAATGGTAACAAAAGTAATATTTTTGGGTTTTATAGTGATTGTAACAGTAGCAGCGGAAAAGTAAATAAGCGAAGAACAATATATGGAAAAGCTCGTAGGCAATATTTAGCAGCTTGTTTCTTGTGAGCAGGGAAATATTTAGCATGTGTAATAGAAGCCTCCCCCAAGCTTGTGGGAGACTCTCTTCTTCAATTTGCACAAAATTATATATTTCCCTTAAAGCAGCTTGTTTCTTATGAGCAGGGAAATATTTAGCAGAGAAGTAATAAATCATATCCTGGGGACTACGCACACAACCAGGATCAAGAGAATTAAACCATATCTTAGCATCACCCTGAGAACGGAAATATTTTAAGGATATAGTAGTAGCGAGTTTTCTCATCATTAGTGAACAGGGTGGCTATATCATTTAATTTAGTAAGATGTGCCACAACAATTTCAAATTCATAGCCATAGAAAGGATCAGATTAAACCAAAGTAATTATATCAGTGTCGACAGAGAATTCATAATCCTTATCAGTAACAAAGATAGGTGAAGTAGCATAAGCAGGATCATATTTCATTTTAGCATTCAGAGATTTTTGTTTCAGCTTAGCTAATAGTTTCTTAAGATCACTCATATCATTGCAAGCAAGAAAGTCTCTAGCAGTTTCTTCATGCATAACATAACCCTCAGGAACAACAGGTAATTCATATCTAGGGGGAGAATCTTCATCATCACTTTCATCAATATTACCAGTTTCAATAATTTCATTCTCTCTAGCCCTAGCAAGTTGTTCATCAAGAAATTCACCAAGTGGCACAGTGGTATCAAGCATAGAAGTAGTTTCATCATAAGTATCAGGCATAGCAGAAGTGGCATCATCAATAACATGAGACATATCAGAATTAATAGCAGAAGCAGGTTTAGGTGTCGCAAGTTTACTCAAAACAGAAGGTGAATCAAGTGCAGAGCTAGATGGCAGTTCCTTACCTCCCCTCATAGTTGAGGGAAAAATCTTGGTTCTTTAATCTTTCAAGTTCTTCATAGTAATAAACAGATAGAAATCCCAAGTGACTCAAAGAATAGAGCTATGCTCCCCGGCAACGGCGCCAGAAAATATTCTTGATAACCCACAAGTATAGGGGATCGCAACAGTTTTCGAGGGTAGAGTATTCAACCCAAATTTATTGATTCGACACAAGGGGAGCCAAAGAATATTCTCAAGTATTAGCAGCTGAGTTGTCAATTCAACCACACCTGGAAACTTAATATCTGCATCAAGGTATTTAGTAGCAAAGTAATATGATAGTAGTGGTAACGATAGCAAAAGTAACGGTACCAAAAGTAATATTTTTGGTTTTTTTTATAGTGATTGTAACAGTAGCAGCGGAAAAGTAAATAAGCAAAGAACAATATATGGAAAAGCTCGTAGGCAATGGATCGGTGATGGCGAATTATGCCGGATGCGATTATTCATGCAACAGTTATAACATAGGGTAACATAGAACTAGCTCCAATTCATCAATGTAATGTAGCATGTATTCCGAATATAGTCATACGTGCTTACGGAAAAAAAACTTGCATGGCATCTTTTGTCCTACCCTCCCGTGGCAGCGAGGTCCTAATGGAAACTAAGGGATATTAAGGCCTCCTTTTAATAGAGTACTGGACCAAAGCATTAACACAGAGTGAATACATGAACTCCTCAAACTACAGTCATCACCGGTAAGTATCCTGATTATTGTCACTTCGCGGTTAATGGATCATAACACATAATAGGTGACTATAGACTTGCAAGATAGGATCAAGAACTCTCATATATTGATGAAAACATAATAGGTTCAGATCTGAAATCATGGCACTCGGGCCCTAGTGACAAGCATTAAGCATAGCAAAGTCATAGCAACATCAATCTCAGACCATAGTGGATACTAGGGATCAAACCCTAACAAAACTAACTCAATTACATGATAAATCTCATCCAACCCATCACCATCCAGCAATCCTACGATGGAATTACTCAGGCATGGCGGTGAGCATCATGAAATTGGTGATGGAGGAAGGTTGATGATGACGATGGCGATGGATTCCCCTCTC
The DNA here is from genome assembly GCF_018294505.1 of Triticum aestivum. Lineage (NCBI taxonomy): Eukaryota > Viridiplantae > Streptophyta > Magnoliopsida > Poales > Poaceae > Triticum > Triticum aestivum. The sequence continues at coordinate 258,472,436 of NC_057806.1, read as the reverse complement.
CGGAGCCCCGAACGGACTCCAGATCAGCCCTCCTGAGAGAGTTTAGGGCTTGGCGGCGGCTCCGTATCGTAAAACACGATGAATCCTTCTCTCTGATTTTTTCTCACCGAAAGTGGATATATGTCGTCAAGGTTGAGGTCGGTGGAGCATTAGGGGGCCCACGAGGCAGGGGGGCGCGCCCCCCACCCTCGTGGACAGGTGGAGGCCCCCCTGACGTGGATTCTTCTTCCAGTATTTTTTATATATTCCAAAATAGTTCTCCATTGATTTTCAGGTCATTCCGAGAACTTTTATTTCTGCACAAAAATAACACCATGGCAATTCTGCTAAAAACAGCGTCGGTCCGGGTTAGTTCCATTCAAATCATGCAAGTTAGAGTCCAAAACAAGGGCAAAAGTGTTTGGAAAAGTAGATACGACGGAGACGTATCAACTCCCCCAAGCTTAAACCTTTGCTTGTCCTCAAGCAATTCAGTTGATAAACTGGTAGTGATAAAGAAAAACTTTTACAAACTCTGTTTGCTCTTGTTGTTGTAAATATGTAAAGCCAGCATTCAAGTTTTCAGCAAAGATTATGAACTAATCATATTCACAATAACACTTCGGTCTCATGTTTACTCATATCAATGACATAATCAATTAGCGAGCAATAATAATTTATCTCGGATGACAACACTTTCATAAACAATCATGATATGATATAACAAGATGGTATCTCGCTAGCCCTTTCTGAGACCGCAAAACATAAATGCAGAGCACCTTTAAAGATCAAGGACAAACTAGACATTGTAATTCATGGTAAAAGAGATCCAGTCAAGTCATACTCAATGTAAACTAACAATAATGAATGCAAATGACAGCGGTGCTCTCCAACTGGTGATTTTTAATAAGAGGAGGATGACTCAACAAAAAAGTAAATGGATAGGCCCTTCGCAGAGGGAAGCGGGGACTTGTAGAGGTGCCAGAGCTCGGTTTTGAAATAGATGTGAATAATATTTTGAGCGGTATACTTTCATTGTCAACATAACAACTCAGAGATCTCGATATCTTCCATGCTACACACATTATAGGCGGTTCCCAAACAGAATGGTAAAGTTTATACTCCCCCTCCACCAACAAGCATCAATCCATGGCTTGCTCGAAACAACGAGTGACTCCAACTAACAAGAATCCCGGGGGAGTTTTGCTTGCAGTCATTTAGATTTGATTTGCATAAAGCATGGGACTGCGCATCCCGGTGACCAGCCATGTTCTCGTGAATGAGGAGCGGAGTCCACTCCTCTTGAGAATAACCCGCCTAGCATGGAAGATACAGACAACCCTAGTTGATACAAGAGCTATTCGAGCATACAAAACAGAATGTTTATTTGAAGGTTTAGAGTTTGGCACATACAAATTTACTTGGAACGGTAGGTAGATACCGTGTATAGGCAGGTATGGTGGACTCATATGGAATAACTTTGGGGTTTATGGAATTGGATGCACAAGCAGTATTCCCGCTTAGTATAAGTGAAGGCTAGAAAAAGACTGGGAAGCGACCAGCTAGAGAGTGACAACAGTCATGAACATGCATTAAAATTAATCAACATCGAATGCAAGCATGAGTAGGATATAATGCACCATGAACATAAATATCATAGAGGCTATGTTGATTTTGTTTCAACTACATGCGTGAACATGTGCCAAGTCAAGCCACTTGAATTGTTCAAAAGAGGATACCACCCTATCATACCACATCACAACCATTTTAATAGCATGTTGGCACGCAAGGTAAACCATTATAAGCTCCTAGCTAATTAAGCATGGCATAAGCAACCACAATCTCTAATTGTCATTGCAAACATGTTTATTCATAATAAGCTAAATCAGGAACGATGAACTAATCATATTTACAAAAACAAGAGAGGTCGAGGTCATACCAGCTTCTCTCATCTCAATCATTTCATCATATAATCATCATTATTGCCTTTCACTTGCACGACTGAATAGTGTGGAAAATAATAATAGTGCACGTGCATTGGACTAAGCTGGCATCTACAAGCATTCAATTCAAGAGAGAAGACAAGGTAATATGGGCTCTTGGTTAGATCAACAATAATGCATATGAGAGCAACTCAACATTTTAATCATGCTCTTCTCCTATCGACCCCCAAAGAAAAGAAAAGAAGTAAAAATATTTACACAGGAAAGCTCCCAACAAGCAAAAGAAGAACAAGAAATCTTTTTGGGTTTCCTTTTAATTACTACTACAAGCAAGAAAGTAAACTAGCTAAAAGCTACAACTAATTTTTTTTTGTTTTTCTTAAGGTTTATCAAACACACAAGAAGAAAGCATAAAAAGGGAAAAATAAACTAGCATGGATGATACAGTGAAAAAGTATGAGCACCGACAATTAGCATGAGTGTGTGAACATAAATGTAATGTCGGTCAGAAATATGTACTCCCCCAAGCTTAGGCTTTTGGCCTAAGTTGGTCTATGGCCATGGCTGGCCTGGAGGATATCCAAAGTTGTAGTTGGGGTCGTACTGAGATGCAGCGGCAATTGCCTGATGAGCTGCAGCTTGGAGGCGAGCTGTCTCCGCCCTCCTCTCGTACTCGGTCACCTCCTCCTGGTTATAAAATATTGCCTCTTTGCCTGAAAGTCAAAGAAAGTAGGAGCAGGGAGGGCGATGTGATAGGTGCGTCGTCTGTCAAAGATTAGTCGGTACTGGAGGAACTGATCGTTCCTCTCAACAAACTGATGACGAACCATAGCCTCATAATCTAAATAAGAAGGAGGCAACTCAATATTATCTCCATGTATGGGTATCTCAAGAAAGTTAGCTATATGAGTTGCATAAATTCCACCAAAGAAATCTCCATGAATACGATTATTATGCAACCTACGAGCAACAATGGCTCCCAAATTATAATGTTTATCTCCTAATACAGCACTCCCGAGAACACTGAGATCAGGGACACACATGTGACATGCTTCATCCTTACCATTGATGCACCTACCTATGAAGAGAGCAAAATAATGTATAGCAGGAAAATGAATGCTCCCTATGGTAGCTTGTGTTATATCTCTAGACTCCCCCACAGTTACACTAGCAAGAAAATCTCTAAACTCCGATTTGCGAGGCTCACTATGGCTACCCCATTGTGGAAGTTTACAAGCAGTGTTAAAATCTTCTAAGTCCATAGTATAAGAATTTTCATAAAGATCAAACAGGACAGTCTGAGAATTGCGTGATGATGAAAATTTAAACCTTCTCACAAATGAATCAGTTAAATAGAGGTATTGACGACACTTATCTGCCTCGAAGCTCTCCAGATCAGCATTACACACATATGCGTCAAATTCCTCCTTGATTCCTACTGGAACCATGAAGTCCTCTGACGGCCATTCACAAGGCCGCACTTGAGCGTCCCTCGGTGGTTCATCGTCCGGCTCACGCATTGCGGGCCTGGGTCCTTGCTTCCTTGAAGAACCACCACAGTACATTTTCCTAAACATATTTCCTCCTCTGAAAAATTTCTGAAATTTTTAGTAACTTCAAAATAAAAGTGAACCAAACTCAACGAAATTGATAGCAACTACTCCCACAAGTGCCTAGAGACTGTATCATGCATTAAAACTACTTTTTACCATATAAATTTGATATGCAAGCTCAAGAATAGGGTCAGCTAAGCAGCAACAATTTGCAATAAATAAAGCACTAGAACAAAAACTAATTGGACCATTGGAGGAGTCACATACCAAAGAACAATCCCCCAAAGTAGTTTTGTGAATGGAGCTTTGAGCAAGGAGATCGAAAATGGCAGCAAGATGAGCTAGAACTCGTGCTTGAGCTAGTTAGTGATTTTTTTGGGAGGAAGAAGGAGTGTGTGGTGGCTGGAATAAGTGGAGGGGAGCCACCATGGGCCCACGAGGCAGGGGGCGCGCCCTGGACCCTCGTAGCTAAGTGCTTGCTGCCCCTGATGAGTTCTCAGTGCCAGATATCTTCAAATATTCCAGAAAAAATCATATTTAAATTTCAGGGCATTTGGAGAACTTTCATTTTCGGGGTATTTTTATTGCATGGATAATTCAGGAAACAGACAGAAAATACTATTTTTGCTTTATTTAATATAAATAACAGAAAGTAAAAAGAGGGTACAGAGAGTTGTGTTTTCTAAATTCATCCATCTATGCTCATCAAAAGGAATCCACTAACATGGTTGATCAAGTCTTGTTAGCAAACTCATTTCGAATAACATGAAACTGGAGAATTTTCGAATAACACTAGGTTACCTCAACGGGGATATGCACGTCCCCAATAATAAGAATATCATATTTCTTCTTGATAGTAGGTAGAGGAAATTCAAAACCTCCAAAAATAATCGATGGAATTTTCCAATAGAGTTTATACTATGAACTTGAGGTTGTTTCCTCGGAAAGTGTACCGTATGCTCATTGCCATTAACATGAAAAGTGACATTGCCTTTGTTGCAATCAATAACAGCCCCTGCAGTATTCAAAAAGGGTCTTCCCAGAATAATAGACATATTATCATCCTCGGGAATATCAAGAATAACAAAGTCCGTTAAAATAGTAACGTTTGCAACCACAACAGGCACATCCTCACAAATACCGATAGGTATAGTAGTTGATTTGTCAGCCATTTGGAAAGATATTTCAATAGGTGTCAACTTATTCAGATCAAGTCTATGATATAAAGAGAGCGGCAAAACACTAACACCGGCTCCAAGATCACATAAAGCAGTTTTAACATAGTTCTTTTAATGGAGCATGGTATAGTTGGTACTCCTGGATCTCCTAGTTTCTTTGGTATTCCACCCTTAAAAGTATAATTAGCAAGCATGGTGGAAATTTCAGCTTCCAGTATCTTTCTTTTATTAGTAACAATATCCTTCATGTACTTAGCATAAGGATTCATTTTAAGCATATCAGTCAAACGCATACGCAAAAAGATAGGTCTAATCATTTCAGCAAAGCGCTCAAAATCCTTATCACCCTTTTTCTTGGATGACTTGGGAGGAAAAGGCATGGGTTTCTGAACTCATGGTTCTCTTTCTTTACCGTGCTTCCTAGCAACAAAGTCTCTCTTATCATAACGTTGATTCTTTGATTGTGGGTTATCAAGATCAACAACATGTTCAATCTCTACATCATTGTCATTACTAGGTTGAGCATGAAGATGAACGTCATCATTAACATTATCACTAGGTTCATGTTCATTACCAGATTGTGTTTCAGCATCAGAAATAGAAATATCATTGGGATTCTCAGGTGTGTCAATAACAGGTTCACTAGAAGCATGCAAAGTCCTCTCATTTTTGTTTTTCTTCCTCTTAGAAGGACTAGGTGCATCTACATTAGTTCTTTGAGAATTTTGCTCAATTCTCTTAGGATGGCCTTCAGGATACAAAGGTTCCTGAGTCATTTTACCACCTCTAGTCACAACTCTAACAACATTATTATTTTTCTTACTATTTAATTCATTGAGCAAATCATTCTGAGCTTTAAGTACTTGTTCTACTTGAGTGGTAACCGTAGAAGCATGTTTACTAATAATTTTAAGTTCTCCTTTAACACTAGCCATATAATCACTCAAGTGTTCAATCATATAAGCATTATGTTTCAATTGTCTACCAACATAAGCATTGAAGTCTTCTTGTTTAACCATAAAATTATCAAACTCATCTAAGCATTGGCTAGCAAACTTAGTAGGAGGGATTTCAGCTTTATCATATCTATAGAGAGAATTTACCTTTACTACCTATGTCGGGTTATCAAGACCATGTGTTTCTTCAATAGGCGGTAAATTAAGACCATGTATTTCTTCAACAGGAGGTAAATTCTTAACATCCTCAGCTTTAATACCTTTTTCTTTCATAGATTTCTTTGCCTCTTGCATATCTTCAGGACTGAGAAATAGAATACCCCTTTTCTTCGGAGTTGGCTTAGGAGTTGGTTCAGGAAGTGTCCAATTTTTTTCATTAGTCAACATATTATGCAATAGAATTTCAGCTTGATCAACAGTTCTTTCCCTGAAAACACAACCAGCACAACTATCCAGGTAATCTCTAGAAGCATCGGTTAGTCCAGAGAATTAAACCATATCTTAACATCACCCTTTAATGAGAATGGAAATATTTTAAGGATATAGTAGTAGCGAGTTTTCTCATCATTAGTGAACAGGGTGGCTATATCATTTAATTTAGTAAGATGTGCCACAACAGTTTCTAATTCATAGCCATAGAAAGGATCAGATTCAACCAAAGTAATTATATCAGGGTCAAAAGAGAATTCATAATCCTTATCAGCAACAAAGATAGGTGAAGTAGCACAAGCAGGATCATATTTCATTTTAGCATTCAGAGATTTTTGTTTCATCTTAGCTAATAGTTTCTTAAGACCACTCATATCATTGCAAGCAAGAAAGTCTCTAGCAGTTTCTTCATCCATAACATAACCCTCAGGAACAACAGGTAATTCATATCTAGGGGGAGAATCTTCATCATCACTTTCATCAAATATTACCAGTTTCAATAATTTCATTCTCTCTAGCCCTAGCAAGTTGTTCATCAAGAAATTCACCAAGTGGCACAGTGGTATCAAGCATAGAAGTAGTTCCATCATAAGTATCAGGCATAGCAGAAGTGGCATCATCAATAACATGAGACATATCAGAATTAATAGCAGAAGCAGGTTTAGGTGTCGCACGTTTACTCAAAACAGAAGGTGAATCAAGTGCAGAGCTAGATGGCAGTTCCTTACCTCCCCTCATAGTTGAGGGCAAAAATCTTGGTTCTTTCATCTTTCAAGTTCTTCATAGTAATAAACAGATAGAAATCCCAAGTGACTCAAAGAATAGAGCTATGCTTCCCGGCAACGGCGCCAGAAAATATTCTTGATAACCCACAAGTATAGGGGATCGCAACAGTTTTCGAGGGTAGAGTATTCAACCCAAATTTATTGATTCGACACAAGGGGAACCAAAGAATATTCTCAAGTATTAGCAGCTGAGTTGTTAATTCAACCACACCTAGAAACTTAATATCTGCAGCAAGGTATTTAGTAGCAAAGTAATATGATAGTAGTGGTAACGATAGCAAAAGTAACGGTACCAAAAGTAATATTTTTGGGTTTTATAGTGATTGTAACACTAGCAGTGGAAAAGTAAATAAGCGAAGAATAATATATGGAAAAGCTCATGGGCAATGGATCGGTGATGGAGAATTATGCCGGATGCGGTTATTCATGCAACCGTTATAACATAGGGTGATACAGAACTAGCTCCAATTCATCAATGTAATGTAGGCATGTATTCCGAATATAGTCATACGTGCTTACGAAAAAGAACTTGCATGACATCTTTTGTCCTACCCTCCCGTGGTAGCGAGGTCCTAATGGAAACTAAGGGATATTAAGGCCTCCTTTTAATAGAGTACTGGACCAAAGCATTAACACATAGTGAATACATGAACTCCTCAAACTACAGTCATCACCGGTAAGTATCCTGATTATTGTCACTTCGGGGTTAATGGATCATATCACATAATAGTGACTATAGACTTGCAAGACAGGATTAAGAACTCCCATATATTGATGAAAACATAATAGGTTCAGATCTGAAATCATGGCAATCGGGCCCTAGTGACAAGCATTAAGCATAGCAAAGTCATAGCAACATCAATCTCAGACCATAGTGGATACTAGGGATCAAACCCTAACAAAACTAACTCGATTACATGATAAATCTCATCCAACCCATCACCGTACAGCAAGCCTACGATGGAATTACTCACGCACGACGGTGAGCATCATGAAATTGGTGATGGAGGAGGGTTGATGATGACGATGGCGACGGATTCCCCTCTCCGGAGCCCCGAATGGACTCCGGATCAGCCCTCCCAAGAGAGTTTAGGGCTTGGCGGCGGCTCCGTATTGTAAAACATGATGAATCCTTCTCTTTGATTTTTTTCTCCCCAAAAGTGAATATATGGAGTCAAGGTTCAGGTCGGTGGAGCATCAGGGGGCCCACGAGGCAGGGCGCGCGCCAAGGGGGGCAGGCACACCCCCCACCCTCGTGGATAGGTGGAGGCCCCCCTGACGTGGATTCTTCTTCCAGTATTTTTATATATTCCAAAATAATTCTCCGTTGATTTTCAGGTCATTCCGAGAACTTTTATTTCTACACAAAAATAACACCATGGCAATTCTGCTAAAAACAGCGTCAGTCCGGGTTAGTTCCATTCAAATAATGCAAGTTAGAGTCCAAAACAAGGGCAAAAGTGTTTGGAAAAGTAGATTCGATGGAGATGGATCTGACTAATGTTTTTATCTAGTGTATTTGAGAGATGTTCAACAATGGCATGGAAATGACACTACCGCAGGATGCTGCTAATGCGACACCACGATCAGAGACCCTTCGACGAACCTGTGTGCGATGCAATAACCACAAATGGTGGTGTAAAAAACCATCAAAAAAGGTGCAAAACATTTGCGATGGATGATGCATCAAACACGGTTCAGATTTTAGTTGCGTGTGCGATGTAGGGCATACAGTTCAGTTCAATTAACCGTTTGTGATGAGGAGGAACAAAAGAAACGGGCAGCTAGATGAAGGTGTGTATGATGTTAGCATACGGTTCACTCGGATGAACTGTTTGTGATTAGGCAACACAAAAGAAATGGCCAGCCAGATCAAGGTGTGTGAGATATATGGCATGCGGTTCACACGGATGAACTGTTTGTGTTGAGATAAGAGAACAGAAATGGCTCAATATAACAAGATGAGTGTGATACGCGACCATTAGGACTGTAATCAGAAATGTGTGCAAAGACCGATAATAACACAGACGGTTGCTGCTAGTAAGACGTGTGTGTTGTGCGATGGGATTGCATACATAAGAACAACACACACACACACACACACACGCACACACACACTTATAAGGACATGGTTGCATAACCAAATGAAACATCCACTTACATAGGTGGCTACTACAACCATGGCATTTGCACACACCAAAGTAAACTATTACATGCATAAGTACATAGGTGGCTACTACACACATGACATTTCCACACACCAATAAAGTAAACTATATATTACATGCATGATTAACTAGCATAAACGATCATCTGATCATCATCTACTTCTTGCGATGCTTGCTCTGCTTGTGGGTCGATCCGGGCTCGTCGATTTGGGTAACGAGGCACTTCCTCATGTCAATGATCTGCCTATGCATCTCGTAGCATGTGTACATGCTCTTGGCCGCGAACCTGAGGTGAGGTTCATCCTGTTGCCGCATCCAGGCCCTGTGCCAAGATATGAGACTTTTTCTAATATGTAATCCAACCCGGATATGGTTTACCTAATATTTAATCCAACAATTGTCGTTTCTGGCGTTAAGTTATTTTATTTTCTCGGGTTCGGGTTTTTGTCTCCGTGTGTTGTTGTCGTTGTCATGCATCTCATATCATGTCATCATGTGCATTGCATTTGCATACGTGTTCGTCTCATGCATCCGAGCATTTTCCCTGTTGTCCGTTTTGCACTCCGGCGCTCCGTTCTCCTTCGGTGGTCATTTCTACCTTTCTTTCGTATGTGGGGGTTAAAAATTTCCGGATTGGACCGAGACTTGCCAAGCGGCATTGGTTTACTACCGGTAGACCGCCTGTCAAGTTTCGTACCATTTGGACTTCGTTTGATGCTCCAACGGTTAACCGAGGGACCGAAAAGGCCTCGTGTGTGTTGCAGCCCAACACACTTCCAATTTGTCACAAAACCCACCAAAACCTTCTCCATCATCTAGAGCGTTCGATCACGATCGCATGGCCGAAAACCGCACCTCATTTGGACTCTCCTAGCTCCTCCTATGCCTATTTAAAGACCCCCTCCGAAATTTTCGTTCTCCTCTTTCCGAAACCCTAGATCCACCCCTCTCCGCGCGGCCGGACACGTTCGCCGGCCGCCGGACACGTCCGCCGTCGGCCGCAGCAAATCGCGAGCCGCCATGTGGCGCCCGCAGCGCCCACATCGCTGCCGGCCCGTTCGGCCCGCAGCAGGCCCTCCGCGGCCCGAAGCCACCGCCACCCGCGTCCGTCTGCCCTGCCGCCTCCTTCCCTGAGTCCGGCGCCCAACGCCGCCGCGACCCTCAACGCTCCGCCACGGCAGGTTCCCCGCCGGCGCCACCCTCCTCGCCGCCATACGCGCTCGGCCTGCCGCTGGTCGCCGCCGCACACCCTCCGCCCCGCCGTCCGCGTACTCCGCCGCCCCGGCCGCGCTCCGGCGATCCCCTCCACCGGCCGGAGCTCCCGCCACCGTCCCTGCCTTCTCCGGCGCGGATCCGGCGAGATCCGCCGCCGCTTCGAAGTCCGTGCCATGGTCAACCCTAGATCCGCGAGGTGATGATTTTTCTCCAAGTCCCCGTTTTCCAGATTCAAATGCCCTTGTTCATCACACTATAACTTTGCATCCGTAGGTCCATTTTGGGCGTGTAGCATATCGAAATGTTCGTCTCAGAGAGCACATCATTTCATCTCATTGCATCATTTTCATTTGAGTTCATCTTGATGCCCGAAATAATGTTGGAAGAGTGCTATTTGAGTTAATTGTCAGATCTGCTGCACCAAATAGATATTTGTCATTTTTGCCATGATTATTGTGTGCATGATATGCCCGTGAGCTCTACATGAGTTTTGTTATATGCTTTGCCATCTTTCCAGAGGTGCTATCCATGTATTTCTGTGATGTGTGTGGTAACTAGCACAAGCTTGCCAAGTGGAGCATTCGTTAATGCTGATTTCAGGGACTTAGCAATTCCACTAAGTCCTTGATCTGTTTTTATCAATATGCCATATGTTCATGTTGTTTACTAGTGATCCGTGCCTCTATTGAGGATGATCAGTAAGGGTGATTTGTTAATCTTGTAGTGCTATATCCATCCATGTCTTTGTTTGCAATTATGGAGCACCCTAGCTTGAGTCAATCGAGCTCTACTTTTGCTATTTCGTGAATCTGGGCAGATTGTCTACTTGTTAGCGATTTTGCCGAGGAGGTCGTAGTTGATCCGTGCATGCTATGTTGTTGTTCTTTCCATGTCTAGCTTGTATAATGTGTATTCTTTATGGGTGTATGCTTAGATTGTCATGACATGCTCTGTAGTGAGTGCATCGAGCTCGCAAACATGCCTACTTGAAATCTGATTTGCATGCTCCAATTTTTCACTAAGTCTGTGATCTGTTTAAGTTTTTGCCATGTTCACATGCTTGCAATTGTATTTTCTGATCCCTTTTGGCTCAAGGTCACTAAGGGACTTTTGTTAAGCTCTTTGAGTAGCTCCATGCCATGCCATGCTTTACTTTTCCATGTTAAGTTCCTGTAGCATATAGTTTTCATGCTCCAAAGTGTGCTACCTGATCTGAAATTCCAGACAAGTGTTAATTTCACCAAGTCTGAAATCTGTTTACCAATTGCACTTTTGCCATGCTTGTTTGAACCTGTTAATGGATGAATTGGCCGTAGCTCAGTGTTCATCTTTTGTTAAGCTTCATGAATGGATCCCTGCCATGTATTTTGTTGCCATATTTGGGTGCTGTAGCATGTTTAGCTTGTTGCATTTAGATGGCTACTTGCCGTATATCGCAGATCGGTGCCATATTTGAATTGCTTGCCATTTCCAAACCGTGTCTCCGATTCCGGCGTTCTTTATATCGTTTTCAAGAGAAATCATCTCACCTTTCCAGTGGCACACTTGGATTTCCATGTTGAGGCCAGGTTCATTCATTCCTTGTCAAATCTTGTATATGCATCACATATCGCATCCCGCATAGCATACCATGTTTGCATCATGTTGTTTGAGCTTTGCACGTGGTTGATTGTGTCCTTTTGCTTATTTGTCTTGTTTGGGTAGATCCGGGAGACGAGTTCGCTAACGAGGAGCCCGTTGAGTTTGCTTTCGAGGATCCAGTCAACTCTGACAACTTTGCAGGCAAGATGATCATACCCTCGAAATCACTTCTATCTTTGCTTTGCTAGATGCTCGCTCTTTTGCTATGCCTATGCTACGATGCCTACCACTTGCTTATCGTGCCTCCCAAATTGCCTTGTCAAACCTCTAACCCACCATGTCCTAGCAAACCGTTGATTGGCTATGTTACTGCTTTGCTCAACCCCTCTTATAGCGTTGCTAGTTGCAGGTGAAGATTGGAGACCGTTCCTTGTTGGAACATTATTTTCTTGTTGGGATATCATTATATTATCTTGTTATCTTAATGCATCTATATACTTGGTAAAGGGTGGAAGGCTCGGCCTCTCGCCTAATGTTTTGTTCCACTCTTGCCACCCTAGTTTCCGTCATATCGGTGTTATGTTCCCGGATTTTGCGTTCCTTACGCGGTTGGGTGATAATGGGAACCCCTTGACAGTTCGCCTTGAATAAAGCTTTTCCAGCAATACCCAACCTTGGTTTTACCATTGCCACCTAGCCTCTTTTTACCTTGGGTTTCCGGAGCCCAAGGGTCATCTTATTTAAACCCCCCCGGGCCAGTGCTCCTCTGAGCGTTGGTCCAACCTAGAGCCCCTTGCAGCGCCACCTCGGGGAAACTCGAGGGCTGGTTTTAGTTGTACGGATTGCTTATCCGAGTGTGCCCTGAGAACGAGATATGTGCAGCTCCTATCGGGATTTGTCGGCACATTCGGGCGGTGTTGCTGGATTTGTTTTAACTTGTCAAAGTGTCTTGTAGAACCGGGATACCGAGTCTGATCGGAATGTCTCGGGAGAAGGTATATCCTTTGTTGACCGTGAGAACTTGTCATGGGCTAAGTTGGGACTCCCCTGCAGGGATTTGAACTTTCGAAAGCCGTGCCCACGGTTATGGGCAGATAGGAATTTGTTAATGTCCGGTTGTAGATAACTTGAACCTTAACTTAATTAAAATGAATCAACTATGTGAGTTACCGTGATGGTCTCTTCTCGGTGGAGTCCGGGAAGTGAACACGGTGTTGGAGTAATGCTTGCCGCAGGTTGTTCTCTAGTTATTCGATCGTGCATTGCCTTCTCTTCTCGCTCTCTTTTGCGAACAGGTTAGCCACCATATATGCTAGTCGCTTGCTGTAGCTCCACATATTACCTTGCCTTACCTGTAAGCTTAAATAGTCTTGATCGTGAGGGCTCGAGATTGCTGAGTCCCTGTGACTCACAGATTACTTCCAAACCAGATGCAGGGCCAGACGACTCCGTTCCATATGACGCGCTTGAGCTCAAGTGGGAGTTCGACGAGGACTCACGCTGTTACTATGTGTCTTTCCCTGATGATCAGTAGTGGTGCCCAGTTGGGGCGATCGGGACCGTGTCGCATGTTGGGTTGATCTTTTATTTTGGCACCATAGACGAGCCATGAGTGATTGGATGATGTAATGCTATTTATGTACTTTGTTTGACGTGGCGAGTGTAAGCCAACTATGTTCCTTCCCCTTTTATTATTTATATTACATGGGATGTTGTGAAGATTGCCTAACTTGCGACATTGCTTTCAATGCGGTTATGCCTCTAAGTCATGCTTCGACACGTAGGAGATATAGCCGCATCGAGGGTGTTACAAGTTGTTAATCAGAGCCTTCCCCGACCTTAGGAGCCCCCACTACTTGATCATTTTTAGCAGCCGAGTTTGAGTCTAGAAAAAAAATGTTTTGAGTCATTTAGGTATTATATATCGGAGAGTTTAGGAATTCTTTTTACTCCCCAGTCCCTTCATCGCTCTGGTGAGGCATCCCGACATAGAGTTTTGTCTCTTCTCTTCTCAAATTTCACTAAATTTTTTTTAGGATCACGCGGGTATCTTGGAATCGTTCTGATGGTTTTGTGACGAGAATATTGTTCTTGGTGCCTCCTATCATTTAGGTGTTGTGGCAGTGTCCCGGGGAGTTGAGCTCCGAGGAGTTGTCATCACAATTTTATCGTTGCAGTTCTGGAATACCTGAGTTTAGTACGCCGACATCGAAAATCTCTTTTATGCAGTTGTTGGTGAGATAACCTTGATGCCACCCAGTACTGGGGCAGGAGTTCGGGAGTATTGCCATAACTTGTATAACGGATGCTTTTCGAAGGTTGAGGTAGATGGTTTCCGAAGTTTTTTCTCGGTTATGTGTTGAAGGATGGATACAGCTGGATGTAGGATATGCTAGATTTGGGTGAGATATTATGCTTCCCCTGTATCCCCAACACTTGATTGCATAACCGGAAAGGTTCGGGAGTTTCATAGGTGGGAATTCTTGTAGCTCTAGCTCTTCTTAACAAATATTTGGTTTGAGATTGGGATTTCTTACCGAGTATTCGTTCTTGTTTCGTACCTTGTTGATTTATTCCTCTACCTAAATTCTAAGTGGCTTCTCAATTTATGGATATGTGACCATTTCAAGTGGAATGAATTCGTTCTTATGTTTGGATGTGAAGACTATATGTTGCAATTTCATCCCGCTTGATTCAGCTTCAAATTTTTATCTGTCAATGTGCTAACGAATGTCACCCTCTTCAGGATGGCTCCCGCTAAGAGCAGCAATCAGAATCAGAATCAGGATCCGCCACCACCTCCCCCTCCTCCGGAGGCATGGCAAGATGTGATGGCCGCAACCAATGCAAACACGCAGTTGATCATGCAAATTCTTCAAGAGCGCAACCAAGCAAACCAAGGCAACCAAGGCAACAATCAGAATCACTTTTCTACACTCAACCAGTTCCTTGCTAACGGGCCAAAGACCTACAACAATTGTGTTGAGGCAACTGATGCTGACGATTGGCTCGTGGACTTATGCAAGCATTTCGAGTGCAGTAATGTCAGGCCTGAGGACTTTGTCAAGTTCGCTTCCTTCCAACTCAAAGACCAAGCTGCAGAATGGTTCCCGCAGTACAAAGATTCCAGAGGAGGCCATGTGATTACCTGGGATGAATTCCGTCAAGACTTCAAAGCTCATCATATTCCTCAGAGCGTGGTTGAAAGCAAGCATGAGGAATTCTGCAACCTGAAGCAAGGCTCTTTGTCTGTCTATGACTACAACAAGTTGTTTCAGAAGCTCGCCCGCTTTGCTAAGCAGGACGTCCCTGACGAGAAGAGCATGATATGCCAGTTTAGGGGTGGTCTCAGAGAAGAAATCCAGCTAGCTCTTGTTCTCTTTGAGCCCTTGAGGTATGATGAGTTCTACAACATGGCATTGAAGCAAGAGGCTGCTCAACTGAGGTGTGATGCTTCCAAGAAGCGAGTCAGAGATGCTACTCCTTCTTCCTCTACTCAAGTGGCCAAGCAGCAGAAGTATTGGCTTCCTCCTCCTCCGTTCTGTCAGTCGTATCAGAAGAGCAAAGGTGGCAGTGGATCTTCCCACCCACCCAACCCTGGCTTTCAGAACAAGACTTCGTCTCAAGCTCCAAGATCGAGTGCTCCGTATCACCGTCCGCTTTTAGAGGTCACGTGCAACAAGTGCCAACAGAAGGGTCACTATGCCAACAAATGCTTCAATCAGAGGCGCCTTCCTCCTCCTCCTCCTGTGAGATCGGCCAGTACAGCTGTGGTCAAGCATAACCCCAAGTACGCCAAGGTCAACATGGTGAATGCAGCTCAGGCAGAGGACTCGTCAGATGTCATCATGGGTAACCTTCCTGTTAACGATATTCCTGCAAGAGTTCTTTTTGACACTGGTGCATCGCATTGTTTCATCTCGAGACCTTTTGCATCTAAGCATGATTTTGTTACTCAAGTGTTGCCGAAACCGTTGGCTATTGTCTCGTTGGCCCATTAAATGACATCTCGAGTATGCGTTCCGGATGTTACAATCACTTTGGGTGACTATAAGTTCTTGTCTTCTCCAAATGTTCTTGGTGACTCGGATATTGATCTTATTCTCGGAATGGATTGGCTTTCTAAGCACAAGGCTCAGCTTGATTGTGCAGCCAGGCAGATTCAATTGACTCATTCGTCTGAGGATGTAATTGTCTTTGCCGCTCGTGATGATACAATCCTTCTGTTTTCTCTCAATGAGAAGGGTGAACTGGATGCCATCTTGCAAATTCCAGTCGTTTGCGAATATCAAGACGTCTTTCGTGAAGAGCTTCCAGGAATGCCTCCGCACCGGCCAGTTGAATTCGTCATCGATCTTGAGTCTGGCATGGAACCGGTTTGCAAGCGTCCTTACAAGCTCGGACCTGAAGAGTTGAAGGAGCTAAAGAAGCAACTCGATATTCAAGAGAGAATGGGTCTCATCCGACCTAGTTCCTCTCTGTGGGGTTGTGGAGTTCTTTTTGTGAAGAAGAAGGATGGAATGGACCGACTTTGTGTTGACTACCGTCCATTGAACAAGAAGACTATCAAGAACAAGAACCCACTTCCCAACATCAACAAGCTGTTCGAACAACTCAAGGGTGCCCAAGTATTCTCCAAGCTTGATCTCCGTATGGGTTATCACCAGATTCGAATCCGTGAACAAGATATTCCCAAGACGGCTTTCAGGACAAGCTATGGTTCATATGAATACACTGTCATGTCTTTTGGCCTCGTCAATGCTCCTCCGACTTTCTCTCGCATGATGAACTTCATCTTCAACGCCTACATCAATGACTTTGTTTTGGTCTATCTCGACGACATTCTGGTCTTTTCGAAGAACAAGGAAGATCATGCCAAACACTTGCGTTTGGTGCTTGATAAGCTCAGGGAACACCAGTTCTACGCCAAGTTCTCAAAGTGCGAATTTTGGCTCGATGTGGTTCTTTATCTTGGGCATATCATCTCTGCCAAGGGCATTGCGGTGAATCCTGAGAAGGTGTCTGCAATTGTGAATTGGGAACCACCTCAGAACGTGAAGCAACTCCGTAGCTTCCTCGGTCTCGCAAGCTATTGTCGAAGGTTCGTTGAGAACTTTTCAAAGATCGTGAAGCCTTTCTCAAATCTTCTCCAGAAGCACGTCAAGTACGTTTGGTCTCCGGAGTGTGACATTGCTTTCAACACTTTGAAAGAGAAATTGGTCACTGCTCCATTTTTGACTCCTCCTGATGAATCCAAACCGTTCGAGGTCTTCTGCGATGCCTCTCTCCAAGGTCTTGGTGCAGTGTTGATGCAGGAAAAGAAAGTTGTGGCTTATACCTCTCGCCAGTTGAAGCCCAACGAGAAGAACTACCCCACTCATGAACTCGAGTTGGCGGCAGTTGTGCATGCTCTTTTGACTTGGAGACATCTCTTATTGGGAAGAAAAGTGGACATTTTCACTGACCACAAGAGTCTCAAGTACATCTTCACTCAGCCTAATCTCAACCTCAGGCAGACTCGATCGGTCGCAATGATTCAAGAGTATAATCCGAGTATCGAGTATACTCCAGGCAAGGCCAATGTGATTGCTGACGCATTGAGAAGGAAGGCTTATTGCAACAATCTGATTCTCAAGCCTTATCAACCCGAACTTTCTGAAGCTTTCCGCAAACTCAATCTGCAAGTTGTTCCTCAAGGTTTCCTCGCCAACCTTCAAGTCTCTCCTACCTTGGAATACCAGATTTGCCAAGCTCAGCTTCTTGATGCTATGGTGAAGAAGGTGAAGATTGGGATTGCCAAGAGACGACCCAAGTACAAGTGCTGCCGCCTTGATGACAAGGATACTCTCTTCTTCGAGGATCATGTTGTTGTGCCCAAAGGTGACCTTCGTAAAGTGATCATGAACGAGGCTCACAATTCTCTCCTCTCCATCCACCCTGGGAGCACGAAGATGTATCAGGACCTCAAGCATGCTTATTGGTGGACTCGAATGAAGCGCGAGATTGCTCAGTTCGTGAATGAGTGTGATGTCTGCAGAAGAGTGAAGGCAGAACACCAAAGGCCAGCTGGTCTCCTCCAACCTCTTGCCATTCCAGAATGGAAGTTTGACCACATTGAGATGGACTTCGTAACTGGGTTTCCAAAGTCCAAGCGTGGCAATGATGCTATATTCATTGTCATCGACAAACTCACTAAAGTGGCTCACTTTCTGCCTATCAAAGAGTCTATCACTGCAGCTCAATTGGCGGAGCTCTATACCTCTCGGATTGTCTCTCTGCACGGTATTCCACAGGTGATCTCTTCAGACCGTGGCAGCATCTTTACCTCCAAGTTTTGGGATTCTTTTCAGAAGGCCATGG
Organism: Triticum aestivum; assembly: GCF_018294505.1. Lineage (NCBI taxonomy): Eukaryota > Viridiplantae > Streptophyta > Magnoliopsida > Poales > Poaceae > Triticum > Triticum aestivum. Next base: position 258,454,289 of record NC_057806.1, on the reverse strand, counting down.
GAACCAACATCCACTTCAGCACAACTTTCCATCCTCAAACTAGCGGTCAAGTCGAGCGTGTCAACCAGATTCTTGAAGATATGCTCAGGGCTTGTGTGATCTCCTTCGGCATGAAGTGGGAGGATTGCCTTCCATATGCTGAATTCTCCTACAACAACAGTTTTCAAGCAAGTTTGGGCAAGGCCCCATTCGAAATTCTCTATGGCAGGAAGTGTCGTACCCCTCTCAACTGATCTGAAACCGGTGAACGTCAACTTTTGGGTAATGACTTAATCACAGAGGCAGAGGAAATGTGCAAACTCATTCGAGATAACCTCAAAGCAGCGCAATCGCACCAGAAGAGCTACTATGATAGTAAGCATCGTGATTTGGCCCTCGAGATCGGAGATCATGTTTACCTCCGCGTCTCTCCAATGAAAGGTACTCGTCGCTTCGGTATCAAAGGGAAGCTTGCCCCTAGATACGTGGGACCTTTCAAGATCGTCAGCAAGAGAGGCGATCTCGCCTATTAACTCGAGCTTCCTTCAAACTTCGCAAATGTGCATGACGTGTTCCATGTCTCTCAGCTCCGCAAGTGCTTCAAGACTCCTGACCGCACCGTCAACTTCGAAGACATTGATCTCCAAGAAGATCTCTCTTATCGTGAGCACCCCATTGCTATTCTTGAAGAGACTGAACGCAAGACTCGCAATAAGTCAATCAAATTCCTCAAAGTCAAGTGGTCACACCATTCCGACCGTGAAGCCACCTGGGAACGCGAGGATCACCTCCGTTCTGAGTACCCAGCGTTCTTCCAGTCATAGATCTCAGGACGAGATCCTTTCTTAGTGGTGGAGTGTTGTAACACCCCGGATATGATTTACCTAATATGTAATCCAACTCTTGCCATTTCTGGCGTTAAGTTATTTTATTTTCTCGGGTTCGGGTTTTTGTCTCCGCGTGTTGTTGTCGTTGTCATGCATCTCATATCATGTCATCATGTGCATTGCATTTGCATACGTGTTCGCCTCATGCATCCGAGCATTTTCCCCGTTGTCCGTTTTGCATTCCGGCGCTCCGTTCTCCTCCGGTGGTCATTTCTACCTTTCTTTCGTATGTGGGGGTTAAACATTTCCGGATTGGACCGAGACTTGCCAAGAGGCCTTGGTTTACTACCGGTAGACCGCCTGTCAAGTTTCGTACCATTTGGACTTCGTTTGATGCTCCAACGGTTAACCGAGGGACCGAAAAGGCCTCGTGTGTGTTGCAGCCCAACACCCTTCCAATTTGGCCCAAAACCCACCAAAACCTTCTCCATCATCTAGAGCGTTCGATCACGATCGTGTGGCCGAAAACCGCACCACATTTGGACTCTCCTAGCTCCTCCTATGCCTATTTAAAGACCCCTCCAAAATTTTCGTTCTCCTCTTTCCGAAACCATAGATCCACCCCTCTCCGCACGGCCGGACACGTCCGCCGGCCGCCGACACGTCCGCCATCGGCCGTAGCGAATCGCGAGCCGCCACGTGGCGCCCGCGGCGCCC